>NC_080596.1:47228256-47540313 GCF_027887145.1 Ammospiza caudacuta | reverse complement strand
TCCTATCCCTATTGTAATCTCACTATACCCCTAGAAGGAGCTGTTCTCGCAAAGGTGGAAGTGGGATGTAGGCTTGGCAGTGCAAGAAGAGAAAGAGTGGACAATGGAAGTGGATTTTTGGCATTTTTTAACAATTTTATCTGAAGCTGACTGTAAAATTGGTGGATCTACTACTTCAGTCCTTCCCATCCTCTCACTGGTGCCAAAACAGCTGTTCACACAATGAACCAAGACAAGAGGTGTTCCAGGGTCCTGGATCTATCCCTAAATAAAATGTTTGGTTCTCTGTTCACCCTAAAGAGATGAATTTGTTAATCCAAGTGACTGTGGAGCCACACAAATATATATATATGCTGGCACAACAGGGAGAGAAGCTTTTCATTGGAAGTGATTCAGGAAAAAGCAGGAGTATGGTCTCCTAGGAAAGAATGTCTCATACATCCTCAGCTTCAGGTGAACTAGTGAATATTCATCCCCATGGGTAGTACTGCTAATTTCAGAAGACTGGCCACAGAGTAAGCAATTTGCAGTGTAACCCTTGTTTTCTCTACAGCAATTTATCCTTAATTACACCCTTTGTTTCTGTTGCCTCACAGACTTCTAAGTGTGCACTGTTGCCAATGTGTTACTCATTTACGTTGTCACAATGAGGAGGGTTTGTTGTTAGGGTTTTTTTCATTACTATTTTTGTAGAAAGAATTTTTAACATAGTTAAAGGATTTGGTCCTGTGAAGTGCTGGGTCTCAGAGGCTCACTAATTTCATTTGGAGTGGAGTCTGCTGTGCATCTCTCAGGGCACTCAGCCTCTTAAAGGATTAGACCATTTTGTAATGCCATCCATTTGTGTCAATATTTTATCAGTAATACAGAGATTATGCATGAGGTTGTCTCTTAGCCTGATTAACTGCAGTACTGGAAAGGGATATTGCATCTTTATGTCCTTAATAATCTAGAATTCAGTTTGATTTACACAGTATTAAACCACACAGAATAAACAAAGACATTCAAAATTCTGAGAATTAATGTTGTCTGGATACTTTACTCATGCAATAGACACAATGTACCTTTGAGGGTCTGCTGGAGTGAGTGTCTGACAGGGTGGACAGGAGTAGGACAGAAGTTCCCCTCCAGGAGACCAGATGTGTACCCAGCATCTGAGATATTCTGTTGTCCTACCAGATACTGTGGATGAAGCCAGAAAGTCAAATGGAGAGAACAGATGGAGAAACACAGTTGCTGCTTATGGCTACTGCACTCTTCTGTGAAGGGAGATGAAAATTTTGATCTTGAGGAACTGGAAAGGATCATTCCATTTAAAGGCTGTGATGTCAAGCAGAGAAGGAAAGATGTGCAGCTATCTATTCCTACAGGCTAGTTCTTTGAAATGACAGAAGTACAAAGAGGTGACATACTACAGAATAAATTTTGTCATTGGTTCTTACATACTGGAATAATATCTACATTTGATGTGACATGAAATCACTGACAATCTTTTCCCACCAGGGAATGGTTTCTTCTGCCTTTTTGTATCTCAGTATTCATTCTTGTGTTTTTGTTTTCCCTGTCCTTCTATCCTCCTTGTTATTCCTCCCTCTTTTTTTTTTTTTTTCCCCAGACCTTCCCTCTGCAACACTGCATTCTCCAGTGCCCCTGCCTTGATATTACTCCATTCCCAGCCACCAGACATCCTCACTGGAGGAGCTGCCCGGTTTTCCTTTTTACTCCTTCAAAACCCTTTGCCAGGAGGTATTGGAGCTGTGACTGACATGTGGTGAGCCTGCTCAGTCTGCTCCCAAAGGGACAGTAGAGCAGTGCTGCCTGGAGAGATCACAGAGTGACAGGAGTGCAGTCCTGCCCAGAGACATCCCAAAGTGACAGTACAGTAGCGCTGCCTGGAGAGATCCCAAAGGCACAGAACAGCAGTCCTGCCTGGAGAGATCCCAAAGGGACAAAATAGCAGTCCTGCCTGGAGAGATCTCAAAGAGACAGAACAGCAGTCCTGCCTGGAGAGATCCCAAAGGGACAGAACAGCAGTGCTGCCTGGAGAGATCCCCAAGTGACAGCAGTGCCGTTCTACCTGGAGAGAAGCTCTGTGCTGAGAGGATGGAGTGACCTGGCCATGCAAGGGAGGCAATGGGCAGCAAGACAGAACAAAGGGTGGGAGTTGCAGCCCACAAGGAACTCCAAATGGAATTTGATGTTGGTTCACAAGAAGAGATGGAAAAAGTATTTCTGACTCACTTTGAGGAGCAGAGTGTAGCGGAATGACTCAGGCAGCACAAGCTGGGGCACATGTGCCTTGGGGCAGTGTTCCACTTTGATAGGAAGACATAGGAGCATTCTGTATGGGATAGAAAAGTGGAAAATACTGCAATATGTTTTGGTGAGAAAGAGAATACGATATCAGAGAACTAGTGTATACAGCCATTTCTGAGCTTTAATATATTTTAATCATGGATTATAGAATAAACTGTGTATTTACTCCTAGATTTCACATTATTTACTGTTTCTTCATTGAGCACAGCAAATAATAGAACAACTTCCACAGAAGACAATATAATTTGATTTATAATGATTGTGTATTTTATTATAACTTTATTTTCTTGTATGATTCATTTCTAGCTACAGTAATGTCTGTTTATGATGGTGTTTTAAAGTAATCATAATGTCATTTTCACTATCTCTTTTGGAATGTTTGCTATCTTAGACATATGTTGGGTGACATTTAAATGAATATTTTATTTATGTGTGGTATGTACATAGGAAAAAACTGTAAAACAGATTTTTAATGTGCAAATAAACATTATACTATGGCAGTGATGGGAGGTATTTCAAGGTTATACAATGCGTTGATACCATCAGGGCAAACAGATTTTCAATATGGAACAATTTTATATCAGCATTTTTTCTAAAGAAAGATACAGAAAATTGAATGCTATACAGTGTACACTCTGTAAAGATAAGGAAGATTTAATATTATTCCATGTAAAAATTATCTACTGTATTCAGAGAAGGATTTGTGGATGCTCAGACATATTAAAACTCTATTTCTTTTGAATATGAAAATGTTGAAACAGTAGAGGTGCTACTGCTTTTGAGTAAGCCCTGACAAATGCTGAAGACTTGCTGATCTCGTTTCACACTTTGAAACTCACAGTGTCTACCAGGATGTACTGCTGTCAGTTCAGAGGGTGAAGTTTGCCAAAATGAGCCACATAATTCTTCATCTTCACTGCAAGAAGATCTCACAGAGCTACACCCTAACTTTAGAAGGTTTTTGTTCCATGTAAACAGATTAATTCAGAGTCAGTTAAATAGTAGCTGATTGCCTGGATAATAAAAATACACAATATGATAAATAAAAAGCATTTTCCTTAGCACATGGATTGGTTATCAGGACAAGAACATCTTGGGGTGGAAAAAACCTGCAATATTTACTGTCTGGGTTGCAGGAGTCACAGGAACATGAGGTAGATGGGAGACACAGTGGTACCTGGGGGAGCACAGTGAAAAGGGAATGCTTCACCAAGAAGGTAAAACAGCTAATGATGGGAGAGAAGTAAGACATGCGAGGGCAAATGCAGTCTTTTATTAAAGTAATTGAGAGGTAGAACAATCTTTCTATCTAGATATCTATCAATATCTAGAGCAATACATATTTAATTTCAATCAAAAGAGATATGTTAATTGGTCAAATATGAGACTAGGAGGATCAGCACTTCTAAAGGGGATAGGGATTTCCTTAAGTGTATTAGTTAATCATAGAATTAAAAATTATTATTCAAAACTGACTTGATGATCTGTCCACTTTTTCTGTAAAAACCCACTAAAGGCTTTCTACTCCTTAAGCTTATCCCTCCCTTTGCATCATTAGGACTTTTTCCCAAGCTTGCTTGCCATGTATTGCATGGTGATTCTCTGGGTGTGAAAAACTCTGCTCAGTCTCCTGAACACCTTGGAAAATATTCTTATGGCCATCTCTGGGGCTATAAAATCCATCCACTGGAAGACAGACCTCTATCCCTCACAAGTTTCCAGGTTTTGTTCAGGCAGAACCAGCTGCATTGTTCAGTGGGTAATTTGCACTACTTTGGGCTTTTCCAGTTATTCCTAAGAGGAACAGTTCTTTTTCCTCTGCTTTGTGAAACTTTTTATCCAAAATAAATTTTCAGAATGAGAATAGAGGTTATCTTTCCACTTGTCCTCTCAGCAGCTCTCTTTAACAAAATATATCATAACTTGTAGAAATTACATAAAGAATTCATACAGACATATGATTCCTTGGTAATTCTTGAACTTTAGGAGGAGGAGCTGTGCCATCATGTACAATGGCACAAAGGCACAGTGTTCTGTTACTTAACACATGGGAAAAATCCTAAGACAGAATCACATTTGATTATTCCTTCCACTTATTTCATTAATACATTTATAATTCACAAATTCCTTATGGCTAACTGGAACAGAATTCCATTTCCACTTTTCCAAAAGAAAATGTCTTTTTCATTCAAATAATAGAAATTCTTTTTCTTTCATTAGAATGAGAGATGCTTTTAATGCTGTGAAAATATTTTGTTTCAGTGTTTTGTAAAAACAGATAAAGTTGATCACAGTTGTTTCAAAGCTTCAGACTGCTTTATGCCATTTCCATGTGATGGTCCCACTACTGAAATTTTGGCTCATCTGGTCTGTGAACTATCTTGTTAACCACTGGATTATGGATTTTTCTGACTTCTTTCTCTTGTTTTAGTGAGGAAATCCATCCTGGATCTAAGCAATTTTCCCAAAAAAGCTTGTTAAGACAAATGGTTCTGATTTTAATGAGTTAGCACATCTGATGCAGAGGTTTTGTCAACAATTTTCCCAAGAGCTAATTGTAATTTCATTCATGATTCAGATAGATTGCAGTTGTAGTAGTTCCTTGTGTCCCTTCAGTTTAGCTGTCATGTTAAAGTGCCCTTCTCACAGCTTCTTCCTTGTGAAGAACAGCGCGATTTGCATCTCTGTCATACACTAAATTCAGCTAAAAGAGACACTTGGGCAACATGCTGTTACTGGTCTTTGGTTTGTTTATGGCAATCTGACAAGTCTTTTTGTAAAACACCAAATTGCAGACAGTTCAAATATGCATAAAAGTAATGTATTATTTGTTTTTGTTGGACTGCAAGTTCCCTCTGCCTCAATGTTGCAGTAAGAGTACCATGAGAGAACTTCCTGAGTGCCCCTTTTGCCCATCAGCTCTGGGCCAAGTCAGCTGGCTACAGGCAAGAAAAGTCATTTTAGTTCCAAAATGCAAACATTTTTCAAAATGTCATCCAGTGCCAAAAAAAAATAATACTTGCAGAGATTGGGCAACTACTCCATTTTCAATCTCTATTACTTTAGCCATTCGTTTGGAATAGACCTCTTATGGCAGGTCATAGTACAATGTCAGCTATTTTAAATTCACTATAGTGAAGAGTTGACAGCATTTTATTGGAAGTGTTTTCTGTAATACCTGCAAGGTCCTTTATTCTGTCCACGAATATTATTTCTTAATAAACTACTCATTAGTGCTTTATCAATCTTTTGTTCTCAGACCATGACATAACGTGTTGAATGTAAGCTTTGAAAAATTTAAATGCAACAGAAAACTATTAATACTTATAGGAGTAAGAAGGATTGCTGGCTATTTCAAATGTATAACATCGATCTTTTACAATTTCAAAAAAGTCTTTGTCACTCCCTCTTGTAACCTTGTAGTCAAAACATATCTATAAGTGTAACAAAAATTGCTTTTCATACATGTTAAGAATTAAGACTGAACAGAAACAAAAAGATTTAATAGCAAGAGAAATGATGTCCTTGCATGAATGACACCTATTTCCATTTTTTTTCTTATTTGACAGTCCATAACAGGAAATGAGAAATGCTTCTGGATGTCAAGTCTTGAAATCTGAGTTCAGAAACACTACAATAGTGAAGAAAATCAGTAGAAGTTTTTTGTTAGTTGGTACACATTGACTGGTTCTAGCATAAATTAAAGCAGAGACCAAAAAATTTCACCTTCTGATGCATCCCTTCTTAATAATCTAAAATCTAGGCAAGTGATGAGTTGGCAATTTTTTCTTTGTAGTATTTAGGATCCTAGAAATTGAGCCAGAAGCTTTTACAACTTCTCTGAAAGCGGACCTGTGAAAATATTATGCAAAAAGATACCCCAAAACTTATTAGACTACAAGAGAAACATTCACATGCACACAGCGTTTCTCTGGCATGAAGGAAGCATAAAAAACATGATATTGTTAGTCAGTACTGTAAATTCATCCATGTCCTCTGAACCTCCAAAAAGGAGAAGACACATTGATGGTTGGATATAATTTTACTTGTCTGCTTTGCTTGGGGGGTCACATAGTAATTGAATTTAAGTTTAGACAGTGAGCCTCTTGATCTTTAGTTTTATTCATGGCCAAGATATCCAGAGCAAATGGCCAGAATTTCTTTTTCTAAAAAACTTCCATCCATGTAATGAACAGTTTTATACTCTGAGTTAAGAAAACTTAGAATTTGTGTCCCCCACTCCTTCCCCTTACCCCTGATCTATCTCTGAATCTGTAAATGCTGTATATTTAACAGTAGAGTAATTATTAAGTTTCAGCAAAATTTATATATAGTTTCTCTATGTTCGTGATTCTGCAGGCTCAGACAGCTGTAGAGATACAGCAAAGCTGAAAAACTGCTTGCTCCTCTAAAACAGCAAAAGAAAAAATTACATGGACTTATTTCCAACACGACAGGCCATCTGCAATTTCCACAGCAGCTTTCCAACCAGAAAGTGGGCAGTAAATAAGCACATTGCAAATATCGACCGACACATGCAGTGAGTAATTACAGCATCAAGGTATCACTGATCTAAGTGACAAAAGTTATTGTCGTTAACCCACAGGGCAAAAAGAGCTGTGCCTTTCCATTAACACTGCTTTGTACATTATCTGGTTACATTTAGAAACATGACCCCAGTTAGATCTGGGATCTGTCCCATTTGTTGCAGTTCATCTGAGATATAATGTTCTTTCTGCTACATTGACCTATTCAAAGCCATTTTGTTATCTGAGTTTTGTCACCTCAGATGTGACCTTGCTGTGGTCTGAGCTCATCATTGGACAGTTTTTCCCCTTGTCATTTTAGTTATGGGAGATACTTTACCTCAGCTACAGGGGGATAAAATTTTTCTTTCTTTTTTTTTTTTCTTTCTTGCGTGTGAAGATGTTGAAATTTTAAGAAACAGGCAGACAGCAATTTAGTTTCTTATCTCGACTTGTTCAGATTTCTTCTTTTCTATCATATGCATTGAAAGGTACTCAATGGGTTGCTTTGTTTTTCTTCTCTTTAGAGGAAAATAAGAACTTGCTGTTCAAGAAATGTATCTGAATTTCCAAGTAGTTTTGTAACTCTCCTTAGGTTTTCATCTTTAGTAAATTGCCCATTTGCAAGGGTTTTTTTTTTCTGCAATAAAATGTAACCATCATTGCAGATTCTAAAAGAGATGTAAAATGAAAACAGAGTTTGAAAGTAGGGTCATAATTCTGTTTTGGGTTCTAGTTTTACATATATTTTCTTTTCTATGTGAAAAATTCCATAGGTCTCAAAGATCAGAAAAATTAAGAAAATAATCCTGGATTACACCAACTAAATTTGAATAGGTTAGAGAGAGATCACATTAATAAAACCTTTAAAGGTAATGTAGATATGAAAGCTTACTGAATGGTTTGCTATGGCCATATACCTTTGCAAGAAAATTAAATATGTTGCCAGCTGGAATAACATATTTGGCAGATATTTGGCCCATGTCTGAATTATTACATAAAATGCAGGCAAGTTAAAATTGTGGTTTTTTCTGTGGTTTGCATTTTGTTAAATATGGAATATATATTCTGTGGGGAAACTTTATGTCCCTGAGATTCAAGTTTAGTACCATTTTTATTCTACCCTTTATAAAGTTGGTGTTTTAACAGAGTTTTTGAGAACAAAGATAGTGATAGTCAAAGAAGAATTAATTTTTTTTTATTTCTTGCAATGATTTTTTCATCATTGTTAATTTTGAACATGTTATGTAAAAGACAATGAAATAAAACTAATATTATTATATAAAAATATTTATATTTTTGTATTTATATAATAAGTATATATAGTAAGAATTAAAAAGAGTGCACACTCTGGTTAGCCTACTGCCAAACATGTGAGATCATGCATAAACATAAAATAAACTTACAAATAATGACAGTAGGAAACAAAGTTTGTTTTCAAACATATTCCATGCATATGGAGAACCACTTATCAAAAATTTTTAGGTTTAGATTAAGATTTTTTTGGGGGGGAGAATCATGAATATCTATGCTTTGGAAAAATTTCTATCTTTGGCTACAGGAATTTTCTTAGTTCTGCTGGTTTGGGCTGGGATAGAGTTAATTTTCTTCACAGTAGTTGGTATGGGGCTGTGTTTTGGTTTTGTGCTGAAAACAGTCTTGTTAACACAGAAATGTTTTTGTTAGTGCTTAGCAGGACTTACACAGAGTCAAGGACTTTCCTGCTCCGCACCTGACCCTACCAGTGAGGAGGCTGTGGGTGCATAAGTGGAGGAATTTATTGCAATGTTAAACATTATAAAATGGTCCAAAGGGACAGGGTGGAAACTGTAATGGAAATACCTTTAAATTGTTCTAATCCAATATTTGAGTTGCATGTTACAGGTATTACTATAGCAGGAACGACCTGAATTGATGGAGGGGAAGCCTTACCAGAAGCAGAGCAAGTGCAGCAGTGGCTGGACCTGAGCGGCCTTTGGTGCTCAGGAATGTCACACAGCACCTCCTGTCTCCTGTCCCAAGTGACCACCGGAACAGATGGAGCCCAAGTCTTGGACCAAATGAATTTAGTGGATATTTGTGGATATTTGTGGACATGTTACAGACATTTTACAGTGGCGGTCCATAACCTAGAGGAGTGTTTAGTGTGGAGGCTTTTGCTTGGGGATTGACTGTGATAAGTTGCTTAGTCACTTTCACTTGCATCACTTGACTTTCTCATGTTTTATTTCTTACTTCTCTCTTATTTTCCTTTGCATGGTAAATTTTTATTAGTATTATCATTATTATTATAAATGATAATAATATTTATAATGATTATTTCTTTGATGTCATTATTGGAATTAATATTATTTTTTTAGTTCTATGATTAAACTATTCCTACCTCAGCCTGTGAATTTTCTTACATTTACCCTTAATTCTCTTTCCCCAATCTGGCTGGAGAGGGAGTGGGTGAGCAGCTATGTGGTGTAATTGACACCTGGGCTTGAACCATAACATTGCTAAATGCCTGACAGTAGCAGTTATGTAGAAGAATTTCTATTATTTTTACAAGTAACAATCCACTTAATTTTTATTATTTTAAACATCTTTTCAAATAAGGATTGTGCATGTATTTTCAAGGGATTTTTAGAAAGTTTTGTAGAAACTGTAAGGAACACCAAAGTATCATTCCAAGCAGCAAAATGAGCACTTTTTTTAATCTTTTCAACAGTTTTAAAAATACATATAATTTCTCACTGAAATAAGAAAATATGCCTAACATTTTTAAGATCCCCTTTATATCCAGAATTGAAAGGTCTCTAAAAGAAAATTCAGGAATCTAGTGCTGTCTGTACAGTTAAATGCAGATACTAACATGCATTCATACTCGGGTGTAGGGTTGATTGAAAATTTTCTCATATTTTCAGTAGATTATTCTAAAACAGTTATTGAATATAGTTTTTTAAGGTGGTTTATCAGAAATGATTCTTGGGAACTGCAGTGGCCAGATCCAGTATATTGGACAGCCATAGCAAATATGCACACAGATGGGCAATTAGAGCTCTAGAACATCATCCAAAGAATGTAGAAGTAAAAAAAAATCTTTGGACTGACATTAATGGGAGTTGGATGAAACATCCAGCTAAATTGTCAGAGAGGCAAAGTTAACATTTGTAGAGCACAAATGCTACCCAGTTATGTTAAGCAATTTAACAAAAATTTACAGAGTGGTCTCACATAAATTAAATCAAAGTTCATCTGGAATCAGTGCTGAATTAGCAAATCTGAATGTTTTGGACAAGGCAGCCTGAACAATGCTGCTCACTCGGATCTAGGATGTCTGGGCTGTGTTCTGCTTTGACTCATGAGAATTTCACTGAGAAGAATGCAATAATAAAACCAGGTTTGAAGCCTTCTGAAAATGGAGTGTTGCTTTGTATTGTGACCATCTCAACTATGACAAAATATGAGATTTTAGGGTTTGAGATTTGTGTATTTTGAATCTGAGCCTGATTTTGGTGACAAAAAGACATATGACAAGAACTGGGCAGTTCACTTGTCTCTCTGCCACAACCTCACTGCAGCACTGTAGGAGAAGTTGTTTTCCAGCTAAAGCTGACATAAGGCTGTGATAATGTCATGTCAACCTAGTTAAAGAAAAACCAGAAAAGGGAAATAGAAATTAGGAGGAATTATGCAGGGAAATAAAAAGACATAGGGAGCCTAACAGGAGGCATAAATGCTTCAGTTGGTGCCAAAGCTCAGAGTTCAGCCCACGGCTATGTAAACAAGGAGAGTGCAATAGACCAAAGCTGGAGAATCTAAAGATGTTTTTGCATTACCACAGGAGAGATCTTAAATTGATTAATCAGTTGGAAATTAAAAGTTGACATAACTTTGAGACTACTGGGACTATAAATACTCTAAATCAGTGTCTCTAGACTTTTTTCAATTATCAGCTCATGTTGAAATAATGGTTATGAATAAGCATTCATAACTTTCTCCAACCTTTAGGCTTAGACTTCTTTTATGGTTGGTTTCTGCCTGAAGGTGAATTTATCCATTCATGGAGGGAAGGTTATTTAGTATGGATGAAGTGACAGACCACTCTAGACATTATGAATAATTGACATATGAGATAGTGATTTTCATGTTAATGTCATATCTGACCTACATTCTTGTTTTACATAAAACTGTCAAAATGCTCTGGGTCATAAACCAATCACCAAATACTTGTCTAAAATATTCTGTCTTGTTGGAGCTGTGTAGCTTCTGCAGATTCAAAGACATACTGCAGTTTTCTTTGGCATCAGAGCTAAATTGATCAGTGAGGCTTTCAACCGGTGTTAAGAATAAAAATATATTTGTATTGAACTTTGGGCCTGGGATTACATTTAGCCTCTAATGATACAGGGATAGGAATATCTCCTATTTGCAGCTTCCCAACACGTATTGTGTGTGTAGACTCATGAGAATCTCTCTGCACAGATTCTCATATTTAGTTATTCTGCAATCAGCAAATCCTCATCACTAATGAATATACCTCATTTACATAAAAAACACATTTTAGTCTCTGATCATCATCTGTCTTTCAATTCTGAGTTAACAGTTAATTATGAGAGAAACTTAAAAGTTATGTATTTTGATTTCATTTAAATCAGGGGGGAAAAATATAGATCACATTGCCCTTAACAGTGCTTTAAATAGGGAGCTATGACAAAAGAACACATTTTTCTTGGAGAGTTTCTTTTGTCTGATTCACAAGTGTACCACAACTGCTGTCCCTGTGATGTCCACATATACAACACATTTTCTAGGAGAGAATTGCACTAAGCAGGGATGATGGGGACAGAATAGATGGGCAGAGCAGAATTTTTCACATAAATAGGAGAAATTCTAGACCAATATTTTTCACAGGAAGGCCACAGACAGGCTCAAGCCCCTTTCTCTTAACCCTTTTCATTGGGAGCTCTTACTGAAATACACTATGAATTTCTCCAAAATGATTTCCTGCTTGAGACAGGATTTAGGCTGCCCTTTTCAAGAACCACTTTCAGAGATGGCTTGAGTAAGGGGAGCAGTGCTGGCAGGGAGCAGAATAAGAGGGATTTTCTCATAAATACTTATTTTAGGGTAAGTTAGTCACCTTTATTTACAAAACTAAGAGGGTAGAAGGAGAAAAATGACAAGGAAGCATGATTTCAAATGGAAATAAAATCAAGAAGAGATAAAATCAGATCATCATGTACTGGAAAAAAAGATGAATTAGAATGCCAACTTTCTTTTTGCACTTTGAACCCTCAGCACAGTGAACTGTTTGTTGCATTATTAAGCTGCCTGACAAACCCTTTGAAGAAACTCAGAAGATGAAGTCAGAAAATAAAGGGAATACATTTGAAAATGTCACTGTTATTGAGGACCCGACAGTTATATGCAATCGAGTATTTCCAGTGTATTTAGAACTGTTTTCTCAAAAGTGGTTTGCATTTTTTGTTATCATGCTATTTCTATTTTTTAAACATAGGCATTAATGCAAAACAGTGTTTTAAAGATGTCTGACATAAAAAACAGCAAGGTTGCTCTGTAGTGAGAAATCTCTCCTCAGCAGTTTCTATCCCTCTCAGGTAGCATCTAGCTCCTAAGCAGCAAATTTTCATGGCGTAGCTTTGCTGTCCTGCCCTCATATCTTCTGTATGTGTTGATATATTTCAGTCAAATAGGACAAAAGTTTAAAAGATGCAGAGTTGTGTAGTTTCTTCCAGCTTTGTGAGAGGTGGCAAACAAAGGGGAAAACTATGTGTGATGCCATCCTTATTTAAGAGTGGGAAATTCCAAGTCTCCACAAACCCAAACTTCATCAACTCAGTTGCAATATATTTAGAGAATTTAGATGCATACATAATAACTGAAGATGCATACATAATAACTGAAGAAAGGATAGGTTTTATGTGAATCAATAACCTTGATAAGAGTGAGGCCTTTAGCCATACACTGCCTTTCACTAAAATATTTCCTGTTTATTTTATTCCTATTTGTTTTATTTGGGAAACAGTTTAGCAGAACTGGGAAACTATTTATGAGAGTCTTATGAGATCAAAATGAGACTTACTCTTCTGATGCATCTTTTCAAACTACAGTGAAGTTTCTGACTCCCTCATTCTCTCTGTCTCTGAAGAGTAGTGTGCAGAACTGAATGTCTGCACATTTCCAGAGAAGACCAGAAAAACTTGTGAGCAGAGCTATCTTCACATCTTTACCTAAATAGTTCCTCCAAACACAGTCCTCACTAAGCACAGGAAAGGGAAGTTGCTTTATATTCGAGTTCTGTAAATGTTAATGCACTCTGCTTCACCACGGTGTAATGCTGCTTCAGTTGATATGTATACCACAACAATTTAAGGCCAGATTGAAAAGCTTTACTCTGATTCACAATAAATTCAATTAATGATACTAATCTTAAAGTAAGGAACTTTTCAACATAGTAGATGGCGATACAATCTAACAGTGAAGTTTCAATCTAACGTACATGCTCACATAGCAAAGTCAATTTAGGGACATAGATCCCTCTGGAAATATGTAGTGCGCTCAGTGCCCTGAATTGGGCAAGGATTCCTGTGACTGTCAAATTAACACCCCATCATGAAACGTGTGTAAGCACTCTAGGTTTTGCAGTGAGTCTTCCTTCTGAGATTCTAGGGAACATAATTCACTAAAGCTGCAAGAATTTTCTTGAAAGACTGAACAACTGTCACAGCTACTGTGATGGAGAACAAGATCCGTTGTTCAATTTAAAGTAATCTAAATATGTTTGACTCTTCTTTTTATGCTTTTTAGAATGGTCTATATCCATAAGAGGTTGTTTATATATTCAGATTATTAAGCGCTCAAAGTTCACCAATGTCTTGAGGAAACAAGGAAAAGCAGCACATGTTTGGAAGATATTTTGAATTTTAAAATATAGTCCCAAATCAAGTGTGTTTTACCACCACAAAAAATATTCTATCCCTAAGTTTATTTCATAAATTAAATTATCAGTTCTGTCAGCAAAATAGAAGAGAAATGATGGAAAGAAAGCCAAGTATAAATTAAAGGAGTCCATAAGCCAGGGATAGGGAGCAATGTAGTATATTTAAAATGCAGAATATAACTTTATATAATATAAGGTGAAAAGTGTAACTACTCCTGGGTTTATTTTTTGTATTATGGAAATCAATACTTAGAAGATATTCCTTATACCTAGAGAGGAGAAACTGGTTTAATCATAGGGTTATGAGAGTTCCATGATTGTGCTGAATGTTAAGACTATGCTACAGCACACTATGAATATTTTAGTGGTGTATATCAGTATCATTACTTAGACGTGCTGTTCTCAAATGAGGCTTAAGAATTACTGTTCTGTCTTGATGCAGTGCTTTCACATGTGTGGAAGGTAAACACCAGATGATCATTTAAGTACACAGTGATGCTGCAATGCAAATATTTGAACAGACTGATAGAGTGTAAAAGAGCAAGGTAAATGTATTTTTTTACTCAGATCAACCAGAAGTCTATTAAAGATTAATCTATTAATGTAAACCAGCAAATACTGATGACAATACAAAGTAGACTACTAGCTGCTATACAAATATTTTTATTACACATTAGTACTGAGCAATTAGCATAAATTGGTTACTGTAACTACTCCACTCTCTCACCAGTGCTGTTATACCATCATGGAAATGAATATAAAATTTAAACTTGGTTCCTCCAACATGAGGCAACCAAACAGTTTATAGTGGAATGAGAAAGAGACATAAAAGTGAGTTTAAAAAAACATTCTCTCATGCAGTAAGTTTTATTAAAAACTTTTTGAAATGGCATTTGACTACGCAGTGAATCAAGGTGTTACAGATATGGAGACTGATTGATAGAAATGCACTCTTTTTATCATAAAACTAGCTCAAATCAATTATCTTGAAGTAGAAAGAGAATGTTAAGTATCTTGTTAAAGTAGATAAGATACCACGCATAAGTCAAAAGGCAACAGTAGCAATGATGTGAGGGAACTGGAATAAGGTTGTAAATCCGTAGGAGGTAGAAAGCAAGGAAGAAAACATAACATAAACCTGAGCTGAGTAATGAAGAAGTAAAGAATGGGTCTCGTGTGTCATCTGTCCAGTGTAAGACAGTTCCTCCCCAAAATATATATTTATATATAAGCTGGAATATATGAGATTGTCTTTGGGCAAAGAAAAGTTACAGCACTCTATATTACAGTTTTTTCTGTGGTTTTTCTTCTTCCAGTCTGGCATGCCTGACACCTTAGAGAAAGCAGCAGGTCAGGAGTGTGAGGAGCTGTGCCTGAATTGCAGTCCCAATGGCAGTCCCTGCAGCATGAGCACTCCCAGGAGATTTCTTCTGAGGTGCTCTAGGGAATACATTTTCCTTCTCTCTCCTTTTCAAAATGGAAAGAAAAACAATGTGCTTATTGCACAGGAGGATGTTCATATGAAGTCTCACATCTTCCCAATGTGTGAGGGAAGCTAGTTACTTTTATTTTTTTGCTTTATTTTGTCCTGTAGACCTTAACAATGGGAATATGCATACTGTGGGAGAGAAAAATCTGCTGCATCTCCAGGCTCTGATAAAAAAGACTGAACCCTCAGCATGTTCTCTCATCTTTTCTTTCTTCCACCTGTAACTCTCTCCCTCCTTTAACTGACTGTGTCTTTGTGGTATGGGCATTTTCTGTTTTATCTCTGTAAGTGCAGAAATATAGGCAGAAACTTACCCAGCTGCTCAATTCTGTCAGCTCCATAGTTTCAAACTTCCTGCTGATGCAGAACCAAGATCTTGACAGTAGTACCAATTTGTCAGAAGCACAGATGTATTTGGTCTCAGAGTTCAGCAAACCACAAGCAGTTTGTTGTTTTGGTTTTTTTTTTTGGGGGGGGGGGATCTGTGGTGGATGCTGTTTTCAGTTTTTTTGTCTGGAAAAACAGCTGATTTCCCCATGCAAAGGCTGGTTATGCTGCTTTCAGGGCTAATGGATCTGACAGCCCACTTTAAAACTATCTGTGAAAAAGGTAAAATTGCATATTAAAATTATTTTAAAACCTTAATTCTCTACTAGTTTTACGATATCTTTTTCATATTAAAATTTCAGAAACTGATGCTAAAGGAAATCTATAGATCAGGACTAAGAGTCCTTGTCTCTCTATTCCATGAACTGTTTAAATACATTCTTCATTCCTCAAAAAGGCATATTTTCCAATGGCTGAATTTTATTTAATTTTATTTATTCTAGTTAATCTCGGGCCCCACTTACAAGTATTGTCTAACCTTTCCCTGGTGAGTGTGTCAGCTTCTTAGTGAGACTGTGGCAGGGGGTGTTTGGTGGGAGAAAGCAGGGCAAGCAAGGTGGAGAAGAGCCACAGGGACTATACAGCTCCTGATGTAATAAAGGAGAAATTTAATTAAAATACACCTGCTGTATGTCGTCTGCCAGAATTTAATTATACTAAGTGGCCAATTCTTATGGATGAGAATGGCTATTCTCCTTGTTTTTGACTAGGTAAAGCACAATAATTCAAACCTCTCCATTGTTCTTTAAAGTTTAGAGCCTCATCATTTTTCACAGCCAGCTTTGGTAAAAGTGTTTTGTCAGAGCACACAGCATCGAGAGGGAGCTTGATTTAGACCCTTTGTTTTAAAGAGATTCTCACATCCTAAAGTACAGACAGGCTAAACTAACATCCATGTCTTGCAAACAGGATGAATGAAAAGCCTGTTTGACTATTCTGAACATGTAATCAGTAACTTCCATAAAAGAAATCCAAGGATGAATGCGTTATTTGACTTTTCCTTTCATAATGCCACACACTTTTCTTACTTGTCTGTCTATTCCCTGGAGGTCTGCTGCCTCTGCTTTTTAGGTCAGGTTGTGCAAGTCTGGTGTTGCTTTTAACACTTTTGGTGCTTAATATTACCCTTGGCTAAATTCAGTGTGGCAGTGATAAACAATGCATGTGATAAACTCCAATTTGGCAGATATGACAGATGCTGAAGTAAAGACCTTTAAAGCACAAAGGATAAGGAGTGAACAGGGACTGGATATGACTTTAAAGCATTGTTCGCAATCCTCTCCTTCTTAGTGATTTTTCTACCAAATCCTATTGACATCAAAACCAGGAATGAAAATCTTTGGAGTAGGACCCATTTCAAGGTTATTTTTATCTAGTATGTCAGAAGATGAGAAAACTCAGAAAAGGTGATGTGTAATAGAAGGTGGCACTAAAAGAGGTGCCGAAAAACCCCTTTGTAACCTGGTAATTGATATTACTTTACATATAAACTTATCTAGCATCACGCAGAATATGGTAATCTATTTCTTCTACAGTTGAATAAGCACTTCTTCAGCAGGTTATGTACCTTTGAAAGTAATAAATATCAATTTAAATAGCTAACATTTATATCTGGAAAAAACCTAGAGAAGAGAAAAGTGCAATTTGACAGTGGTAATGTGTTAGTAAAGTATAAATGAATTGTCAGGGTATCGCACATACAATGCTAATGAAGCAGAGTACATCTTGCTGTAATACTGGTGGAGTCTAAATGTCTTTTACATTAGCATATCAACTGTCACCTCACTCCAGTATTTATGTCTAGACAAACCTCAGTCTATAGGTAATGAATACTTTGCTCAGTCCTTTAATACCTGCTGGAAAAAGTTATGATGAAAGTAACTATGCCCTACATCCTCCATGTCTCCTTATAGCAGTGTAAGTCTCTAAAAGTGTTATGTGCTTAAAAAAAAAAAAAAAAAACCAAACAGCCCATTCAGATAATACAAATAATGAAATTTTTATATGGTTTCCAGTGCCAAGTAAGGTTCAAGTATCATATTCTTGCCTCCTGCTCCACCTACATACCTGGTAGACCTGTCTAACTCAGGTTAGACTTGCATGCTTCCCTGTACAGTAACACAAAGAAGTGGTATATTTTCTTCTATAGAATCTAGGTGTAGTATTTTCCATCCCACACAGAACTGAAATCTCCTTAGGGTAACAGTTTATCGATTGAATGAATCTAAATCTCTTGTGTGCTAAATTAAGTTTTAAATCAATTCTCCTTTGCTTAGCAATCCATGACTACTCACCACTCCTTGGCCTCAGCAGCCAGTGAAACCCAAGGGCTAGATCTTGTCATGAAAAGTGACTAACAGTTATTGTTACACTTGTACTTGGTTCCACTCAGCAACTAATATATCTAAATTTAAATTTAAACTTCTTGGTTTGCAATGTTCTGATACCAGGAAAATCTCAGACTAATCTGGTCTCTAAGGATCCTTCAATGAGATGAACAGATAATAATGTAAAGAAGTGGAAAGAAAATAATACACTCTAAATTAAATCTTGATACAAGCTCAGCTATCTACAAAACAAATCCTTCCTAAATCATATTATTTAGTTACTTTTGTGTTTTCTGTATGGTGGCATTATCTCAACACAAAGTACTCCTCTGCAGTTATTTTGTTCAATTATTTTCCTACAGGCAAAAATCTGCTGGTAACAGGAAAGGCACCCAATGAATTCTCAAAGTAATCCTCGTATGATGTAAAGAGCAATGCCCTTATTGCTCTTAACAGCAAGTTAAATCCCAAACCTGAGAAATAAAATGCAGTGCAAGAGATTTCCATGCTCAAATTTCACCTAGCATCCTCTCTTCATAGACAAGTCTCCAAAAGACCAGTTGGAAACATGAGGCTCTGTGGAGGAGTTACACCAATATATTTACTGTGCAGGAGTCTAGCAGTCAAGGATTGTTAGGAAAGGAAGAAAACCCAGGCTTCACTTTCATTTTCTTGTTTTGACATGTATCTCCTTTAAGCTTCAGAAAATAGACAGAAAAAACAGACTCGCTACTTTCCAGTTGCAACATTTAAAAATTCATCTCCATATGATGCTGAAATTTCATTCAGAGGGTATTTAAGACACAATATAATTTTAATGTGAAAAGCCTAACTATGCATGTTAGGGTTACGACAAGAAGATACTACAGCAGTTGTGGACATGAAAGGTACATGCATGGTGATTATTATCTCCTTTTCCCCACTAGAATAAGAATTAGGGCCATTCTGGCAATCCCTTGTGTGACCAAGACTCCTAAATGTGAGGTATGGGCAGATCTAGCAGTCAGATTTTTCTTCCTGTGTTCACTGGAATTGGAAAATGCCACTGGAATCTTTGTTTTCAAGGGCACATTGCTGAGAAAAGAGGAGTTTCAGGACAAACTCCAAGATGTTTGTTATAGGATTAATTTTATGAAAGGTTTTGATCATCTCTTGATTGTCTTAACTGAAATCAGACCTTTGATTAATGCTTACTGAATATTTTAAATGCCTAATGCAAGGTTGAGAGGTGCTAGCAAAGCTTGTCTCCTAGTCGTTCTTAGAGAAGATGTGATTTGAAGTGAATTGCCAGGCTACTTCTCCCAGTCCTGGTACTTTGTAGGTGTTCCCTTCTGCAGCCATCACAGAAACATTCCTGTCTGATTTGTGTGTGTCTAGGTACTCTCAGATGTTACTTTGTTCTGGTGCCTGAGTTCCAGAGGGCATTCCTCAAGAATTCCTCTGAAAGGCACAGAACCAGGCTGTCCCTATGTACCAAAGGATGGGTTAATGGGGAAGGACCCAGCCTGGCTGAAAAGAGAACTTTGGCTGGAACTCATGGCAAATGGTGACAGTTCATCACCTTTGAAAAAAGGGCCAGGTCAACAGGGAGGACCTCAAGGATGTCACAAGCTTGAGCAGAGAGAAAATTAGAAGGTTCAAAGGCCTCTCAACAACCTTAATGATTGTATGATTGCACTGAACATGTAAAACTATTGCTATACTTGTGCACAAAAAGATAAACAGAATGATTTCTGTCCTGAGGACCAGGACTGGGGAGAACATGCTGAGGACATCAGAGATTCCTCTGAACTGTAGGCCCTGAACTGAGTGACAAATATGGAATTTTGTGTATCACATACAGATGGTATCAGTCACTCTGTGCAAACAGCAGTCATCAGGTTTTTAATAGAGGGTGGCAAGGTGAATGCTGTATCTGAAAGTAAATAGGGATGGACAAAACTCATAATGATAGAGAGAACTGTCTCTGAAGAAAGATTAGGTAGAATTTGACCCCAAGTAATAAATGATTGACAAAAACGTACAAATTTGAGCGGAATATGCCATTTGAAACTGTTTCTTTAATTCACTGCAGTACTTATTATTCATATTTTCTAACATTCAAAATAGTAACTTAATTTATAGCCTAATCTATATTAATAAAAACAGAATCTTTAAACAGTTCTTTTCTCTTCTCAGAAGAAAACTTTCATATGCCTTTATTATCAGAGATAGGAAATTTCATTTCCTGAGTTAGCCAGAAATCTCTGTTGAATTTTCTGCAGCTGATAACTTGAAACCATTCTTTTCACTGCAATAAGCTTCTTCTTCATGTCTGAGGATTTTTTTGCTTGTGTTCACTTGTCTCCTGATGATTTATTTGATAGAAGATCCCCTTTGTTTCCTGAACATATTTGGTACAATGCTCTTGCAGATTAGCTTTTGTAAAAGTGTATTTAAAAATTCAGTTTCCACAGAAAATAAATCCAAAGCTTCCATCTATGAAGTTTATTAAAATAGTCTCCCTTCTCTCCTTCATCCAGAAAAAGAGGTTTTGACTGAGTTTTCAAGATTTTTGCTTTTATGTTCCAGGGCCTGTGTTTTCAAAATGCAAGAAATTATTGATGATATTAAAAAAAAGTCTAATAGTATTGCCTTCCTTTTGTCAATATACTGCTATGTCTCCTTATGCTTTGAATATTTATAATGCTTTACAAACCGTGATGAGACAGTAATCTGAAATATATTTTTCTTCTTGCTGTATAAAAAAGCATCCAAACGTATGTCTGATACAAACAAGAGAAGAGTTTGGGCAAAGTAATAAGAAATTATCAGTTAGACTCATAGTGAAAAATTATTTATTGAAGGAAAACCAGCATACAAATATTTTCTCAGAGTGATAGTTCCATGCATGCTCTTTTGCAGGGAAAACATATGCGCATATTCTCTCATATTCAGAGCAGATTTAGTCATCGAAGACTACAATTAAAATGTCAAAAGGAGCAGAAAACAATATGTATTGAAATTGATTATTTGGTACTTAGGGCTGAAGATATAAAGCACACTGGAAATCACTAATATTATTTAAAATACATAATGAAAATTTTTGTGTTTTTCTTACCTGTGAAAGAAGTTTCATAGAAAGGAATAGTTTGATGGATTGTCAGTTGGACCTTACGATCATGAGGGTCTTTTCCAATGTAAATGACTCTATAATTCTGTTCTATGGTTCTGTGTGCTTATGTCTTGTGTTTCAGACTCTCTTCATTTTAGCTGACTGCGCAAGGGCGTATGCGGCCCTAAATCCGGCTAGCTGAGAGGGAGTGTGGCCGACACCCTCCACGCATTTGAAGGCAGCCCCCCTTGGCGTCCTGGCCTCAGGCTGGGCTGGATTGCGGACTTGGATTCAGCGCAGAGCGAGACGAGAGAAGAGGAGACCACTTGCTGGGGGTAAGATGTCGGTTTATTGAAGGTTGAGGCAACCAACAGATGGTAAAACCCACAGCAACATGGCCCCGATCATGGGGGAGAGACAAGGTTTTAAAGGGAAGGGGAGGAGAAGGGAGGGAAACGCAGCTAACCAATGGGAAAATGGGTGGGGAGGTACATGACATAACTGACAAAAGAACGTATCCAATAAACATGCAGTAAAGGAGGGGCCCCGGGACGCCAGCCAACCACAACCCCCAGTGAGAAGAAGGTTCTAGAAATCAGGGAGGGGTGGGGGGTGATTGACTGGACCCAGGGAGGAGGGAAAACTAACTTATAAGGTAGGATAGGGGAGGGGAAGTTACATAACTTAAGTGACAGGCAGCTGAGGGAAAGGGGTATCCATAGCAACATAACTGTAAAAAGCTCTGTGGCGGGAAAACTGGAGAGGAGGGAACCATTTATAAAGAACAATAGGGGGAACATACATAAAATGGGGGAGCAAACTGAGAAACTTAAAAACACACCACAACAGCCTCCTAAAAGTATGAGAAAATTAGCCTGAGACATCTGTCTTCAAATTGGAGCTGTTTTAGTAGTTGAATTCTAAAGAAATTGTATTATGAATGATGCTTAAAAAGAAAAATCAGCTGCTTTAACAACCCACACTTATTTTTATGATATTGATGCGCATCCTGAGAAATCATGTTAGATTGGACTCTCAGAAAGGAAAATTTAACTATTGAAAAGTAACAATAGTCCAACCCATATGCTTTCCACCACGGCAGAAAAGCAGCAAGAAAACCAGAATGGACTCTATCTTACATTAAGCAAATCTTCTAAAGACACCCTCCCATTTTGCCTTGGTAGCTGGGAGGGTGTTTTACACCAGTTGTAGGTAAACCAAGAATTAGATAATGACTGTTTTGGGAGATCCTTGCCTCTCAAATTAATTGAAGAGGGTGAAAATATCACTGCTTGGCAATGTACAGCTGTGGCATCAAGTATATATATATATATATATATATATATATATATATATATATATATATGAGAAAGAATGAGAAAGAATATATTTCCAAGCAAGATATTTGGATTACATTGAAAATTACAAATATTTCATGTGGAGCTTTCAAATTGGTTTTCTCTTTTAAAGATCAGCCTTACTTTAAAGCTTTGGACAGAAATTTTCCTTGTCCCCTTACATAAATCCTTTTACTGAACTGGAAATTAAAAGATCATTAGAACCCTATAGCCCCTGCTTTCTTACAAACCAGATTTTCAACTACAGAAAGAGAGCTGTAGCTCTCTTTTAACTGAAAAAATGGTAAATTATATGTAAAAATAAGAAAAACTTTGTAATTTCTTGTTTGTATCCTTAAAGATCAGTGTGGGCAATTAGCTAAGTGTCTGCAAAACATATATAATGGTTAATCACATATAGGACATGATCCTTATTAGTGTCTTGTTTGTGCTATGACAGAGAAAACTGCCTTATCCAGGGCTTGAAGTGACAGTATTTTCTTATATATATATTAAAAAAAAAGGCATTCTCCTCTCAGATTTTACAACTCAGCTCTACAGGAACTGAAGGCACATTCTCAAGTGAGCAGACTTTTAGCACAAAAACAGCCTTTTACACACTATTACATTCCCACTTATATAATGTGGCAAATTTTTCACTTTTTACCCAAACATTTTGCGAAAACACCTCATGAATGTGTAAAAGTTCCTTTTGGGCTAAGCAGAACTAAATAATTTCTTTTATAGTAATGGATGCCTTTATAATAGAATACAGGGAAGAGAACAGAAGGGTTTTTGCAACAATAGAAGTAAAACAAAATGTACCTATTGAGCCATTAAACAAGGGCAGTTGGTGTCAGAACTGCTAAAACCCTGAAATCACAATGGAAGCAACTAATTATTTTATTTTAATTAATGTTTCTGAGAAAAACTTCCAGAAAAAAATACAGAGCTTAGTGAATAAGAAAAAAATTTCTGAATTTTTATGTATTAGTATTTTTTCTATTATGTGGTAATGAATTTTCATTCTCCCTAAATAAAATCATTGTAATAGTGATACATTTTAAAATTTAGTTTAAAAAATTACAAGATTTCAGTTACTATTTAACTTTCAGTTACAATTTAATTTTCCTCTTTTTCCCTCTCTTGAACAACTGAAGAGTTCCCACTAGCTTTTATATAGATCTTTTATTTGATCATCTGTGCCTGAGTTTTGTGGATTACATTATAGTCCAGACTGTGGTCCAGTCATCCAAACTCAACAAGTTCACATTTCTTTATATTTCCTGGAAATTAAGGATTTGTGAACTCTCTAAAACCATTTGAGAATTCTTGACCTATTCTGAAGCTCAAAAGTTATGCCCTTCCCAAAACTTGCCCTATTTTCACTCCTACACTACGGAGTAATACGTTATACAACATCAAAAATTTGTTTCAACCTCCACTTGGCCTTGCTACCTTCCTAGCTTTAGTGCATTTTTATGTTGCCTGGGCTTCCTGCAAATGAAGGCAACTATAATTTAATATTGATAAATTTATCAAAAATCAACCTATTTTGGTGTCCATTTCCCTTGTTCCCTTTCCTAGCATGATGCCTTTCCACTAAGGACTTTCCTGGGAAATGATTCTTATCATTTATATTGGTCTATCTTTTTTATTAAGGATGAGGAACAGAAAACAAATGCCCTTAAACGTCATTATTCTGCTATGGAGCATGACAAGGACCACATCCTGGCTTGCATTGTGCACGGGAGGCTCTCCCAGCAGTGTCTCAGCTGCCCTCCTTTGGCAGGGCGAGTCGCTATGGACGGAGCTCCTCTCTGTTACCGCACGCTGCTATCGGGGAAGGCAGCTCTGGAGAGGGTGAGCTGCGCTCTGAAACTGGTGCAGAGCTAGGAGGGAGCAGACAGAGAGATCCCTGGTGGAACTCTAACTTCTGCATGAGCCCTAATGAACCGGGCTGTCTGTCCTTCTGCTCACCTGCAGTGACTCTCCTCACAGAAAACAAACTCTGTTCTTAAATCCAAGTGCTTAGGGATAATACACATACAAGTCAAACACTGAAAGGCTTGTTTACTTTTTTCTTGTCTTCCGCATAAAATATTGTGTTCTGAAGTTCTGCTTTTGTGGGGAATTCAATAGAATGCTTGGAGAAATGTGATTTTGGTTCAGTAACCAAAAGAGCGAAGTCATGAAGCACTTGATTGAAAAGGCTCCTTAAAGTGCCAACCTCTTTTAAAAAATGTTAAAAGAAGGGAAGTAGGTGTGAGAGAAAAACAAAAAAGGTACATAGCATTGAATTTCTAAGAGGGCAGTAGAAAATAATTTAAAATAATAATGTAAGCTAAGGACAGGTAAATGAAACATTCAAATAATTCCCTTTTGATCATTTTATGACTGGCAAAGCATCGCACATAGTGAATGAAATTGCTACCATCTCAATGAGAATACCACTGAAAATGACAATGGTGAAGAATATAAACAAAATATATGTACATATATGTGTGTGTATATATATATATATATACATATACATATATGTACATACATCTTTGTATGTACAAAGACATAATATACATTAATGACTTTCAAAAGTTTTTACATGTTATAATGTAACATATTTGCTCTTTTTTGAACCTCTTCCATATTGACTCAGTCCTCAACTATGAATGTTGGAACATCAATTTTATTCATGTGACATAAAACAATACTTAATTGTAAGACTGA
Organism: Ammospiza caudacuta; assembly: GCF_027887145.1. Taxonomy (NCBI): domain Eukaryota; kingdom Metazoa; phylum Chordata; class Aves; order Passeriformes; family Passerellidae; genus Ammospiza; species Ammospiza caudacuta. The sequence goes on along the minus strand of NC_080596.1, from coordinate 47,515,161 downwards.
AAAATTTTAAGTCTTTGCTTCTCCTGGCTTTTTTGCATAGATTATGTTCAAAATCACAGCATTTCTTTGTGACATTCAGTAACAGTCAAAAAGTTGTTTTGTTTTTGGTTGCAAACTGTTTGTCTCATTGTTCAGAAATAGTTTTTGGTTTCCTGAAATGGCTGAAAAAATTTACGTTTTTTTCCAATTCTACTTGCAGCACATCACAAAAGTTTATTAAGGTTTTTTGCAGGGGGAATTTCATTAAAATTAACACGGTCATAATGGATTTTATGCAAGTTTATATGTTAGCCCTCCATTTCATTTCATAACAAGTTAGAACATCTGTTGACTTTTTTTTCCTTGTTTTTCACCATATAAAATATTTTTAACTGTATGAATATCTAACCTGTACATTTGGCATTTTTTATATTCTTTTAGTGAAGAAGCACTTTAGAGTTTGTCTCATCTTTGTCTTTCAATGTAGACTTACTGTATCTCCATTTATATGCTCTCTACAACATATTGAATCCTTTTTTTTTATGTTGCAATGGTTTAAATTGAATATATGCAATAATAAAAATCAATAAAATGAGAACTCTTTGTCACTTACTTTTCCCTTCTTTTAATCTTTCTGCAAAAAACCCAATTTGTTTTCCAATTATTTTTTTTTTTTAATGCTTTAAAACCACTTGCTTCTGTTCTTGCTTTCGTTCTCAGTCACTGCCTTTGGTTTTTGTTCTTCTCTGGTTCCACCTTTGTTGTATTCCTTTTCAGGTTTCTCCATGTTCCAGCCTGTGAGTGACTCAGTGTATCTTTGTCCCTGGAGGACAAATTGTGAGGAGCATTGTATAAAACAAGCTGTCTGTCTTTGTAATGACCTATTGGCTTTCCTCTTCCCTGTTGAAAGGGTATAAAGGGGAACTTTATTGAATTGAGTAACTTGGCTTAAGTAGTCTCTTTAGTAGACAAATTAAGGTTTTTCTCATTTTCCCCTGCATTTTGCTGAGGATATTTTTCTAAAAAACTTTTCTAAAGAACTTTCTGAAAAGGTTCTGAGCTCAAGTTTGTTCTATAAAAGAGTACTCCAGTTCATGCTTAGGAAGAATGTAATTACATCACATCAGTACCTTTTCAGCTCACATTTCATTAGGAACAGTCCCAGTTTTTAAATACATTCACCATATCTTTCCAGTTATTTAGTTTGTGCTCCTTTATAACTTGTAGGTTTTTTTTAGGAGATGTGAACATTCTCTGGCACATGGCTATTGCATATGTGCAAGACTGTTCAAATAATGAACTTCTGGAGATCTACTGATTATCTGTATTGATTGTGAAGATAACTGCCTACATTTTGGGGGTTTTCTTTGAAACCTGAGCTGTTTGGTGACCAAGAAGTCTTGGATGTTATATAAGCAAGAAGAGATTTTCTAAATAAAAGCTACAGCTGGTATTATATACTTATAAAATGGAAGAAGGAGAATGCTATATATTGTTTACTGTGATCCTCAGAGTAGTATATGACTGTTACAATACAGCAAACAGCTATTTTCCTCTAAAATTTGAGTAGAATCATAGGAGTGAAGAATTTTCTGGTATCTTATTCTCTAACCTTTATATAACACACTGCTTTGGATTAGAGGAAACACTCTCTGCCGTAAGTAACATTTACCAGAAGTTACAAAAACCTCATGAAAAAAACCCTTAGGACCAAACTAATGGAAAAGACATGTTGGTTGTAGCTTTCCAGGAGCAAAAGTGGCCATTTGTGCTGTTGTGTGAGTACTCTGTTAGAAACATATTAAACAGGCCCCATCCCCAGAAAATCTGGATTTCTAGCAGACCTTAAAGCTGAACACTTGTGCTGCAGGTCACTAATGAATTGTGAGAATTGAAAACTTAGGAAACTATAACTCTATTCATTGTAGAAAAGTGCCTTTCCTTTTTTACCCTGAACACAGGATTTAGCATCAGGGTATGCAGTTAGAATATTCATAGAGAAATAACATTAATATGATTGTTTGAAAAGCAGGACTTGCCTTAGAAAAACTCTATCCAACTTGTTCTCTCAGGAATCCTGCTGGAATATAGTTGATATAAAATCTTAAAGTACTAGGAAAAATCCCCATCAAGTCCCCATTTATTCATATTGGGTGAAAGCCAGTACTAAAGGCAATGGAACTATTATTCCAGAGCTGGATTTGGCCCAGATGTCCTGTTTACACATGTGAAAACCTATTAAACTTATGGTGCTTGCAGTGGTATAATTTGAGGTCAAATCATTGTTCTTGTTGAGGATCTTAAATTGAACTTAATGTAAAATTTGACCACTTATTAATGTAGGGATAAATCCTATTCAGACAGCATATAGTGTGTCAGTACATCTGAGCAGGAAATCTTATAAGTGCTTTACATTTTATTATGTTCTGAGTTTACAGATGGATGGATTCATGCACAGGGCATAATGATTGGGTTAAAATCACAAATGTGTCAGAGTTGTAATATACTATACTCTTATGTGTGAGTGTATGAGACAAGAGATACAGAAAGGATTTAGAGGAAAATGACAGGATGGAGAAAAAAGATTATGCTAGAAAGACCTTTAATTTTGGTTTACTGAGGAAATCAGATTGCAAGAATGACAGTCATGTAGAATGAGTTTATGTTCATTCAGAGAGGTGAGGGTCAGAGCTTAGGCAAGAAACTGGCAATGCAGACCATGGTGAAAATTCAGATCGTGGGGCTTGTTTGCTGTGTAGTTGACATGTTGGATAATTAGTTAAAGAAGAAATGAAGTTTCTGATGTTCTGTTTTAGAAATGATAATGGAAACTGCATAAGTACAATAACACATATAGAAAAAAAATATAGTTTTAACCACTTCTATATACTGGTAAGAGGGGGAAAATCCAGAGTTTCTTTGTTCAATCTATGCTCATTGTGCAAACTTTTATTACACATAAAATAAGAATATATTATTCCTGTCTGCAGAGAATCTACCAAAGTTCAATTTTATCTGAGCAGGTTGGACTAAAGTGCCTCTTGATAAAGAAAACTTTGTGAAGCTTTCTCAGTTGAAACAAGACCAGGCAGGCTGTAAAGGTCTGAATATAACCCACAAATAGTACAATATTTATTTTTCAAACTTTCTGAACATAAACTTGAAAAAGATGATGGCTATATGTGGTGAAATTTCTTTTGGTGGGAAGTGCTTCTGTGACATGATATGGGTTTGCTATAAACAGACTTCTGCAAAAAGCTTTTCGTGACTTGTTGGAAATAAATCCCTGTTTTGTTCCTGGAGGTGGAACTGGCATGATATAGATGGCTGTGGCAGAAGTCCCTAAAAAGACACATCTTCTGTAATGTAGACAAGACTGATGACCTCTGCTGACTTGCTGGTGGGAGCATCTGCTCTCACATCAGGGGCTCCTCATTACCTGTCCCCACACAGACCAGTAATGATTTTCAGAGGAAATGAAGCTGAGAACAAAAGTAATCTCCCAGAAATTAAACCATTAAGACTAGATAGTGGTAATAACAGCCAATTTCAAGGAGATTAGAAAGATAAAACTCATTTAGAAATGAGCTGATTTTCACTGGAAGTGGTATTAGGAGAGAAGGTACCTCAGATTGTTTTAATCTGAAACTGAAGTTTTCTCCTCCCTCTCTTCCACTCTCCTCTGCAGAAATAACCCTCCGGGCAAGCAAATACTTCAGCTTGGAGGAAGTTTGAGCATTGTTGAATACTGTAAATAAGCATGTTCATGTCACTTTGGAATTGATTTGAGACTAGTTCTGTCCCAAAATTCTGTCATGCCTCCCTGCTATCCTGGTTTCCTCATCCTGTTAGTCCTGTTCTCCACTGCTACCATACTAGAGGAACTGGCTGCACAGAAACTCCTGCAAAAGCAGATAATGGGAGCCATGCTAAAAGAAATTTCAATTCTTTCTTCAATACTTTTCTGCTAATAAATTGCTTTCCAAAGCAATATCCAGCTAACACATTTGTTTCATATGGTAGCTTTCTGAGCAGTGAGAGACTCCAACACATTTGTAAATGTTTTGTTGAGTCTGAAAAACATCTATATCTTCTGAGAGCACTCTGAAAATTCTTTCCTATAATTGGAATTTTTATAAATAGTATTATTTTCCGAAAAATCTTGGAAGATTGTAATTTGTGACATTTTCCTAGTTTAAAGTAGTTTTGTAGATTGCTTGTCATTCACCATATGTACAGTGAGAGTATTCTCTTCTAACAAGATAAATCTACTGCAAGTCTTGAAATGTCGGTCCTTTGTGGAAAAAAATTGTACCTGACAGTAGAGGTTATTTGTTCTTTGCAAAGAATTATATCTGACTCTGACTCATTAAATTATGTATGGTTCTTAATGTTTTTAAATGATTGTATTGATTTTCAATAATTAAGATAATAATTTTTAAGGTAATAAGATTACCTAATAGGTATTTATTTGAAAGAATGTAATGGTCCAGTTTCTGAGTATGTACAGTACCATAGCTGAAGGTATAATGTGGCAAAATGAAGCAGTGCTTATTTTTTCTCTGATTTTATAATTTTAATGGATAGAAAGAACAGAAATAGTGAGGTTAAATTGGTTTAAAATTTGAAGAATCTATTATTTACTAGAATAGTCAGGCTTTCACATCATTAGAGAGAGTCATTCTCTCCATTCTTTAAATCAGTGCTAGATTTTCATTAAATGTCTAAAAAATCAAGTTGTATTTTGTAGTTGTCATCTATTAAACCTTCCTTATTTTTTAAAAAAAATCTTAAATGTATTTGAGTTACTTAGAGGTTAAAAGCATGTCTCATTGAAGTGCATAGCAAGAATTACATTGAAATCAATAGGCCTTTTACCAGATCTACTGTAATGCTAGATGAAATGAAACTTGGCTTCTGCCAAGATTTTTCAAAAGAAAAAAAAGTTATTAAAATGTTTTATTTATTTAATCATATAACCTGATTATTTTCTGCTCTGTTCCTCAGCTTGCTATATTTTTTCTACATTTGTGTCAATTTAATTTAATTTTTATACATTGATTTGAGGTGCAAAAGAATTTAAAAATACAAACTCTGTGTTTATTTTCTATATTCACATTTCTTTTTTTTTTTCATATTCTCTGTGTAGCTATTCTTTTATTTTGTACCTTTTTCAAGCCACAGCTGATGGCAAATTAAGATATCAGATATGGAGTATGCAAAATTTTAAATATTGGTTTAACAGTCACTTAAAAAAGACCTAAATTATGCATTTGATTATTTTTTCTTCCTCTGCTTTTCAATATTAAAATCACTATGAATAAAATAAGATTAGAATTTTAGGTTTCATATAAATATTTTTGTATTGCGATATATCTGTTCTTGTCATAGGTATAAATCTGATTCCGGAGATATTTTCTGTGAAATGTCAGTTTATATCAGAAAATAAAACGCTGGTATGTTTTATTTTAACAAACATAAAGAACACCCTTCTCCCTGTTCTTATTTTATAAAACAAACACACTCTGATGTTGGGGTATTTTCATTTGAATTTCTTGCAATGGATGGGATGGTTTGCAGCAGCCAGCCCTTAACCAGTGCACCCCACTGTTTACAGAGAATGCATTATTTAGAGTGGTTCCAGTTTAACTGTGGTTTCAACACTGCACTGGAGTCAGAAAACATATTGGCATGAGAATGGCTGTGGTTTGAATACAGCTTCAGTCTGAATGCCTGCAATTACAGAAGCTCCCTGGACTCAGAGCAATTGCCGAGGGAACACAATTCCACTGCAGACTGAATTAGTAGACATCAGGTATCAGGCACAGAATTGCAATTCCAAAATGGATTCTATTCAGAAGAACTGTGAAAACTTTCGTTTTATTTTTCATTTCAGGAAAACCAAAAACTCAAAACATTCAAGTTAAATTTGGTGCGCTGATAATATTTGCATGAAAAGCATGGAAATTGTTGAAAAAGTTTTCTTTAGATAATGTATATGTCAAGGCCTAAAAATATTTAAAAAAACCCAAATAATCAAGTTAAATGGTGTAATTTACCTCTGAGCATGTGTGTGTATGTGTGTAACTGTGCATGCATATATGTGTGTAGGGGGCTTTGAGCTGCTCCATCCCACCTCAACAGTTCTATCTCTGTGGGTTTTTTTTCTCCCACTACTGTTTTCCTAGCATTCAGAGGAATGTTTCACATGAAAGGCCACTCTTTCCAAGAATAATAGATAAGGCTATATGAAATAAACAACATGTGCTAACAAATAATGTTATTTCCAGATTTTTCTGCTTGCATATTATCCATAATTTTAAAAAATTTAAACAATTCATCAGTCTTACATGCTTCTAGGCCTGTTTCTCAATAGCAATTTACTGTTGTCTATTGCAACATTTATTCAGTTTATATTAATATGAACATTCATTATTCAGTATAATATGTATTCTAAAGCAACTTAGAAAGCAACAGGGACTCTAGAGGAATCCTGAAAAAATAAATATTAAGATTTGCTACCGTTAAGATCAGTTCCCTTATATCTTACAGGGTCCCCTTTTCAGGAATAAACTCTTTACAGTTGGCATAGAAGACAACCAAATATCTCACATTTTGAATTCCTCTTTTCCTAATAGGTATAACAGAAATATGGATATCAAAATTCTCTTGTGTTTGACTGTTCAGTATTGTAAAAAAACAAGAATGTAATATGTTAAGGAATTATGCCCGTTTTAAATGCAATATCTTTGGAAAGTTTCAAATGCAATATCTTTGAACAATGAAATGTGTGTAACTTAAAAAGGAAAAAACTATTATACAATTTTGATAATTAATGAAGAAAATAATTCTAATTACACAGCCAGCTTGAAAAATCATACTGAGGAAAATACACAAATATAGATTTATGAATTATGGGATATTACATACCCCAGCAACTACAGATATAGAAATCTATGAAGTATGACATGGTACGCTGACAAATTAAATGGCTTGTCAGTTTCAGAAAATCCATTTTTCAAAGTTTATGACTACTGATCATTCATAAATCTTTGATTGAAATGCTAATTACCTTAATTTCTTTTTTTTATTCAGGTAGTCCTGATAATCTTGATAGTTTAGTTGTCCTGGAGATGGCTGTGCACCATGTTTCATGCATAGAGAATATGAGGTTAAACAATGGAGAGTACTAGTAATGAAAAAAAATACACAACAATGTATAATACAGTTGCAAAAAGACTGCATAAGTATAGGTACATTTTCTTGGTACAGTATAATTTTTGGTGATTTTGTATGAAAATAAAGAACTAATTTCACACGAAAATTTCCCTGTAAGATTAAAAGGAAATCTTTAAAATTTTAAATTAATTTGTGGTTATTCTAACATTCTGTAGCTTTTGGAGAACTGGTTGGAATAATCCATAGATTTTCTCCTTATGTTATAGACTATTTTAATGAATATTTAATTTAAAACCCACTGTAATTTCTAGAAAGACAGTTGTTGAGAAACTCTCTTGCATCTGAAATTCTCATTTTTAAGTTCATTTTACTGCTACAGGTAGAAAACTTCAGAATTAGTTGTGGACTGGACTTCAAATTTCTGTTCTGCCCACTTGTGCCCTGGTCTGCTGCCTCTCCTTCATATGTCTTGTTTATTACAGGGTTAAGAGTACAGAGTGCAACGTTGTCATCCTCCATGAAGCAGGTGCAGGAAATCACTGAAAGAACTCCAATAAAGGTAGATGTCATTATTACTTGCAAAGCTGGACCACACTCAGGTCTTTCACTGCTACTCTACATTATTGTCCCATACATCTGTGTAAGTATTAAACAGGAGCTTTAAAAAACTGCAGTTTGTAGGAAGAAGCAGTTCTGTCTGAGGCTTCCACACTTACAAGGTATGGCTCTGGCATTTTTACCTTCAGCTGTAGCCCAGTCCCTGGACTGAGCATCTCCTCTAATAATGTATTTCAAAGCTGCTGAAAACTCCCCCTTAGCTTGCACACTTATATTCCCACCAGTCATGAGGCATGTGCCATGCATTTCAATAAAGCAAGAGGACATGATATAGCTTAATTTCTCTTGAGGTAATCCTAGTTTTAGTGTGGCACTGCAGCTGAAAAAAAAAGAGGGACTAAAAAGAAAGAATTGTTAGGTTTTTTGTTTTTTTAATCAAAAATTTGTATGATTCAGAGAGTATATGTCATCCCATTATATCTGACTTCTAGTGGAGGACACCAGTGTGTGGTAATAGATCTATGGCTGAAACATTATGAGCAGTACAGTCAGTAGGTTTTTCAGAAGTAGTACAATTAAGGGTTTCCTGTTAAACAGTTTGAGGTCCATGATGAGATTTAAAAATACCTTCAATTAGTTTTAAATGCACTCAGTGATCCCTTTCACCATATGACTTAGAATTTAACTGTTATGGTGGTTCAATTTTAAAGGCAAATCTTCTTGGGTTGAAGCTGTTAGAAAAGTAATAAACAAGTTAAGGAAGGGCCATAGAAGAGAGGAACCTCATATGGTGGAGATTTCTTTACATCATACTTTGATTACTTACATCAAAGACATGCAAAAAATACAAACAAGGAAAGTATGAGATAGAATATTCAACATTCCTGGAGTGAGTACATTTTCCTGCTGTATATTGCTTGAATTATGCTTCCATGTCTTTATATTTCCCACTTCACTTGTTAGAGCTTCATTAGAACTATCTTCTTGTGATTCATCATATACAGCAAAACAATACAAAAGATATGAAATCTTACAGAAGAGCTTTCTAATATAAGACACCAAAAGGTTATTTAGGTAGCTGGGAAATAGCTAATACTGCTTTGTCTTCCAAGAAGACCTCTCCAAAGGAATCTGTGCTTCCAAATCTGATACTCATTTCTTGTGCAATTTTGGGGCAAATAGTTTAACCTGGTGGGAAAATACAAATGTCACTTCCTCATTTCTGCCACTTTATTTCCAGATATTTTTAAGTGGTGTAAGAGCATGGGATCAGTTTGAAAAAACATTACAAAAAGAAAAAAAGAAAAGAAGAAAAAAGACAAAATCCATATTGGAATATATTTTTTAAAAATGTTTTCATTCTGTGATTATAGTCAAATATTGACATCTTTTTAAACAGCAAAATTTTAGTTTACATGTGTTGTGACTACATCCTGCAGTCTGCTGTTTCTTATGTCGTAGTATGTATCACAACCAATGAAAAAAATGGTACCCTTACATGTCATAATATTGTAAAGAAGCTGAAATTAATACCTTTATGAGTGTTTTTGCAAGACCACACCTCAAGTGGAAATTACCTTCTGAGTCCCAATTGCATTACTGGTATAACTAATTCTCAGTAAGGCTCCGTAAACAGACTCCCTAAACAGACTATACAATTCAAGTAGATGAACCTGATGGCTCTTAAGTTTTCCATATTTTTTAAAAATTTAAAGTGGTCTCTGACAAGCAAGTTAACAGCCTGCATAACCTGTCATTAATATTTTTGTGAACTTAATTTTCTTTTATATAAAAATCCTAGAAAGGATATTAAATTAGCTTTTGTAGTGCCCTTAGACACTTGAAGGTTTTCATTTACTTACTGAGTAGGAATAATGATATAATATTGCGATAAGAACAAGAAGAGAAAACTTGCTCTCAAAACTGAATTGCATCAGGTGGCATAGCAGTCCCCAAAAAATTCCTTGTTTGGACTGTTTACAGCTCACAAGCCATCAAAGGAAAAATGACTTAGCGAATACCTTGCATTCCTGTTGGGCTAGACCACTTACAATAGTACTACCAGAAAAATCTCTTTTACAGGTTTTGGCCTTAAAAATAAACAGAGGCATAACACGGTGCTAGAAACAATTTCCTCAACATAACTATCATGCAGGCAATGGAATTAATGAAGGCTGCTCTTCCTTGAGAAGATTGATTGAACGTTCAGAACTGATTTTGTTGTAGTTTTCTCTTTTTACATTCTCTGGTCTCAAACAAGACATAAGTTCATGCTGTTTCTTTTACATCTTGGAATGCACCTGGAAAAGCTACTCTCAAAATCTTTCTCTGAAACCTCCTGCCGCTCCTTTTCACTGCAGGAACCTAACTCCTGATACCTATTTCTGTGTAAGGTCTGGCTGATGAATGACAGCGGGCTCATAAGCTGTAAGAAAGACTTCATTAAGCTCATTTCCATAGACATCTAGGCTTGGAATGAATGCATCTTTTCACAAATCATTAGAAATGACAGTAGAAATGATGTGCTTCTTTTGATATGCTTACTGTATACAACCAGATGGGAACAGGGAGACAGTAAATGAAGAGAAAGCAAAACCCAAACAAATTACGGTTACAGCTACCAAAGTTTGCCTTTATATTGAGCTATTTTAAGTATGAGGCAAGCTGATATTAGAGAAATATTTCTATTTTTGAACCACAATTATTTCTTTAATATTGCATATTTAATCGTGTTATCCGTTGCCATACTTGCAAACTCATTTCATCAAGGACTCTCAGATTTTGCTGTATACAGATAATCTTTGAGAGCATCTTTATTTCAGTCAGATGTATTGGTACATGGCTTTGCACAGATACCTAATGAAATGGGCAAACTGACTTCTGGAAATAAAAGCAATAAAGACATTTTGCTGTTCATTTATCTTTTTGTGGTCACACAAGATTGAAGAATTGCTTGCTGTAACATTTCTATGCAAGCAAAATATGTCTGTAACTGACTTTGCACTTATCTTTTGCAAGACACATCAATAAGTAAGAAATAGCTTTTGTATAGATTTGGTGTATTTAGAATCCCCCAACCCTGGCAACTGCATTTAAAAAATGATAAATCACAATTCCTGAGTCACTATGGCGTAAAGCACTACTGTTGGTTGCTGTAAAAAGCAGTAGATATAAAATGTTTCAAACAGTAATTGAATGTAATTTCCCTCTGCTGTACATATGGGTCTTTACAGCTCTTCTTAAATAAATTCACTGGGTGAGTTCACCAGAAGAAAACAGTATTGCCCAGCAGGGTAATGAGGAGGAGACAGAAGGGGTTCATAAGGTTGCAAAAATGTTATTATTATCATGTTGCCAATTTAAGGATTGGTGCCAGAGCAGCCCAGATGGTTTTTTTCACTTGCTTTCAGTTATCCTAAAGGGCCTAGAAACAGAAAAGTCTAAGCTGTACTGGATTGTCCCATATCCAAAACCAGGAAAGAATGGGACAAAAAAATCATCACATAAAATTTCTCCCCTAAAGTTTGTTTATTTTGGAACATTTCCTTAGCATATTTCTAATCAGATGTCTTTCAATGTGAGCTCAAAAAGACCCCAGTATGTGGGAGAATCTGCCTCATGCCTCATAGTAGTTGTTTCAGTGAATTTAATATGATACTTCAGAAAACTGGCAAAATTTACAGCAGCACTTGATAATGATGTCATTTATCTGCCTGCAGATACTATTTGGTTTGCATGAAGTAAACACTTCCTGTGGCAAATTGTAATAGAAGGACTGAGACAGTCTGACTGTAGAAAGAAGAAGGTTTGAGTGTGGGAAGGAACAGAAGGGCACAGCAGGGACAGCAGTCTCAGCCCTGCCTGCGTCACTGGCAGCCACATTAGCATCCAGATCCCACCCCATGTACCTGCAGCTTCACAGGACAGCTGACACTGGAGACAAGGACAATGAAAGAGCTCTGATGATTCAGGGTTGGGACGCAGTGGAGATACAGGTCACCCAAGAGGAATCAAACAAGGCATACCTAAAAGCTGCATAAGGTTGCCAGCCTAAGAATAGCATGAGAGGGTGAGCAGGACTTGTCAGGTAGTTACTCTCATTCTCCAGGGCACTGCAAAGGACCTAACAGCAGGACACAAGCACTGCAGAACCCTATGGCAGGCAGAACACTTGAACACCCACCCCTGCCCTGGTGTGTGACAGGTGGACAGATGTGAGCACCACACTTTTCTGGTGCTTGTGACTGTGAGACTGTGAGAGAGCAATGTGAAAAATCCATTTTATTTACATTTTGTTTCAAATAAAAACATCTTGCCCTTCCATAGGTTCCCTTTCCCCCCTGGTTCTGGCTGCATTGCTGATCTAACATTGGAACAGGTCATACTGCAAGCACGCTTCCTTTACTTTTTATGAGATGACGTGTCACTATGATCAGAAACTAATTATGAAGACAATAGGAGTGCTGTTTCACTTTGTGCAGTCTGGACCCAAGGCATTAGAAGTAACATTGTGACTGTTATGTCCCTGATCATAATGGGATGTGGTTTAAATGGTAACATGTCTTGTTTAGTGGGAAAAAAATCATGAGAATTTTTTTTTTGTATTTGTAACACTTTCTCCTAACTTTTTACATGCTAGTTTTATTTTAAGAAGGCTATATGAAACTTAATGATTGAAATTATTTTCATAAGTTGCTCAGTTCATAGAAATTTGTTTTATATTGATTTTTTACATTGTTTTCTATCCATATACAAAAACAATGACATATCTGAATTCTTTCTGGTAAAATTCAATAATTATCTAGACTTTATTAGGCATTGAAGTTTTCCACATTCAATTTAAGCTAGACTTATCAATCTCCTGCAAAGTATGTCTTTATTGTTTGAAAACAAACAAACAGTCTATTTTTTGTTATTTATAATTAATTTAAGCTATCATGAATGGGCATTTTCTTAGCATTCTGGAAATTATCCCTCCAACTGATGGTAAACCTCCATCCCTCAGTTAAAAACCACGATTGTTATCTTTTGGCTTTGAATGAAACATTCAGGAAGTGTTTATTGTTCATGTTAATCCATGCTGTAGCTGACTTTGCTGTTTCTGTCATCAAACCCAGTTAACAAATAATGCCATTGTCTGAAAAAAATAAAGAAAAGATAAAACGTCACTTGTTATCTCATGTCGCTCTGTAATAAATGGCAATAAAATCATTATGCCATGCAAAGCTATGAATCAGTTTAACAAGCAAGTTCTGTTGAAACTGCTGATTATGTTTGTTGTAAGGGCACTGGTCATCTGTTTTTTCTTGTAAACAAGTGTATAACTCCAGCTACTGTGCCTGTAGACTTCCATGCTTTCCCTTTTTTTCCTGTCCTTTTTATTGAAAAAAAGAAGAGAAGTTTTAGTTTTGATATATGTGACACAGAAATTTCTTTATCATTATTTTTTATAAGGTGATGGCATTCAGGATGATGGATAATATGATATTGACTTTCAGTACTTGGGGAAACAAAACTGGTGTGGGGGAGAATGCAAAGATGTAACAGCGTGAAAGAGAAACAAATTAGAGTTGAGATTTTTCTATAAGCCCTCTGAGCTTTCTGACTTTTTCTGCTCAGATAGAACTCTAGTAAAGCCTACTGTCAAATGTTTTTGTCCTGTTTTCCTTACTGTGTCCTTCCCCTGTGTTTCCTTCCCTGTGCAGTGAGCATATGGTCTCCTTCCTGTGGTTCCTTGGCAGTGCACCACATAGGATTGCAAGATGCAACACAGTGTTTGATTTTGTAGGGTCAAATTCCACACCCAAATTCTACATTCCACTCTCCAATTTTTGCAGTGGCTTTTCCAGATGCCTGCAGAGTTATTGTGCATATAAACCAATATCACAGGCACTCTGCTGGTCTACGTAGGAGCAAAGAGACTCACATCACAGTGGAGTTTACTGCTCACTGCTGAGCATTTGTCAAAGCATATGCCCATGATTTCCTCTCTCTATTTCAATGCTAAGAATTTGGCAGTAAATAGACATGTATATTACATAAAAATTTTTAATTTTATGTATAAAAATAGATTTCTGAATATCTTCTTGGTTTTGCTGAAACAGGAGTGGCTCTCTCTATCCTTTCACACCGAAAGTCTGGTACATTTGCAGCTCTTCCTTTTCTTGGAACATTTCAAACTGTGAGCGCTCAAGTGGTGGCAAGGAAAGAGAAGGGAAAGGAGGGCAGCAGATTGCTTCCTGAAAGCTGCGTGGAGAAGTCAGTGTACAGACACTGAGGGTGCTCCATCCCAGTTATGTTAACAGACTGTTCATGCACTTGCTGGCCACCTCAAACAGAGCAAGTGCATGAGCTCTACCTGTGCATTGACCGTTCCAACCTTCTGCTGACATACTGTGGGATTTATTTTGTAATTCCAAGGCCTAGAATGGCTGCCAAGTTTCCAGCTCATCCATGCAAGATAGGAGTCCCTAATTAATAGCAAGGCAAGCTACTGGCTTTCCCAAGTTTATTCCATATCCCGTGAAATTATCTGTTTCTACAGTGGATTTTCAAGATAAAAATCATTGATTAGTACTCATGCCTGCAAAGTATTTTAATTCTGGAATTAGAGTGATCCATGAATAATAATTGAATTTTGCTCTTAGTCCTTACAAAATGTATGAAGGGTTGCACATAGGGAAATTAAGGAGAATAAAAAGGGGATGGGAGCTTTTGAAAATGATAACAAGGGAGCACTTTAACATAATATAATGTAATTCCAGAGTGGATGCTTTACAAATGCTGGGTTTTATGGGATTCACAGCAGAAGTAGTTCTTAAGGACAGATTTGAAGAAAGGTGAGCAAACATAATGATTTAAAGATTCTGTTGTAAACCCAGGCTTTAGAAAAATTGCATATGGGAGAAATAGATATGTAAAAATCATTACAGGTTATTACAGCTAACATTCTTAGAGCACTCTAAGCACCTTTGTGTGAAAGGTAACAGCTTAGTCACAGTGTAAGAGGAGCATACTGCTGTCTTATAGAAACAGTCTAAACCAAAGTACTTTGTTATTGGTTTATAAATCTACTCCAGTTAATAAAATCAGATTTGACATGTTTTTCTTCCTGAAAACATGGCACTGCAAAAAGAAAGGCCAATTTTGACACTCTTGTGTGCCCATCAGGGGGCCTATTAGAGGAAACATTGACATCATTCTAATGAGGCAAAAAATTTTAAGATACTGAAAACTACAGAGGTTTTCATGAATCAAAACAGATATTCTCTGAGTTTGGAGTATGTTTTCTGTTTTCATCAATTAACAGGTTTTTCTGACTATAAAAATTGAATTAAAATTACAGAGAAGCTATGCTAGTAAATTAATATATTTATGTATATCTTATTCCTTCTCAGGTACAGGAGGAATTTTGCTAGTAATTGCACCTCTAACTAGATAGGGTGACTAGTCATAGAGCTGGGTGGAAGTACTTGATCCAATTCTAGCTATGTTAACCCATACATCTGTGATCTGACAGCTGTGTTTGCACAAGCTAAAAGGAACTGCTATTCAGCAAGGCTAGTGAGTGTGGTCCACCTATCCTATTACCATGACTGCAATATTTTTTGGTGATAGAGGTAGCTTGTACAGGTAATGTTATACATCACTGCACTGGGTCATGCAGACATAGCTCTTGAAAGTACAACAGCCTTGGTGACATGAAAGACTTGGAGAGAGATGAGGTCTGAATGACATGCTAGCTGGTCTCTTTTCATAGCCCACGGAGCAGCAGAATTTTTACTTTTTTTTTTTTAACCTGCTTCCTCTTACTGGTTCACTTTTGTTCATTTAAACTTTTACTGCCTTGGGCAGGCACAATAGGTGTAATGGTGCTGCAAGTTGGAGTAATGCAGCCTGGCTGCTTAAGAATGTGCAGGAGACTGAGCAGAGTCCTGCAGGACCAGCTGAGTGATGGCACTGAGGGGCTTACTTGTCAGCACGTTGCCTGGTGTGGCTGCAGAGCCAAGCACAGCTGCTCAGAAAAGAGCTGTGCTGAGCAGTGTGGGCTTGTCCTGGGCTGGCAGAACCTGCCCAGAGCCTTTGTGCTGTGCCCTGCCAGCTGATCCAGGCATTGCTCTGTGCCTTGTGCAACAACACAGCTCTGAGCACAGTCCCACTGCTCTGATAATAATGAATGTAGTTATTATTCTTTAAGACTGTGTTTCACTTTTTCTTTTATCTTTGATAGGAATGAAAGCAGATGTGCTTAGGAGATTCCATAAACTTGACAAGGTAGGTAAAAAGAGGAAAACACAAACAAAATGGAAGACTAGATGAAAGAATGCACAGTGGGGAATTAGAATTTTCAGTGCTTAACATCTAGTTTCAGATCAGCTACTGCTTGTCACCATGTTCCTTCCTGCACTATTAAACACTCAAGAGTAACATCACATTTTCAGTCTACTCCACAGGGGTTTGAGTTGTGCAGCATTTGAAATCAAGTGGTCAAATACAGTGCCTTGCTGCAGAAAACAACCCAGAGCTCCAGTCATTTGTTGTACTAAGGAAGTTTCCAATTAAATACATTTGAATAGGATCTGTCTCAGCTTTGAGCAGATCAGCATATAGAGAAACTGACAGCTATAGCTTTATCATCTGGGGAGCACTCACTAATAACTTTCCTGTACTTTGGTGCTATGGAGATTGGTCCATTTCACAAAATGAATTGTGGTTACTTGAATTATTTAGAGAAAATGCAGTTAAGTAT
Organism: Ammospiza caudacuta; assembly: GCF_027887145.1. Lineage (NCBI taxonomy): Eukaryota > Metazoa > Chordata > Aves > Passeriformes > Passerellidae > Ammospiza > Ammospiza caudacuta. Next base: position 47,498,696 of record NC_080596.1, on the reverse strand, counting down.
TATTAGCTGAGTCACCATAAATGTAGACTAATCTGCTTTTGCAGATTAACTGAGTCACTCAGATTTTATGCTGGTACAGCATCCTCTGCACAGAAGGTGACTGTGGAGTAAGGTAAAACACCGATTTCGCAAGGAAAAAACCACAATAGTACCAAACTAGAATATTTCATACATATTCAATTATCCTCTGTATCAGGAAATGTCAATCTATGTGAATGGTTTCTCTTGATTTTCTGGCTACCCCTGAAAAATACAGAAAGACCAGAAAAGGAATATAAAGAACTTGACAGACTGTGTACACTTTAGTGTCTGTCTGGTAAAGCCCGTCATTTGTCACTGTCAAGTAGCTGACCAGGATGACCAGGCATGTCTGGTTCTTGTGGTCCTGATGGTCTTGACCCATGCAGACCATTTTGGAACTTCCTTGAAGGTCTTTTCTAGAGCTTGAGTGACATGAAGGTGAGGAAGGGGGAGGATGATGGTGGCTCCTGGGGCCAGCTGTAAGGAGCTGAAAAGCACACTGCAACTAGATGATTTAGACCTAGGGTGTGTTGGCATGAAGGAACAAGTGCAGATAGGTGGTGTGTTGACACAGAGGGATGTTTTATGCCAGATGCAGGAGAAAAATAATCTCCCATGTAAGTTAGTCTTTAGTCCAAGATCTCTCTGGAGATTCTCCTCAGTGATTATTTTATTAGCTTTCCAATATAGGAAGGCTGGGACAAATACATGTTTAATTATGTGACAGCGTGATGGTTTTGACTGGTGTAGAGTTAATTTTTTACTGAAAATTAGCTGATATAGGGCTGTGTTTTGGATTTGTGCTGGAACTGGCATAAAGAATGCAGGGATGTTTTCATTATTGCTAAGAAGTGCTTACACAATCAGGGACTTTTCTGCTTCTCCCACCACTCTATCAGTGTGGAGACTGGGAATCCACAAGAAGGTGAGAGGGGACACAGCTGGGACAGCTGACCTTAATTGACTGTAGGGGTATTCCACAACATATGGCCATGTTCAGCATATAAAGCTGGGGGAAATTTCCTTTTGTACCTATTCTGTTATTGAAAAGCTAGTCTTGAAGTAAAATGCCAAATAGGCTCTACAATTGCTGATGAATAACTAGTGATTGTACATATGGGCTTTAATTTGACTAGAGTGGTGCTTTCTCATTTTCAATTATTACAATGTATTTATTTCGCTTTAAAGGTTATTTTAAAAGTGGCAAAACCAAAGAAGTTAGTTTGACTTGATGTATTAGGAGAGGGTTGCATATAATCATTAATCATAGGTCTCTATGAAACAGATCTGTCTGGTAGAAAAAATCTGTTTTTTAAAAAATGCTTTTAGACAGTAGTACACTTAACAGAACCCCCAAAAATAAATTTGAAAAATGAATTATTAATAGATGCATTTTACAGGATTTATTTTATATAAAGGGAACTTGTCTTTATTAGCAATTTAGAAAACCTATCTATAAATTCATGGCTTCAACCAGCCTATTCTGTGTGTGTTGTGTACAAAAGCACCTGTTCTGTAGCAGCCTGCAGCTCTGAAAATAAGTGTTGTATAACCACAATGATGTATTTAATGGGAGCTGGTTTCTTTGTTGCACAAGATACATTACTGAGTAAGAGATAAACATCCAAAGTGTGATTGTAGTAGAGCCACTTTTAAAAGTTCCACATTATCTGCAGTGCCCTCCCACGGGTAAACAAGTGTCTAGCTACAAAAGCTCAGCTATCTTTATTTGCTTTGTACAGCACAAGCCCATCTTAGATAGCTATAAACCAAAGTGGTATGATTTGACAATTACAAATTCATACATCCTGGTCCTGCCTCTCATACTATTCAAATCACCAGTATTTTGAAGTGAGATGCATTAGGCTTCAATGTGTATAATTGTCTTAATGCTACATTTTGATAGTTATAACAATAAATGTCTCTATTTTACAGGAGGGTGGAATAGAAATAAGCTCAATTTCTTCATGAGAGTGCAACATCTGTCAGGCCCTGAGCAAAGATCCAACTGCTTAGTAGGAGTTTAACACTATGTCTCCAATTGAGTAAAATTACTTACAAAGATAATGCTAAATACAACTAATTTTTTTAGACTCACCATTGAGCAGTATTTCATTATGTTGAAAAGATTTAATAACAAAAAAAAGATTTAATAATAAAGTAATAACAATAGAAGATGAATTTTTCTTTCTGGATGAAGTTCATGGAAATTTATGCAGAACTTATATTTTTGTTTATATTAATATATCAACAATAATGTATAAATATAATATATTAAATAGATATAATTCATAATATATATTAAATATATACATAAATATTTAATATATTTATTATAGAAATGTGTCCATATAAAGTCAGCAAATTTCAGTGTAAGGTATATGTAATTTTTCTTTTTAACAGAGGAAATGTTAAAACACATTTGATAAACACATGTGGCTTTTTCTCACTAATAGAAGTGATCAATTCTTTTTCAGTTTTGTACCTGCTTATATTGACATCTTTTGAGCCACAATAACTAAACAATGCACAAGTTTGAGAGTGTTAAGATTTAGTGGCAGGACCCATTGCCTATGTTGCTAGCTAACAATGACATCCTGTTTCTTTGCATTACCCACCACTGCATTTATCTGCTTAGCTTACATTTGCTATGCAGATTCATGTTCAGTGTGCTTCTGACACAACTCCATCAGTATCAATGAACATCTCTCTCAGAGTTTCAATGCTTAACAGAAATAAGATAGTCACAGGGTCTAAGCAGCCTATCACTTAAAGAAGGTTATTCACATCACAGAATCAAAAAATCATAGAATCACCAGGTTGGGATAGATCTTCAAGATCATCAAGTCCAACGCATGCCTCAACACCTCAACTAAACCATGGCACCCAGTGCCACATCCAGTCTTTTTAAACACACCCAGGGATGGTGACTCCACCACCTCCCCAGGCAGACCATTCCAGTACTTTATCACTCTTTCTGTAAAAGCCTTTTCCTAATATCCAAACTATAATTCCCTTGGTGTAGCTGAAGTCTGTGTCCTCTGGTTCTGTCAGTGCTGCCTGGAGAAAGACACCAACCCCACCTGACTACAGCCACCTTTCAGGGAGTTGTAGAGATTCATAAGGACACGTCTGAGTCTCCTTTTTTCCAGCCCCCTCAGTTGTTCCTCATAAGGCTTGTGGTCTTATCCCAACCTGAGGGAAAATCTCTTTATTTTCATTCTTGCTGAAGGTAAGGAACTAGTAATGAGAAGTTGTGGTAGAAAACACACAAAATGTAATCAAACACCAGATTCAAACAAATCATCGTGCTAGGCATTATACAAATGTAGAAATACTGTCCTAGACATGAGGACTTTAACAGCAGCTCTGAAAAACAGTAATCTAGCTGTAAAAAATCTTTATGATTAAGAATTTAATTTTTAATATTTTCTATAATTTTTGTCCTCTCCTTTTATGTGTCAATTTAGTAATGAGAATGTGCTATAGGTATATAGATAACATGGAAGAAATGGGTTTATTCCTTAAGTTATCAAACTATGTTTGTAACATAGAAAGGCGTGAATTAAAATCTTCAATACTGAGAAACCCCACAAAACCCCCACCACCATGGCTGTATTTCTGTATCTGTTCTTTGGTGGGCTTTTTAGCTACTTGGGTTCATATGCACGAAGGAGAGGATGCATGGTGATTTCGGTGTATGTACACTGACCAGAACTGGCTGGCTCAATTCCCATGACACAAAGGAGAGGAAGTTAAAACTTAGGAATGGATTCCCTAAAAGCCAAGAATAGTGCACAGGGCATGCCTGAGAGTAGGCGTGCCTGAAACCCACTTCCAACTGGATTTTGCTTCCTTGTAGAATTGCTGTGTAGTGGCTTATCCCAGCATGAACAGCTTGTTTCTTCAGAGGCAAAACCTGCCTTTTAAGAATCCTACTTGCATTCAGGATGCTGTGTTTTCCCCTTGGAATGTGCTGATTTAGTGCTGTTCAGTATTTAAGTATGTTGATGTGACACAGTGCTCCTCTATAAAGAGTGGTATAGTGCTTAGGTAAGACTGAAGATAGAACATATGATACATGATATTCTGCATTTTTGGTACCATGTTATTTGTATTATTTTATTCCTTTAAAACATGATTGGAGAGGGAGGGTTTTATTATCTGTAAAAGGCAAACATTTCATGTTGAGATCCAAAAAAGCTGGGTTGCTGACTTGAGCAATTTCCTCTGCAATTCCTGCTGCATTGTTTTCTATGCAACTGTGAAGAGCAAGAAGAAAGTAAATCAGAAAATATTTGTTACTCTCTTTTGAGCAAACTTCTGAGAATGTAAGGGTTCTAGATTTTGGTCCATGTTCCTAGAAGCAGTTACTTAAATTGAATAAATGAGTTGGCTAAAAAAAAGGATGTGGGAGGCTTATACCTTGGATTATGTATTTCTACTCCACCTCAGATTTACTTAATGGATTACATTTAAAATTGCTGTCATACTGTTATCATGAAACAGGCAAGAATGATTTTTCCAGCCCTAAGGAATCTTATAAACTTGAATCTTGGTTGGATCTTGTGGTCAGGAAGGCAAATTGAGGCGTATTTGTTGGTTGTGTCCTGTAAGGGAAGTGATGTATTTTTCTGCTGTGCAATATCAGCAGTGAAGTACTTTTAAATTTGAGGCTTATCTGGATCTTAAAGAAGACTTGAAATACTAAAGTTTCGTTAGACATTACTTTATTTTTGGCTATATAATCTGATAGATGCAATAGCACACAGCAAAAATAGCTGATATTTTGTAGATTATTGACTGATCCAGATGGAAACCACACAGTTTGAGTTTTAATGGGGAGTTAGGTGTAAAGAGTAAAAAAACATCTCTGCTTAACTGCATGGTCAGAAAGCTGATGGCCAACCTGTTCCTGCAGACATGTGAATCTAGAGCAACAGCTCTCTGGGGCTTAGCAGGCAAACAAGCATTCTGTTTTAGCAGCATGCTTCGAGTGAGAAGCCAAGGGAAATAGAGACAAGACATCTGTCTCTTGGTAACTGAGCTAGACAGAGTGGAACTCCCTGTTCAACCAGAAAGGTTGTTACACTTTGCACGGTACCAGAGCAAACCAACTGCTCCCAAAAAAAATCTTTGTGAAACAGTAGATTTAAATTTCTCTCTAGCTTTCAACTACACATGAAACAGGAGATACTTGTTAAAACCTAAGGCACAGCTCCTGTGTCAAAGTTACCAGCCAGTCTTGAAAAGTTATTTAATTGCTCACTGCATTGTCTCCATTTATACTTGATGCAAAATCACTCCTAAAGATTGCATTGAATCATAGAAATGTTGTTGGCAATATTATTGTTTCTATATGAAGAAATCAGTGCAAACCTGCATGCCTTTCTGGGAAAAAAATAAAGATAAAAATTACAGGAACGTTTCTGTACAAATAATATTTTTTTTCATGCTCATTGTAGTCTTCAGTTCACCACTAGAGCATATTTTCCGAAGGGCAACAAGTAACTGAACTTATTTCATAAGTACAGAAATTCCTACTCTAGCAGAAAACACAGTGCTGAATTTGTGTTCTTATTTGACGTGTTTGTCTGGATAATGGTTTCTAGATAATTAAAGAGTGATATTCATTGTTTCTGAAAATGAACATTAATGATCAACATTTCAACATCACCAGAATATTTTTACACATGTTTTTTATCCTTATTGTGGTTCCAGATATACAAATTTATTTGCCACTGGCTTCTATTCTCTGACTTAAAATTTCTCAAAGAAGAGTATTGGGCAATTGGCCAACTAAGAAATCCATAGACTCTTAAAACTGTGAACTCTTTTTCATAAGTTAGTAAATGTTTTACAGTTGAGAATAATTGCACAGGGATTTATGTCGGAAAAGAGAAACATGCTGGAAGAAGGTTGGGGCAGAAAAAGCACAGCAAATGAATGAGGGCAAAATAAGGTAATCTGTAAACTCATAATTGTGGGAAAAAAGTCACCATCAAAACATAAAAGAAAAAAAAGCTAAAAAAATATTAATATAGTGCAACCTATGACTGTAGAATAGAGAACAGGGTGACAATGTTTTTAATTTGAAGAAAAATTTGCAATACAGTTAAATTTTGCTTTCTCATTATGTTAAGACTGCAGGAAGTTAAGAATAAAACTGATGATATGTGTGAGGGAAAGAGATGTTGACTAATAAGGAAATATTACAAAAGTAAGTATATGCACTTGTGATAGATGATAATTAGAGAAGGTAAAAGAGAAATAACACCTGGAAGGTATAAAGAGGAAAAAAATACAGTCTTATTTACATTGTGACACACGAATAATGTTCAGTGAAATAGATAGGAATAATAAAATATGACCTGACAGTTAGGCAACTCATTTTCAAAAAAATAACATATATATGGGATAAAGTCTTACCCATTTTCAAGCTAAAATTGTGTTAGTAATTATTACAGTCCAAGTAAAAACCTGGCTCCCCTAGAACCACTGGCATAGAGCCCACTGACTTGACAGGTGTCATTTACCCAAAGCTTTGCTGACAGCAGGGTGTTCTAGAGGTAGATCCTACTTTTTGTGCCCAAGATCTGTGCTGAAGATACTAGTAATTGCTGTGTCTGTAAAAATGCTAATAAAATTTTGGGTTCAGCTAAGAGAAGCCTAATGAAGTCAATGAAATGGTTCTGAATGAATGTTCATGAGAATTACACTAAAACTTAACTCTCAGTTTCTCGTACTCTTGAGTCTGCTTCAGAAAATCCTATAGTATGGCTAAATGGTGCCTTATAACTAAGAAAACTATAAAATCCAAAGGTTCCTGGAACAGTAAGTTCACAGTCAACAATTTTATCGGAGGCATCCAGCATATGGATAACAGCATGGGGTTTCCAGGAACAGCTTTGAGCAAGACTCATTATGCTGGGTTAAAGCTTGCTTGCTAACAAGAATACACTTCCCAGAGAAGACATTTTCCTGTCGTGGTACATTGCAGATTGCTTATGTTTGTAATTAGTGGGAAGCAATGTTCACCACGTGGTTACTGTTCTCTTTCTTTCATATTTACACTTTGATCATATTTCATCCAACCTAGTTTTGGTAAGGGACACTGTGTCTGGAGAATACTCCTTTCCTCCAGTATTCTGCTGCTTCCTTATTAATATCAATCTAAACATTCTGCATTTATGTGGATAGGGTGGCAGAAACAGGAAACCCACAGAATAAGATCAATGTTACTACAAATCACTGAAGGTGTCAGGCAGACTCCAGTGTGAAGAAATCAGTGCAAGATTTCTATTACAAGGCCATAAGCTGTGCAATGCCAACCAACATTGTGACTGTGCCATCTTCCTTCCAAAATACTTTAAATTAATCTAGAAAAGCCTCTTAGAGTAAGTCTAAACTCACAATATAGAAATAAATATGATCATTTGAAATACTACTCATTTTGAGAGTAATACCTGAGTACCCCTGCTTTTCAATTTATTTTATTCAAATTAATTCCATTATTTTACATCATGCACAAGTCAAGAAATTTTTGAGATCTTTTACTTGTAGGAAAGAAACAAAGCAAAAAACCAACTTCAATAGGTCCATATTTTAGAAGTTACTATGACTTCATATTTTTTAAGGATTAGACCAAGAATATGAAAACTATGTCCAGTCTCTCTCTTCACTAGACCATTATTTTTTGAACTTGGACAGGTTACTTGATCTTTGTGAACTCTAACTCCTAGTATCTAAAGCAAGAATTTTAGAATTCCTTTTCTTGAACCCTTCGACTGCTTTACTTATTTGGACTACAGTACTCTGGGGCTGAGGAATGTTACTTATTTCTTGCAGAGTGCTTCAGTAATGAAATATAAGTCACTTTTAAGTATTTTTAGGTTTTGCTTGCTAGATCTCCAAATCACACATTTCTATCCTTGCCATCCATTGCCACTGCAAAATGAAAAACATTAATTTGTTCTCTGCAAATTAATTCCCACAAACCCTGTCTGCCTTTCTGTGGGGTAACTTGGAAACCACCTGGATCTCCCCTTACAAATGATCTTTGCTGTCTGTTTGGGGCAGTCACCGCAAGGACAACTGGAATTCATGCAAGTTACAATCCTATACCCCAAACAGCTTGTGAAGTATGCTTAAAACAAAATTGTGGGCATCTGAGCTTTTTCCAGGGAGAACTCAGTATGGAAAAGTAGCTATTTTAGCCCTGAAACTGCCATGGAAAGAGTTCCATGCCACAGTGCAAACACTGATTTGAATCCTTCAGCTATTAAGGTTTTGTTTTAATACCTGAGGCTGTATGAAGCTGCATTTCTGTTTTGTTCTAAAAAACTCAGACAAACAAACCAACCCAAAAAATCCCTTTGATATCCTAAAAGTGTTTTTTTGTTGCAAAGATATGATTCCTCAAGCAATGATAAAATATATTTCCCAAGCACAGAAACTGTAGGTTTTAAAATAATTAGCAAGCACTTTGAACGGAATTAGATTTCATCAGATAAATTTTATCTAGCTTATTTAGATATTCATGATGCTATGAAATACTCAGTTTGTGACTGAAAACATATTCCTCTCTTGCTATTAAAATCTTTGACTGCATAATTGAAGGTACAATACCCATGCCTGGATTCTAAGCAAAGGATTGAGATTGCTATCCTATTAAAGTGTATGATGGGAAATGGTCACATATCCTAGGAAAAGTCCCAGAGATTTCATTTTTCTTGCTAATAACATTTTTTTCTTTGTTTGGATGTTTTAATAGCCCTGCAGAATATTTATGCACTTGGATAGCTGAGTGGGTTTTCAGAAAATTCCTTGAAGTGTGGCATAAAATGGTAGTATTGGTGATTCACAGGGGAACAGGGTTGATTTAGAAATATAACCCAAATTATAACACCAAGATGTGTTTTTTCAGATAGGTTTTCAGCAGAGATGAAACAGTTTGTAAATTTGTCGTCCTTTTAAATACTTCATGAAAACAAAGTGGTAAAGAACACCTGTCATGCTATTTGGTTTCTTTGTTTATTTAACTGAAAGAAAGCTAAACTCATTTGGTTTACAACCTTCTCATTAATATGCACTGGTAAAGAAAATAATCAAAAATTTCCAAAAATAGCCTAAGGCTTTTTCTGCAGTATTTCTAATGGTAACAATTGAGTGTAAGGAACCAGACAGAAAAGGAAATGGTAACTGTTCTTAAAATCCATAATTTCAGTGGTAATCTGCCAGGGAAAACATGTAGCATCTAATTCTGATATCAAAATTAAATAAAGCATGCAAATGTTAAGTTCTTCTGGGTCTTAATGTCTAAAAATTCCAGAGACAGTTTGTGTTGTTTTTATTAGCTCTTGGCTTAAGGTCCTATTTGGCGGCATAGAATTGTCTCAAGTAAGTAGCCTGAGATTTGCGGCACCTGCTTTTCCTTTTCTTATATCCTTGCTCTTCAATATCAGCTTGGAATTAGAGCCAGAAGGAAAACTATGTCTTTTTACAAACAATCAGTAAGTGTTCTTCCATGAGTGCAATTCTGAGGAGCAAAATCTCACATCATCTCATAAAAATGTGCACAAGTCTTTAAAGACCCTGAAACCACATCTATGGTGTAACATATTTTAATTTAACCATTTAATTGTGGAAGATAACTAATGTTTCTTGACACAAGCACTTTAATAAACATTGTATAAAAAATAGCTATTAATTCCTATAATGTACCTTTGAAGATAGTTACTTTTGAACAGCGGGCACTGGCTTCAATTACCTAAATGTCCTGCTTGATATGGTAAATTTTAATCCTTTGATTTGAATTACTCAAAGCATTAGGGAAATGTAGTTCATTAATGCAACTTTTTCAGCCAAAAATTAGGCCAGTTGGAATGGAAGTTTCGTGTAGGTCACTTCTCTTTGCACAAAGCTCAGTCTACATTTTTCCATTTTTAGATTGGATTATACTGTTTTAGAGACAGTTTTTGCATTCTCTAATGGTGTAATAGTCAAACAATAAAGGGGATTTTATTAATTCTGCAAGGTTGTATAAGTGCACCTCAAAAAGAACATTTCTGTGTAACAAAAAGAAGTATTTGCTTGTGACTTTAAACTGGCTTAAAAATGGAACTTTTCAGGGCAGTCACTATGAAGTTGTCTCATGTTTTACCATTTTTCCCTTTCATTTCATTTTTTCCTCCCTTATGCTGACTTAGAAACATTAATATCTCTGTGACAAAGGAGTGAAGGATTTCAAAGCAACACTTCCATAAGTTATCCATGCAAACAGTTTTGAATTCTTGAATAATATATGGTTGTTTGAAAGCAATATGCATTAAATAAAGGAGTGAATAGGTGAGAATATTAGGTAACCTCTGGAAAGCCAAACTGAAGATAAGGTAGAAAAGAAAAAATGGAAAGCTGATAAAGACTTTAATCAAACACTGAAGGGCAACACATGGATGTTGTGTCAATTGTTTTTATAGATGTATTCATTTCTAGTTTGTATTTATAATGTCTGTTGAGTGCTAAGCCTCAACCTATATTAGAGGTTAACTTATTTTCCATTAACATATATTTTTAATAACAGATTCACATATTGGAAAAAAAAATAGAGAAGTCAAAATTACAAAAAATAAATTGAAGGAATCACCTAGTAGTGTCAATTTTAGTGTGTAGGTGTTCAGAGTGTTGTAAAATTTTATCTTTTGCAGCTTACAGGAGCTAGGGATGAAGTCTGTAAAAGAATGACCTTTCCAGGAGAAGGAAGGGAGTATTTATGAACATATGCCCATGGTCCTACAAGGTCAGTCATATTGTCCAGATGAAAAGATAAATTCTTGATGTTTGCATGCCAAAGCTGTGCTGATGTTCAAAGTAGACTTTGCAACGGATAAATATCCAAAGAGTGTTTTCAGAAGCAAGATGTGAAATTTATTAGGCATGACCATCATGGTCTGGCCAGCAGGGAGCTGCTGTGTGTGGGAGGAGGCTGTTTCCTCCTCTGTGCCACCATCAGCCATCTCTGACATGGATGGAGTGACCCTTTGCATACCAAAACTACCAATAGCCAGAGAAGCACCTTATACTCCTGCTTAAACAATTTTCAGACAGGGCAGTAGACACATATGGGGAGGCAGAAAGGACACATGTAGAAGGGGATGTAGTTGGGAAACAGATGGAGGCGCAATCATGGGGAAAAAAAAATGCACAAATGCACTCTGCTGGGGGACTGCATCCCCTGAAGGTCTCATGTCAGAGCAGGGGAGCAGTGAGATCAATGGAAGAAAATGAGCAAGGACCAAGAAAAAGAAGGAACAAAATCATTATGTAATAATCTCAAACTCCTACACTGCCTGCCACTTCACCAAGGGAATTGGGAGGGATGAAGAGTAACTTTTGATGGACAAGTGAAACTGAGACTTGGAAGAGAAGAAAAAAAATGTCTACAGGATCGATTATTTGATTTAACCACATAATTGTTGGACATCATATTAAAATTTTCAGACCTTGTTGCAACCCAACTCACAGCCCAAAACATTACAGCAGTTTTAATATTCATTTATCACAAAGTAAAAAGTTGCTACATCCATAGGGTTATCATCTCCTTTGCTGAAGCAGCAGGATGGGGACACTGTTTATTAAGTCCCCCCATCAGATGATTACAAAACCCTCTTACCTTGCACAGGGCTCCAAACTGCCCAGAGTAAAATTTTCTGGAGCCAGCAGTTTTGACCCAGAGTCTCATATTTCCCAGTGATCCACAGCCATTGTGTGGGCATCTTTGGGCAGTGCCTGTAGGCAGCCTCTCTTTAATTAATGCCACCTGCAGTAAAAGATCACTGCATGATGCTTTGTAACTCTGTGAGATTAAATTTCATAGGTGTCATATCACACTTTCTCTGAAAATGCTGGGTAGCAGAATTATTTTAGGTCCAGATGTATTTCTGTTTCTTACCACAAACTAGGAAAAGAAGAGGAGATATAATTTAAAAGATGAAGAGATTCAAATCCTGGGCTCTATTTAAAAAAGAAACATGTTAATTATGCTTTTAATTGTTTAGGTTGTTTTAATATAAAGCTGATATTAGAAAGAAAGATGTCAGTTTTAGCTTATCAGTGGCTTTAACTATAAAGCGCAGAGTTGCATTCATCTATTAAAGCCCCTCTTTGAGATGAACATAACTGATGCTCTAATTAAAAAAAAAAATCTATAGTGTAGAAAAAAAAAATAAAATTGGTTGATATTTAAAAAAAGAAGCCCCAACTTCAAATGCTCACATAATCTGCCAGCTGAAAATGAAAGTCTTGAAAAAATAGCACTGTTTTGCAAAGTTGCCTGTGGGCTGTGTGTTTTAATACGACTTTACAAAGCAGTAGCATCTAAGTGGGCTAGAAAGATACTTAGTTTTATTTACTCTCAGGCTGTACCTCATAGTTTACTCCAGAGTATGTGGTCTGGTAATAAAAGAGAAAATGGAGGATGCCAGAAACTTCTGTTTCAATATTTATTAGATGCTTTAATGGAAGCTGATTATTGAGGAGGATGCTTGGAGACTGCTTACAAAAAAAACTCTCAACAACAGCAATAAAAAAAGCAGAGTTGATGCTTCCAGAGTAAGAAAAAGATATTTTTTTGTCACGAAAAAAGTAATGTGAAATGTCATTAACTTGTCAGGTTCAGAACTCAGTTTGAAAATTACTTAGCAGTACTACGTTAAAGGCTATAAAAGCACTTCTTTGGTGAATGTGGGAAATGAGCCTTACTTCAGCTGTGCAGCTGAGCTGAGCTGCAAATATTGGATCATATAAGATCTCACGGAAAATGAAACTGCTGGCGGTTCTTGCTTCACCAGTGTCACATACTGTGGCATTTTCTTTAACATGAGCTCCAGAGCTATACCTCACTCTGACAGAATTTTGTTTTGTAAACAGTTCAGCAATAAATTTGTCTCCCTTTGCACTTTGAAATCATATTCATGAATTTCCTTCTGACAAGGTAGGTATGTTTTTGTGCTGGGACAAGAGAAGGTGTTCACATATCAACAATTTTCATCCACCTAATATATTAAGAAAGGCTTTTTATATCCTCCTTATTTTTCTCTTTTGATGCAGGCAAAAAAGTCACTTTATTTGCCTCAGCTGCTTCAATGTACTAAATTTTTTGCCACTGCCAGTCAATGGACAGTATTGTAAAGATATGATAAATTGTAATAAATTAAATTATACTAATAATGACATAAGATTGGGAATGGCTAAAATGGAGGAGTTGTACAAAAGGATATGTGTAGGTCAAAAAAAAGGGAAAAATCTAGGAATACTCTACTCTTCCAATTAAAACAAGGTCAAGGATACAGAAATTATTCTAGCATGATAATTTTTCAGTGACAGGAATAGGAAACAAGGAAGAAAAAAGCATTTTGCAGTGTCTGAATCAAAAAATACGACATTATGACTTTCTTAAATTTCAGAGAATTTTTTTCTTGAAAATACGTGCCTTATAGATTAACCACTTAGAAACCTTTATGGTTAGCTGAACTGATTTGGAGAAATAATCACTATTGAATGAAAGCTTAAATTTGGAGAGAAGATTTGTGAAGCCACCACTTTCCTCACTGAACTCCGACTTATATTTCTGCTCTCTCTGTTGGAGCGCCAAGCCCACACCACAGATTTGACAGACTTGTGGTGGTAGTTAGTCTTGAAAATTTACATGCTCAGGCACTTGCACTATATCATAGGTTTTGAATGTCGTCAGTGGACAGCCTTCTCTTCCATGAAATATACCATAAAGGAAGCAAATGTAATGGCTTTGATCATGATAATAAAAGCAATATACACTGATTATCTTGCTAATAAAAGGAAAAAATATTCAGCTTTTTAATAATTCTGACATCTAATGATTTTTTTTCTTAAAAATAGGTAGAAGAATCAATGATTTAAAATGGAGTAAAAGTTGATTACACTATGTGACTATGCATTGTCATTGATAAAAATATATTCTCTAGACAGCATTTGTATATTGCACATTTTATGACCAAGGAACTTCAGTGATATTAAGAAATATACTATTACATTCTTTTGCAATTAATATATTTTACTAATATTTTATTGAAGCAGAAAGAGAAAAAAGGGATTCAACATTGTCAGTTGCAACACCTTATCCAGTATAACTCAGTGGAGATATATTGAATTTATACCACAAAGTTACTGAATATCTGAATATCCACAGCCTAATTTTAGGTTAACCTTAGGCTCCAGATGTTAAGCATGACAGGAATTTAAAAGCATCCTGGGTTCATGCTCTAGTTCAGAGACTTCCTATAACTACCTTTTTTCCTGGGTGATTTAATGTCAGTGAAAAATATTATCCAAGGCAGGGTGGTTTGATTTCCTGCATGTTACATTTTATGTAGAAAGCACTAATAGGTCAAAAAATCATCCTTATATGTTAATGATAAAAAATCTGAATTAATCTGAATTACTGCAAAATTCACAAGTTTCTTAAAGAGCTGCCTAAAACCTCCAGTCATATCCTTTGTAGCCAGTTAAATCTTTCTCTGATCCAGAATCTATGATCTGGTGAGATGAAAATATGTCTGTTACTAAAAATGAGTAGAAAGTAGCATATAAGTAAAAGTGCAATGAAAGGAGATAAATTCCATAATTAACCTGCTAGAGCTAATTCACATGATATAAACACATCTAACACTGAGGCGTGGGGAGAAGATCTTTATCTTAGGTGTCCGAATGACCTTAAAATATCATGACTGGGAAAAACCTCTCAGATGTTCTGAACACAATTTTTGTCTGCCTCTTTTCATATTTTCAACAAATCTTTCTTCAAAGGCCTAATAACTCTGCGCTCTCTTTTCTGGTATTTGTCATGTGAAAAGTAGCAGCTGCTGTATGAAAGATAAGCTAGTTCATATGGGTTTATTACAATGTCAATGAAATACTTTAAAAGAAGTACTAGGTAATTTTTCTTCTTGTTGTATAACCTCACAAAATTCCTGCCAAAACTTAGTGTGAATTTGCAAGCAACATATTTTTTTTCCAATGAGATATTTGAACTTTAAAGAATGTGCTTTCTTTGCTCTCATGATAGTATGGCGGTGGTCATTTCGTAGGTAGTGAATGAGTTAGGTGTGTCAAGTACAACAAAATAGCAGATCAGATGCTAATTACCAGCAAAAAAATTAATTTCCACTAATAAGAAAACATGATCTTGTCACTCAGGTCACAAACTGTGCAGTTTGTTTTTTCTAATTTGATGCTCTGGAGAATCTTAGCTTTAGCTTTTGTTTGCCTTGTCCCTAAAGTTTTGGGATCTCAATATTGCACCAAAATAAAATTAAAGGCATGAATGCAAGTAAACTGGTGCAATATTAAACAAATTTCAGTGAATGCAAGATATTTTGAATTATTCAATTAAGAATCAATAAAACAGACAGAAAAATGTTAAAAGAGTTGAATTACAAGTAATTCAATTTATTAGGCAATATCTCAGGTTTAATAAATTTAATTGAGTGAACTTTACTTGAATCTCCTTGGCATGTAAATGAACATAAGAAATAGTTCTGATGTAGATTTAAGCTGTCCTTGCCTTCTTTTTGATATCAGTATTCAATATGTTTCTATATGTTGACTTTCTACTCTATAAATCACAGTCTGTAAAAAACCCCACATTTAGCTGGGTTTTTTGTTTATGAGTAGAAAGGGTTTAGGAATGATTTTTATTTTTCATGATAGCTTTCAGATTTAAAAGTTTGTTTAGCTCGTTGATTTCCTTCCCTTCCTTCATTCTTTTTCCTTTTTGGCTGGGAGGCCACCTGTGACTTCACAGACCTTCACCTTAAAATCTTACTTTATATGTGTGCTTTTGACTTTGCTGGAGCAGGGAAGTGGCTGATAATAAGCCCAACCCATTTCTGACTGGAAGCTCCCAACCTCAGAATCCAAACCTACCTACCAAACTGAACTATGTGTCCAAATACATATGATTACAGTACCCAGGAGGATGAGTAAATTTAAAAAAGAGGATTAACAATCAATCTTTTAAAACCTGTTTACAATTACCTTCCCTTTTTTAAAAATTTTTAAATTTTATTTTAATATTTTCCTCCATAGTTTTTCAGACAACCCTGATGCCAGAGACAATCTGGAGTAAAAAAAGTAAGATTTATTAACAAATTGAGACCATAGTTCCACTAAAATGATAATGACTTTTACATCCTCTTAGTCCATGGTGGTGAGCCAAGTGAAACCACCAAACTGTGTCATTCCAGACTAAAAATAAAAAAGGTTTTATTGTTCTCAATATCCCACACACTTTGGCTCTGTTCAGATAGCGTCATAAGGATGACTCCAAAGAATGAGTTTATTTTTAGGAAGCACTGTTTTTCACTTTAATATCAAGACCTTAATATTACACTAGTAAAAATAATTATATAGCGGAAAACACTTAAATACATATGAATAATTATTTTATTGGTATGAGTAGTATAGCAATGTACTGTTATTTCCATAGAAATGCACTTTTAAAGGGACTGACAGAATAGCTATTAAATTGTCTGTGTGAAAGGTTGAAATAAAATATTCTTTTTCCACATTCTGTGAACTGAGGTTTAAAATAACTTATAAGAGGTTTTTTCAGAATATGTTTCTTGCCTACATCATAAGAGTTTAGGGATCTTTAAAGGTAGTGATTATATATGACAGGAAGGGTTAATGCTCAAGTACTCCTGAGTCCATGGAAAGAAAAATGTTCTGTACTGCTCAGATATGGGCTTCTGTCAAGGCCTACCTCAAGCTCGTTGAACTTTGTATAGTTAATTCAATTGGCTTTTCAGGATGTAAATCAATGAAGATGAACAAAATAAAAAAGGGAGATTTTGATTGTACTTATTTTTAAAAAACTTACTTTGAAGTTGATGCTTTGGAAGAAGCAACAGAACTTTACTTTGGAAATGGAGGACAGACAAAAATTCTCATGCCATTTGATCTCAAACTAAAAAGGAAGTAAATTGTAATTTAGCCCTTTATTAGTCTGAAAGAGTGGTTTCTTGTTCTTCTGTATATTGTGACTTCAAAGTTTAGTCCTGTAAACGGCACTGAAAATCAAAGAAGTCTGATTATTTGCCACACTGCTTCCAGATCCAGCAAAGATTTTCTGTTTTAGAAGTCCTGCAGCAGTTTCTGCATCTGCTCATTGATATTGGATTTAAGGTAGCTGTTTCAGTAATTTATCTGCAGAGCATCCTGGCATCTCTCAGATCCATCATGAACCCTATATTTTACTCTTGAAAACTCTAAACATTGATTTCTCAGACTTGCATTTCTAAACTTACGTCAGATTTGTTCTCTCAGAAACAAATGCAAAGCCTGAAAAAAAAATACTACCATGCCGATAAATACCAAGAGCAACAAGATTTTAAGTATCTTGCTGCAGTTCTTTGGTTTCTCTTGGGCAAAAAGGAAACATGAGATGATATTTTGCAAATATTTTGTATGCCAATATTAATGCTGTCTTTGAAGTGCCTGTTTCCAAAAATCTGCTGTGAAGATCTCAGTTCAAAACCATTTCAGGTTTAAGAACTGCATTCCTTATTTCTTACCCAGCTGTCTGTGTCAGGGAACTGGCAAGGCTTTCACAGTTCTTACTCTGATGGGTGAATAACACCCATAGCAATTTATTATTACTTACTAAGTTTCAATCTCTTTATTTCCTCCTCTGTTAAAAATAATTTTGTAATAATGTTTTTTTCCTTCCTTACTTTCATTTCTTCTCATGGGTTTATTAGTGTATAGCTTCAGAAGGCTTATCTGCCCTGTATTCTGACATCTCCCTAATATATCTTTAAGCTGGTTTAATGCTTTGCCTGCCTGCTATTCTCAATACACTTATTATCAATGATAGGTGTAATAGAAACAGTGTTACTTTTGAAAAATGGCTGGATATTTCATTACTGACATTTCACTGAGAAACAGGAGGTTTTTTTAATGCATATGAAAAATACTAGCAGAAATAAAAGATCAAAAGGGATAAAAAATCAAAGCAGTTTTTCTTCTTTTCAGATGCCAGATTCAGAGTTCTCAGTGTACTTTAAACAATGATTTATTAGCCTTTTGAGATTAGAGAAGTTTGTGTCTTCCTAAGCATGAAGTTTTCTTATCCTCAAAATAAAAGGGCAATAGCATAATGTAGTAATTATTAATGGCATTTATATATTAATATGTTTCTATATAGAATTTCTTTTCATAGGTCTTAATAATTCCATGTATATTAATGAAATAGCTGTAATCCAAATAGCAGAGTAAATTCAATTATAAACAGAGTAAAAAATCTCATTTTTTAATGAGAAGAAATGTATTTTAGCAACAAAATTACTGGTTTACCATATAATATTCTAATATTCCATTTAATTTATTATTTCATTTTTATCTGTACCCATCAGATTCGGCTTCATTCTTGGGAAAATGTCCTGCAAGACAAGATAACATCCACCATATAACAAAAACTGAAAAAATTCACTGCTCTTTCTGTATCCAGGCTACAGAGAGTTCAGCCATCCCATTTCAGTCATATAATTAATCCTGGACTGGATCTTCCATAGTTTTGGGTTGGTTTTTTAAGTTGGAGGGGTTTTTTTTGTGGATTTTTTCCCCTCTATCTTTTCTTGGTTATCTCTCTCTCAGAGAGGCAAAGAGTGAGACAATACTTGAAATTTTTTCAATAGCATGAAATGCTCATTAATATATAGCTAAAACACTAATTAGACAATGACCATTGCAGGTCATTGAAGACTGAAAAGTGCTAGAAACATAAGGCTTCTTTTTGAATGGATTTATCATCAAAGAAGAAATAATAGAAAAATGAAGAATGAGAATATGGGCAGGAAAAAACCAGAACATTCCAGTCAATTAGTTTCCTTAATATACCTTTTACTTCACAAAAGCTTCTATGTCTGTTTTACTAATGTTGACTGTTTTCTAACAACATTTCTTTGGAAATTTTATTCTATTAAGGCCTTTTCTGCTGGCTATTTCTGTCCATAAAGAACAGAGACATTTGTTATTGAATTTGTACAAGTTCATTTTTTGATATTATCATTGTGAAATAGGAGACAGTCACCAATTTTTATGAATTTTGAATTGAAGTATTTGTCTGTGGATCATATATCAAGAACATTCTGAAATGAAAAGAAGATAAGAGATTCAAGTAAACTCTTGAAAAGCAGAATGTGATCTCGCCTCTGCAGACTTAACATCAGTAATTATTGGAGAAACCATAGGGCCAGAACCTTAGCAGCTGTAAATCAGTAAAACTTCACTAGGTCCAACAAAACTACCTTAATTTACAGAAGCTGACTACAGCAATATAGTTTTAGAAGATTTTATTTGCAAGACATGCTGTGCCAAACAGCAGGTGCAAAGTACTTTCTACTGTTTAAGCTATTTGTGAGGAAAAAAACAGACTGACTAGGAGGAAAGGATTTTTGTCTAGTTCATGTGAAAAATATGGTGATTAATTTAAAATGTACTTTAAAACTCTGCAGAGCCCTTGAAAAGAACAATGACTTTTCAATTGCCAGTTGTGTGAGGGGCAGCTCATTACATACTAGAAACAGAACTTCAATTTATATAAATGTTTCAGTGGTTCTACTTGTATAATGCTCCATCAGGTCCTTTCATGCCTGTGCTCAGTATTGCATTTCACTCCAAATTCTGCAACAGATACAGGAACATTATGTACTAACCCAAGCATACCACCAAGTAAGGATTTTGGAGTCTTTGCATAAGCAGTGTTCCATGACATTTTGCTTGAATTTTCAGACAATCCAGGCATAGAACCACAAAATAGCTCTGTAGAGATGCCTGTCTGTTAGCAGCCTCTAATGCAACATGAACTAACATGCCATGTTGAACTCACAGCCTTATGTGAAAACAAAAATGTACCATTAAATAATATATACTCATCATAAGGAGCAATATTGTTTCATTCAAAAGTATAGCATTTTGTGTGATATCAAACATTAACTATAAAGTATGTATATTTTAAATCAGATAATGATACAAAAGACCTTTAAAACTACAATATTATAGTTTTAAACTACTATCTGGTAAATTATTTCTCCATTCATGGTACTATAATATCAAATGGGAGATCACTTTTACTATGGTTCCCTATGTAAAACAATCTGTGGGAAAATAATCTATAGAACAGAAATTTGAGTTGGTACTATAATAAAATATTAATTCCCCAGTTGATGACACACATTAAAAAACCTCCACATTTTCTTCTTATTCTGAACTTTCCTTGACAATTTTAGAACAATGACTGGATCTTCTTTAGAGTTTAGTGGAAATCCACTTTAAATTTTAGTCCCCTTAGCCACCCTTTAGTCACCTAAAACGAGTGTTTTCTTCCTTAGGAAGAGCTAAAACTTTTCCTCTTTTGTCTTCTCATGTAGCCTTTATCTTGATACTGTAAATCTTGTCTTTTTTACATGGTTTTGAAAGTTTAAATGAAGGTGTTGTCAACTGCATATGATTACCGTGAGGTGTCAAAATTTAATTATTTAGTCTTTTTATCAGGTATATGAATTTTAGGGAAAGATATACATTATCATACATTAAGGGTAGAATAGTATCTCTCTGAGAATATTTTTTAAGCTTTTTCAATCATTGCACTAAATCTCTGGTCTCTTATTTTTTGTGTTTCTTCTCCATCACAATATTGGAGGACCTGCGGTTGAGTTCCTGTAATTATTACATAAAATAAAATATAACACACTCTTCTTGTAGACTTGGGTTAAAAAAAAATGTTGTTTTTTGCTTTCCAGTTATTCAGTTAGGTACCCACAAGGAATGGTAAGTATTAGTTATTTTGTACTTCTGAGCCATAAAAATAGCTTTGATAAGACTTCATAAATTCCATGTCCCATATAAGTTATGGAAAACAATATTCCATTGTAATAACATTATTTCACTTCTTCCTTTGTCAAAATTGGATTCTTTTGCTTAAGAATGGAAAGCTATCTCTCCAAATACAATTTAAAATTACTTTTACTGCAATGGTTTTAGCTGTATAGCAGTGGAAACTCTTCTATTAAATATTTCACTTTGTTCCTTAGTTTTACTTTATTTCTTATGAAAAGTGTTGTGTTCTTACAAGCAATTTGCCATGTCTCATTTCTTTCTTGTTAGTGACCTCTTTTTAACCAGCATTGTTGGCATGAAATGGCCACAGATAAATGAGTATGAAAAACCTTTTCTTACAGTAAATCCAAAGAGAACCATCCACTTAAACTAGTTTGGAAGACTTAGGAAAAAAAATCACAATGCTTTTAAAATATTTCCCAGTTTTTAAAGATCAATTTTCCTGAGAATGATATTTTGTATGTCAGATTTTAAATATATACATAAAAAAATCAAGTTCTTAATTTTTTTCCCCAGAATGAATGAATTCTTTTGGCACCAAGAAAAGAGTAAAACTAATATCTGAAATTATTTCATTTATACCACAGTCTTTATGCATCCTTTCTTCACATGGCTTCATGAAACAGAAAGTCATGATGAAAAATTTTCTAATGATTAATAGTGGATAAAATAATCTATATAAAGGTACGAGCCATGTCTGAAAATACTGAACCTGCAGCTCTGTTAATTTTCACCACTCTTATTCATTGAGACACAAGTGTTCCAAGTCTGGTAATAGATGCCAGAAAAACTGTGTGTACTGTCTGATCTCACACCATTTGGGTTTCGGTGGTACATCAGAAAGCAGTTCTACCAAGGATACAGTAATTATTCAGAATACTTTTGGAATGCCATCTGTTTATAAATGTGTCACAAAGAGTGACTCTTAATGTGAATTATAGCACTTTAGTCCTTCCCAAGGTGACCATGACATAGGTATAATGGTAGAGTTACTCCAGCTGAAGTAACAAACTTGGACAGTTTCAAAGGGAAGAATAGGTCGATAGGGAACATGATGTGATTTATCTATGACTAAAAATAGTCCTTTGAAACTCAAATCTTATTTATAAGTGAGTGTTTACATTCAGTTAATGATGATGTAGAATAATATTGCATTGATCAGCCTTAAAATTAATGAGATAAATACATGGTTTACATGTGATGTATTAAAAATCCTATGTTCATTATATATGGCCTATTTCCATTTTTTCAGATTTATTCAACACATGTTGAAATGTTTAGAAACTATATGCCAGCTCACAGAACTGCAAACCTTCTGTAATTGTTGCTTTTCTTCAGTGAAGAAACACGATCAACTTAGGAATTGATTTTAGAGTGACAAGCAAGAATAAACCAAAAAATTAGCAGAAAAATAGCTATGATGATTTTACTTCTATTGAACTATTGAAATTTCTTATTTACTGAATGATTAGGAATTCAACATTTTACATCCTGAAAAAAATCAAGTCTATAATTTATGGATCTTTACATATGTACATGTTTACATGATCCTGATTCAGGGATAATCTCTCTAATGATCATCACATGAAGAACATAGATTCACAGAAATCAGAGGTAGAAAAGAAAGACCATTGAGATCATTGCATTTATTCCCTTGCTAGTGCCGCAAGATGGATTAGGAAGACACCAGTAAATTACATATGGAGAGTTTTCAGGCACATAGGATTTACCACTTCTCATTAATAATTGAGTTTCCAGAGTGTTCCTGCTAGAGGGCTCAGAAGACATTCCCTTTTGTTAAGGAGAGACTCTGTTGTCTTATCCAAATTTGGGTTTTTGAGTAACCATGGGAAAATAAAGTTTTCTTTACTTATTTGTTTATTTCAGTGCCTTTTGATATTTTTAAGGTAGGCTCTTTGTTTTTTTTTTGTGGAAGCACCTCAGGTCATCAGTCTTTCATACAAACAGTGACCTAAAGGACTGAGAAAGGGTTGCCTGAATCCCAGCACTGTTTACAGACCATCTGTCTTCCCCTTCTACATTTTGTTTGGCTTCCTGTGAGAATAGGCATGTTTAGAACATTTAGCCATTAATCAGAGATTGTATCACCATACACCACAATAACTTAGAATACATTATTTCCTTTAAAAAAATATTTTCAGTGATTTTCTGAGATGAACATGGTGTCTGCACTTAAGTCTATACAGAACAGTGGTTATTTTTTCTTAAACCTTTTTCCTTCAACAATACATGTTAAAATACTTGTCGGAAAATTTGCTTTGCTTTCGACTTCAGCAAACAACATGGGTTCAAAAGTGCTGAGGCTTAGACATATTTTAGACACATCAGATTCACTGTGCATGTATAAAGCATCTGTGTGCAACATGTGCTCTCTTAGACATGATGGGTCATGAATGAACAAGTGAGGTGGTTCTTTGTTTGGGATCCCTTGAAATTCCGAACAAATCAGCCAAGGGACTATTTCCTGCATAGACCAATGAAAAAAGGAGATGGATGTACTGGAAGCTGTCCTCAAGATGCATGCAAAGAATGAATGTTTTGTTTCCTTGAAGTCACATTTCTGGCTGGTTGACATTGATTGCCTACCTGTTGTAAAGTACTTATAAGGAAAGATGCGAATAATGTCACCCTAAGGGGTGGAAAAAACTCATAATCCTTCAGTTGTCAGGAAAGATTTAAGTGTAAAGAAAACAGCAAGATGACAGTCATGGTTCTTAATATCTCTTACTAGATTTCAGTAATAATAGATGTTGAATGTTGTGACCAATAAAGATAAAAAAATTTAAAATTGTACACAAATATTAAGAAGGCTATAGTATAGTTGTGAAGAATGTAGCCTTCACATTTATTAATTTATAATAAAGTATTTTTAGTACTTAATAACAAAGATATTTAGACAATTGGAAGGAATTTGGGGAGTAATAGTCAATTTATGAAAGGCAAAGCAGGGATCCATTTTTCCATTAAGTAGAAGCTCTGGAAGGCAGTGTTTTGCTCTTCCTCTAATCCTTTCCTTTGTACTATTCCTTAAAAGAGTTATATAATAATAAATGGCTCTTATTTGAGATGCTATCACTCTACATAAATTGAGAGGTTTATAACTGGAAGATGGAAATATATTGTGAAAGATGGCCACAGTCCCTTTAGAATAATATTTTTTAAAAAGAGTGTAAAGATCCTTTATTCAAAACACCTGTTCAGAAAAAAGATGATCATCAATTCTCTCACACACCAATGCATAGTAATAGAACAATCAGTAATAAAAACTAATCAGAAGACTTCAATTAAGGAAAAAATTCTAATTAAAGGGGGCATATTTTTAGTTGCAAAAAGAAGTACACGTTATCATAGCATATGGTAAGTCTAGTCACAAGGTACTTTACAATTCAAAGTATTGTAATTTGTAAGCCCAAGAAGGTTTTATAGGTTTAGCAAACACTGGCTACGTACACTTCAGAATACTTTAAATTATATCTGCTTCGTATTTCCTTTCATTGGTGTCATCTTCCTCTTTGAAATGCCAGTGATTAAATACAAAAAACCTTCAAGTCGTTTATGGTCAATACAGTGAAGTCATCTGATGCTACAGGTGGTTTAAAAAGTATTGAGAAAAATTTGTGAGCATAGAATTTATATTAATTGCTGAATTA
Source organism: Ammospiza caudacuta (assembly GCF_027887145.1). Classification (NCBI taxonomy): domain Eukaryota; kingdom Metazoa; phylum Chordata; class Aves; order Passeriformes; family Passerellidae; genus Ammospiza; species Ammospiza caudacuta. The sequence continues at coordinate 47,474,070 of NC_080596.1, read as the reverse complement.
ACACATCTGGTAACTGTCGCAGACATTTCTCCACAGAAATCTTTCCTTTTGGATTTCTGTGTCTTTGGGAGGCCAGAGGTCTCTGAATACAAGGTAAACAATTATTATCAGCTGCTGTGGAATGCAATAGGATTCACCTTGATTGGCTCATTTTCTATGTTTATAATTAAGGGCCAATCATCAGTGCAAGCCAGGGGACTGAGTCCCTGGACACAACTTTGTTGTGGATTCTTTTCTATCTATTCTTAGCTTAGCTAGCAGCTCTGCAAACCTCTCTTTATATTCTTTTTAGTATAACTATAATGTATTATATCATATATTAATAAATCAAGCCTTCTGATCAAGATACAAGATTCACCGTCTCTCTCTCACCAGCAGCGGCCCACTCAGGTCGCTGTAATATCTGGTGACCCCTCGTGTCAGAGCAAAAATTAATCTGATAAGACCAGAGGAGCAAAATTGCTGCACTGGGTAAAAATCCTGTATGTGTAGCATTTGATGGTTGCTCTGAAGCGACCTCAGAAAGTGGATTCAAGCCAGGAGCTGAAGAACCGAAGATCCTGATTTGGACAGAGTTCACAGCCAAGGCTGACCACAAAGAGAATCTTTCTTCTGGAAAACCATCAGGAAAGATGATGGAAAAGAGCAGAGCAGCAGACCTGTGGAGCTGGCCAGAGCAAGCTGGACTCTTTCAAAAGGTACTGTTCACTTTTCTGTCCCTGATGAACCAGCCCTTCGTAGCTTGTGGCTGTTTGTATGGCAGACCCATGCCTTGCCAGAAGAGATTCAATTCTCCCCTTCAGAGGAGAAAAAAATAGCCCTCTGGAAACATTGGTACAGGGAAGACGGTTTCTTTTTGTCAAAAACAGATATCTATGAATTCTTTCGATGGGCAAAGCTTTTTGGGTTCTTTGCTGATGTCTTATATGCTTTAGATGCTTTTGTCTGGGAGTGCATGGACTCGATTATCCAGTGCGTCTACCTGGAGGGACGCGTGTTGCCTTCCATCTACCCAGCATTTATAAAGCTTTTCCCTGTCCTGAAACGCAGAGCAGCTTGTTTTCAATGGATATCTAACTGTTATGGCCAAGCTCCGTTTCCACCACCCTTGGCAGAAGACCCGGTGGGGGAGGACTTTGGGCTTTTTCCCCCCCCCTGCTTCGCGGCGGGGGGGGGCTGAAACTTCGGGGCGCGAAGAAGTTTTTTTTACTCTTGCTCCGGAGCATGCTCAGATGGAGCCTCCTCCTTCCCCCCCTTCTCTCTCTCCGGGGGGATGGGAGCGGCCGCTCCAGCCAGTGCCGGCCTCTCAGACTCCGCCTTCAGAAACGGGGGTGACACCGGTCTCCGAGGTTTCCTCCACGGCCCTGCTAGAGCCGTCACTCCAGGAGATCCCGTCTCCGCCTCTCCAGGAGGTCCCGCCCGTGGTTGCACCGGCCTCCCTGCCCCCGCCAGAGCCAGTGTCGGAGAAGGCCGAAGAGACAGTACTTCCGCCGATTGACCTGTTGCTAAGCAACGGCGACGCTCCGCCGCTCCTCCCAGCTCCGCTGGTGCCCGTGCCGTGCCCGCCGCCGTTTTCAGAGCCCAAGGACGCAGCACCAGCGTGTTCCCACGTGTCCCCGCCGCCTCCACAGCAGACCCCAGAGTCAGCAGCAGAAAACGGAGTTGAGCCCGCGGGACCCTCGGAGCAGCCCGCGGTGGATCCCACGCTCAGCGCGATTCCCTCCCCAGTTTCGGCTCCCTCCCCGATGCTTCCACCGGACGTCCCAGCAGTCGCTCCGGCAGGGGGTCTCTCCTTCCGTGGAGCGGGGGCTGCCCGCCAGCTCACTGTTGTGGCAGTCCAGCTGCCTGTTTTTAAGATCAGCATTCTCGGCAGTTTGGGGGGTGGTTTTTCGGGGATTGTCCCATGAAGGCCGCCGCCTCTCTTGTGCCCTAGTGGCATGGGGGGGCAGGTGCATCCAGAGAGTTCTGCCTCTGATCCCCAGCCCGGAGGGGATGGGGATGAAGCCAGGGGGCGGATGAGAGACAAACCCGATGTATTGCAGAGGGAGAGGGCACAGTTGGAGGAGACCATAGCTGGTTTGCTGTGGGAAACAAACATTCCCAGACCCGAGATGAAGATTCTCGGGGCAGCTTCTATTTCCCTGCTGCTGGCATGCCTCAGTGGTTTAGGGGAAAGGAAGCGTCTCACTACCCGTGCTGCCATTGTGCTGGCAGCAAGGCTCAGGCCCGTAGGAATGCAGAGCCTTCCTCATGGGTTTGGCCTGGGATGCTGGGCTCAGGAAATTCCTGGGCCGGGCCCGCTGCAAGGCCTCTTGATGTTTCTAGGGGTTCTGGTTTGTCCTACCGGTCCGGGTCCCCCTGTGTGAGCCAGTTTTGGGGTTCCTGGTCCAGTATGGGCCAGGGCCCCCAGGGCCTTTTCTTTCTCTGGCATTGCTTTGCTTGGCTGCTGCTCTTTTGCTTTTCGATCAAAAAAAAAAAAAAAAAAAAAAAAAAAAAAAAAAAAAATTAAATAAAAAAGATTGAAAATAGGCGGGCAGCAGCTCTGAAGTGCTGAAGCACTGAAGGGCCAGAAAAGGACATTCTAAAAATTGTTCAAATTGTTTCAAATTGTTTAAAATTGTGTTATGCTGTTTCAGGACCAAAAAGGACTCTCAGATGTCCAAAAGAAACAACTTCAGCTGATGGACTGTTCCTGAAACTCAGCTGCATGGACTTGAATTATCTTTGCATTGTTTCTTGCAATTTTCTTATACTGTAGGATTGTTTTAGTGAATTATTAGTATTCTATATTTTATAGGTGAAGGAATTTCCTGTTCATTCCACATCAGCATTTTTCTTTTATTTTTATACAACTTAGAAAGGTGAGATGTCGCAGACATTTCTCCACAGAAATCTTTCCTTTTGGATTTCTGTGTCTTTGGGAGGCCAGAGGTCTCTGAAGACAAGGTAAACAATTATTATCAGCTGCTGTGGAATGCAATAGGATTCACCTTGATTGGCTCATTTTCTATGTTTATAATTAAGGGCCAATCATCAGTGCAAGCCAGGGGACTGAGTCCCTGGACACAACTTTGTTGTGGATTCTTTTCTATCTATTCTTAGCTTAGCTAGCAGCTCTGCAAACCTCTCTTTATATTCTTTTTAGTATAACTATAATGTATTATATCATATATTAATAAATCAAGCCTTCTGATCAAGATACAAGATTCACCGTCTCTCTCTCACCAGCAGCGGCCCACTCAGGTCGCTGTAATAGGTAACTTCAGTAAGAAAATTGAAAGAGACAATAAGATGACAAAGATCAATGCTATTTGTAATAAATCTTGAAGTTTGAAAAATATTTTCTAAGATTTGTTCATATTTTAAAGTATTTTGACGTGGCTTTAAGTTGCACGTATTAAAAACCAATAACCAGAATTGTTACCTTAAGAAACAGACTGAACAAAAAAGATTAATAATAAAAATTTTAGGCAGCAGTCAACTTAAAGGTGCTCTGAGAAATTCCAATTAAAAGACTTAAAACAATTAGAGGTATGATGCAAGGTATTAAGTAAAGTGAAATGAGCTGACGATGCTACTACGACCAATTGATAAAAAGTACAAGGACAATAAAGGAAAAAAGTCCTGTTTTTCCTGTTAATGAAAAGGAGTTATAACAACTGTATAAACAATGTTTTCTTTCAGCTCTTCCTTCATATACCAAATATCACAGTTACTCAGATTTACCTCTGCACCAAAAATAGCAAAAACTACAGGCACATTACAGCATAAACGATTAAGAAATTTTTCAATTCAACACTTGAATCTCACCGTAATTAACTACAAATACATAAACTAAGAAGAAGTAAATGCCAAATTATTGTTAAAGAATTCAAGATAAGTTGTTTTCAGTGGTTATTTGAATCTAGGATTACTTGAGTATAGGAGTCTTGCACTGTGATTTAAACCATGTAATCTTTTAGATCTGAAAGAAAATGATAGATTTCATACAAAAATGTGGTGAGTGTATGCTCCATTTCAGGTTTCAGGGAAATGAGTGTCTACCAAAAAATTTCTCTATGACAATTTTGTCTCTAGTTCTCTACGAGTCCTTCTCTGCTTCAGTCCCCTGGCTAATCTCTTCTCCATCCAGAGATGCCTTCTAATTTTTCACTCAATTTCTTCCCTGTCCCACTTCACAATTCTCACATTGCCATTGACTCCTGTCCATTTTAATGTGCTTCACTGCAGCCAGGCTCTTCATATTTGATGTGAAAGAGGGGAGAGCTGGAGGTTTTAATCAAGATTATTGAGGGTGGTTTTTGGTGCTTTCACTTCTTTCCTCTTAGTGGCAAGAATGTAAATACATCTCCTGTCATACCATCAGAACTGTTGAACCTGTTTGTGGTGCAACAAAAAATACTGACAAGTGTTCTAAGAGAAAGCTTCTACTAAAACCACCAGTTTTACAATATCATAGTTAACTAAAATGGTCTTGTAATGGAAAGCCTCGAGCAACCTTAACTGTAGGTGGCACTACTGGCTGTGTCCATTAAAAAAAATTTTAAAAAATGGAAAGCCGCCTAAAGGGCCTCATCCTACAAACTCGGCAAGTACAGCTCAAATTCTATTGAGCATTCTCAAGAGTAAAGGTATACAGCTATATATTCTTTTAAGTGCTTTAATTCTATGTCCTATACATACAAAAGTGAGTGAATTGATTATCAAGGAAATGAAAGATATACAAAATAATATGCATTCATTTCTCTACAAAATGAGTTAGAATGGAGCAGATGATCAGATTTAGATGAACTCTTCATACTTTCTTTCCCTAAAAACTTTGATCTTTCCCTCTCAATTTAAATCATAAATTTCAGATAGAAATAAGTTTAAAAATTTTCATAGTTAATGGTCTTATATCAAGTTGGTTTTCTTTGCCTTTTTACATATAATAGTTCCAGAAAGAATGAAAATGGGACAAAAAGAGATAAAAATACAAACTTAAAATGGATGCACTTTGCTCCTCTCAGTTTGTATCAGAATCTTAATCCTATTGTGTATTTGGTCTGGTTTTTCATCTATGCTAATTCTTATCTGATGCAAAAAGGTACAGGAATAACTTTATCAAATTTTGAATTGGATGTGTATTTTCAGCAAGTACCAATATTACCATTTTGTAGTGCTAAAATATTTGTTAGATAATTCAACTCTCTGCTCTACTTGCATCTGCTTCTGCTTTATGTATTGACATAAAATAAACAATGTTGGTATGTAAAAAGTAGCTTGCTGCCTGATTTTTAGCAACAAAGTGAGCAGATTGTTAAATCTTTTTGCAAGACTTACTAGATAGAAAAAAATCAGGCCAACCCAGGTCACACAACACTAAGATCTGTTCCAGATCAGCAAAGCCTTTTTATTCAATTTAGTCCCATGTTAGAAATAGTCATTACATTTTACATTATGCATTTCTAATTTCAAAGCTCATGCCATATACTAATTCTGTATAATGAAACCTAACTGCTGATTTTTCACACCAAGCTAGTGAATGAATATTCTGTCAGTGAAGCAAGTATTTAAGTATTTATTGGAGAAATGATCAGACCCATGATTTTAGAAATTTGATAAATCTGTAATTGCAGTGTGTTATTGTATGTATATGTCATTAGCATTTATGAGCAAGAGCCAAAAAAAAAATAATAATACACATCAAGCAACAAAAGGGAACTCTGAAAGAGAATGGCAAGTTCTGACAAGGCACTGCTCAGTTTTGACCAGAATGTCAAGTCTAATCTACTTGCAGTTTGATTATAAATAAGATTATCAGTCCATGCTCTCAGAATCTTCACTTTCCATGCAGTAAACCTTTATCTCATTTGAAATTTTATTTTATTTATTTTATTTTATTTTTTAAAATCAAGCAATACCCAGAAAGTCCTAAGCATTATTTGAGCTCCTGCAGTGGGATTTTCATGGGATTCCATATCTTCCTTGTTTTATTTTTAAATACCATGACAGGAAATTATTTTAATTCCGTCTATACTCTATTTTAAAACTGCTATATAATCAGTTTTTCTGTTTAAAGATATAGAAAATCAGTTTTGAAATACATATAGCAAATATTTCTTAAGTATGCAATTTTTAAAATTCAGAAAATGATGTCATCATATATTACAGAATTTTCAAGAGACAGAGAAATATATTTTTGTGCTAAAAAAAGTGATGACAATCTTTTATTTCAAATGTCAGGATAAGGGGAATCTGGTTTTCTTCTTTTTTTTTTTTAGTAATAACACATAAGCATTACATGTATCTTCTCTGATTTTCTAAATAGCTTAAGAATTCATAACCTACATACAGAGTTTGACACATTGCAAGGAAATGTGAAAAAAGCTGAGAGATGATTTGGGAAGTTGTAACAAATTCAGTGGACATAGTCATTTGCCAAAGGACATCTGTTGGTGTTTTAATAATCCATATGTGAAAAAAAGAAGTAAGCAAAAGAATTGGAAACAAACTGTTAAAACCCCAAACAAAACCTGGTTGCTGTTATGTTAATGTTTCATAGTCCAGCTTGGAACTTGACACATTCTTTTTCTACAACAGGCATTTTCTACAAAAAATATTTGCTTTTTTCTAGTTGAAATTCATGGTACCAACATTGCTAATTAACAGTCAGACATGTCCTCTCTTTTCAGTATATAAACATGGTTTTAATACTTTTTTTTCAAAGCAAACCTAATTTAAGAAAACTGGTGGTATTCCATCTTTCAACAGGAAAAAACCCAGTTTATATTAATTATTCAAGAAAGCAGTATTTTGCTTTGGTCAGGGATCTAAATTCCTCTATATTTCTTCCAGAAGTTCCAAAAATCATAATTCTACTGGAAACCTCGATACAACCTATGCATACATATATGAGGTAGCTACTTTCTCTCAATATTTTGAATACAGGGATATTGCAGGGCTCCTTCTATCCTGCAGATAACCTGGACCTTGCCACAATACAGTAGGATGCTTATGCTGTGTTTTCTAAAGGGGCAGGGAGAGGAAGAGGAGTGGGTGAATGGGCCTGAGGGACAAAATATATGCTGGGAGACAGGGCATGAGGTGCTGCAATGGTTCAGGGAGTGAACTTTTCTGTGGGAGTCTTCTCCCTGTTCTCACTGAGACTTTTAATTTGCATCAGTGTGAAATGAGTGTGTAATAGGTGCAGAACTTAGCTACAGAAATTTTCTGAAGGAATATTTTCTCCTTATCTTTTCCCCATGGAGAATGGGAATTACAGTACAGTACTGTAAATGAATACTATGTTTATATATATCATCAGCTTGAATCTGTGCTTTGTAATGCTGGTTTTATATTATATAATTGCATTGTATTAACAGTCCTGCCACCAAGCAGGAACTAAACAGCCAAGTGCTGAATACCTTGCTAGGCTAGAAGAGATGTATTTATGTGCAGCAGTGTCTTCTCTTACACAGATAAAACTGTGTTTAATGTGAGCTACTGTCAAGCCATCAATTATTTATCAGTGGAATAAGAATTAAAGGACTTCTGTTCTTTCTGCAAACAATGCAAACCCATTATCAAGCAACCTTAAAACATCTTCATTTTTCTAATTTTTTTTATTAGTCACAGAACAGAAAAGCATGCTGGAAGATGGCATGGGCTGGCTCAGGAAAATGGTGGACAAATCAAGGTCTGTTACAGCAACCTACTCTATAAATCTGATAGTGGACCATTGGGGAAGTTTTAAAATGTGTTTGTAAAGAACACCCAGAAATTAATTCACAGGAATGTCTTAGTTCAAATTTATAATCTGTTTATATTAATATTACAACATGTGAATTTGATTATATCTGTAGCATATAGGAAAAGTTTGTAGAAAAATAATGCTGAGAGTATTATAAGAAGAGATTTGTCTAGGCAAAGTATAATAAAAATGTATTTGAACCAATGATCCTGGAGTCTGAATATTCAATCACTTTTTACATCTATGGGATTACTTTTTCCCAGAATCAATCCTTTGTCTTACCAAATAGCAATCACTGGATACCCTCTAAACTTTCTCCTCCATGCATGTTTCTCTTCCTGCCTTTCATACATCTCCACTAGAGCTCTTCTGAGGTGTGCTGAGCTTCCATGGTGTCAGGAAGAGCTTGAAGTACATCCATGCTGGCATTTTGGTAGGAAAGACAATAGTAATTGGCTCACTCCTCTGCTAAAACTTTCATCACTTTGTCTGGCTTTGCAGTAAGCAATTCCTCATATTTTCCTGCACAAGTAGTGCTGTTATAAAATATCTTTGTTTCTTCCTCAAACAAATAATACAAGTGGGGAAAATTAATCTGCTTTGTGCTCTCTTTTATTCAGGAGTATCAAACATGCTAGACAATATCTGCTCCTTTCTGTGTGCAAGTATCTGTATATCCTTCTCATTTTTCTAGAAAGGACACCACAGAGAAGTAATGGAATATGAATCTGATAACATTTTGCAAGAGATATTTTACCTCAGTGAACCAGAATACTGGAAGATGTACAATAATGTACAAGTGTATTCCCTGGCGAAGTGCTAAATTAGGGACCATCCATTTTATTCAGATGACATTGCGTGTGAGCAGAAACAAAATTGGGAAAGAATAGCAATGAAGTTCAGGTGATGACTTAAATTTGTGCATCTGATTACTTGTTAAGACTTGAATTTCAAGGGAACTCCAGAGAGTAACTTTTTAATTTTTATTGAATTTTAGCACTGTCAATAAAGTTTGTGAACTCTAAAATTTAAAACTTATAAAACTGAGATTTGTATTTAACATTTTGGATAATTACTGTCTTCCTAATCTGAGTGGCTGGGATAGTCATGCTCAGTATTAAACCTTCAACTGATTTTCAGAAGGGAACAACAGAGAACCACCGCACGAAAAAGGTTTGTATTTACGTAAGATACCTACAATTGGTACGTGCAAAAGATAAACTCTGACCACATACCAGGGAGGTCCACAGTCCCAAACAGGATCACAGCAGGAAGTTAGTGATTAATGATCTAGGGTAATTTAGAGCCAAGTTTGTTACAAACTCAATAAATCTTAAAGCCAGGGGCATCTTATCTAAGACTGATAAAATTGAGAAGAAACATTGGCAGACCAATGGCAGGAAGCTTTAAGAACACACCACAAATGAGGAAAGCTATGTGGCAATACGTAGATTATAATTCCTTAACAATCAAAATATCTTTGCAGAGCATGATATGTATATAGTCTGAGTGAACAAAGGAAAATGATGTTACACATATTAAGATATCAGTGTGGATATTCAGCCTTTTATTCAAAATATAATTAATTTTTCATGTGTAAGAGAACTGGATAAAAAAAAATAAATAGCTAAACCAAACATAACCCTAAACCAGTAGCCAGTGCAAACCCCTTTGACTTTAACAAGCAATTATTCCCTGTGGTATTATGAAATCATTTCTATAAGTCGCTTCTGGAAATTCACAGAGTGATTTGAAGTCAAATCTAGAGTTGGAACATTGAACAACTTGGCTGTACAACCTCTTTGACCACTTAGCTAATAATTTTTCTGAGAGCTCACAGCATTAGCTTCTCTAAAGAAAATGTACCATAACTGAGGGAATCAAACTGTTTAAATAAATTCTGAAAACAGCCAGGTTTTGTTTTTCAAAATAATTCCTGCATTTAAAAACATGCTTCAAATTTTTTTTTCTATTTAACTCAAATTGTGATGATGTTTGAAATACGAAATGGAAAGGTAGAGGATTTTACTATTATGCAGTGATTTTTTTTTTTCTACAGCAGACTTTCAAAATCATCATATTTCACTATATCATGCACCTTACACTTGTACTTTAGTAGGAGTGCTTTCTCACCCATCAGCCCCTACTTGGTTAAAGTAAAAACCTGGCTAAATTAAATCCCAAGAAGCATGCTGGCTGTTGAATTTCATCAGCATCATGTATGGTATGTTAACCAAGTAAGAGATTTGTATGCAATACATTCAAATGTTCCCCATATTACCCACAAATCTTACAGTAACAGAGGTTATCCACTTATTTCTACTGGATCAAGGTTTTCTTACACTTCTGGAAGTGGGAGAATGCAACTGAAAAATGATTGAAAAATAACTATCAGCTATTGTCACTTAAATAACATGACCTTTTTTCCTATAAAGTAAAGTACAAGTTAGAGTTTGTTATACTCTGAAAGAATCTTTTACCTTCTTATCCTTTAATGTGTTTTTTTTTTTATATAAAAGCTTCTGTCTTGTTTCAAGTTTGTTGTGTATGTTGTGTTAATCAATTGATAACCTAAGAAATACAGCTTTTCTTACACAGATTCAGACTGCATAGGGTCTTACATGGGGTGCTTGAAGCTAGCCCAGATTTCAGAGACAGAATAGCCTTGCATAGTGCTCTAGACTGGAAATGAAGAGTGCCAGGATTGGAACCCAAAGCACCTGCAGACCTGCTTTACTACATCTTACTTCAGTATCCATTCTTCAGTTCCATAAACTGCTGCTTTGTGCATGTTTGAATCACAATATCTGATGGAAACCTTCGTGCATCCAACAGCAGGATGCAAGCATCGTGTCAGTCCTAGAAATGTTTACAGCTGTGGTACCATTCTGTCCTCATTTTACTGATTTATACTAACTGCTAATCTTTTCCTGCTGCAAGGAAAGGGTATGAAGAAGCAGCACTTGCTTCCCTATTAGAAGAAAGTCTTGGCTAATGGAGCAGCATATTTGAATATTTTATAGATAATTTATGAAACTCCTTAAAGCCTATTTGTGGGAAATATTCCCTTTTGTCAGTCTGCACACTAAAACTCACTCATTTTAACTGAAGTATAGTCACACTGTCCTGCCTTAAGACAGGAAAGCTTTTTCCTTTTTTCTTAAAATCTAATCAGTGATGCTGTGGTATGAGAATGCCCTGCAGCTGGCCACAGGTCCCTAACAGCTGCTGAAGTAGCAAACCAGTTGTAATGTGAAACTTTGCTATCTGTATCAGCAGAATAGAAAAAACCTGATGCTCAAATTTAAGAACTGAGCCCCCGACACCATAAAGAAATTAAGGAAGTTCTTGGACTAATGTTTTTAAAGCATCAAGGGGAAATAACACTCCTGTCAGCATTTTGGAAACAAGTTCCCGATTCCCTTTGTCTATCTTGAAAAATTTACTGTGGGTGAATTGGTTACCTGAAGACATGCCCAGACACTCAATGTTTTGTAAAATGTTGTTTTTTAGCTTGCCAATGCAGCAGAAGATCAATATGCAAATTCTCAGTGACAACCACACATAGTAGACACAGAAAACTACAGAGAAATGCGCTTCCTGTACTCTTCAGAGATAAAATTCCCTACATAATTAATCATTAAAGGGTTTTTCACTGTAGACAAGCTACTAATGTAAAAAGGAAGATTTGCCTGTCTTTTTTTGCCTTTTTTTCACATATTCTCTGTTCTTTTTTTCAAAAAAAAAAACCAAACGTGGTCAGTAAAATAAAATTCAGGGCTAAGGAGAAAACCAGAATTATGGTAAAGAGTGGCTCAGAGCTGTGTATCATGTATATATCAACAAAAAATTAAAACAGTGTATAAAGTTCATGTACAAATGAAAACACTAAATACCTTAAGAGTGAAGATATTATAGAAGACCAAATTCTCCTATGAATGGCACTGTAGAGAGGATAATATCTATAACTTTAGTGTTTTTTAAGACCCTGGTTACAAGCCATCTGTATGAAAAATAAGGCCTCTTCCAGTGAGTACTAAAAAGTTGCTAAGCTTATTCTGAATATTATCTATAGCAAATATTTTGTGTTATTTTCAAAACAAATATGAGAGTTCAAGAACCAGCGTACATTATTGATATTACCTATTAGCCCACAAAATGCTCCATCAAGCACTAAAGGAAGAGGAAAACAAAATAAAATGAGTATTATTTTAATCATCAGCAACACTTTTCAGCCCTTATTTTTTTCTTGCAATTCAAGTCCTACTTCACTTAGGCTGCAGTTAACTCTATTTCCTTGCTTTTCCTGGTTCTCCTGATGAATTTCTGTCTCTGTGGGAATAGCATTAATGATTATCTGCTGAATGACTTCCCTTCCTCAAGTATTGATTCAGCAGTTCTACTCTGTTCACCATATTTTAATAACAGTATTTCCTAAAAAAGCAAGGAAGATAACTAAAAAATGAAGGTGTTTTTACTACCCTTAGATAATCCTTGTATTAATGTTGCATGAATCTTTAAGCAAGAAGTAGAGATACTGCCTGAAATGACAGGTAACTTTTAGATGAACTACCTTAGTTCAACTAAAAGTTAAGTCACATATTAAATTATCATCTTGCTTGTTAATTTTCCTGTGAGTTTTTATTTGTTGTTTTGTTGTTGTTGTTTTTTCTTTGTTTTATTTTGTTTTTAATTGTTATTGCTACTTTTAAGGAAAAAAGCTGCTCACCTCTTATTTTTCAGAGAGAGAAATTATTAAGTAATACCAGAATTTCCAATGTGGTAAATATTCAAAGCAGACAGCTTTTAACTAAAGAACCCTAAGAAAAATATGGAGCAATACATACAGTATTGCAATTTATGAATAACATACTTTTACAATGTTAACAGAAAAACTTGTTTTTTGAACTCAGAATCAAATTTGTGTGTTCTCCTTTGACTTTACAAAAGCAAAACCTATTAGAAACATTTTATCAGGTTAAGGAAAGAGGAAATTTGGCTACTGAATCTGAAAAATTCCATAAGTGTAAGGTGATTATAAAAATTTTATCAAAGTGCATGATCACATTCTTGGAAGGATTATTTTTGAGTGTTTAGAAGAGTTCTGCTATTATTCTTCTGTTTGCCTATGAAATTAAAAAGAAATGTAATGACATAGATTATTTTTACAGTAATAGAATGTGGAGGGATCTACATTTCAATAATTCCTGTTAAAATAACAGTGTTCACAGTATGAAAAGAAACTTTTTTAAACTGAATGCATACATTCATCAATTTTTTAGTCATATCCATCAATATCTTATTTGGGGAAATGAGGTATGAAATTGTTCTCCACTGTTGATTTTCAAGCTCCTTAAAATTATAAAACTAAGCTTTGAGGAAAGAGATTACTATTTGTTTGGATTTTGCAAGAATATACTGACTGTAAAATGATCTTTAAAGAGATTGTCTGGAAGCATTGTTCTTAAGCTACTTACATGTCAAACAATTGACATTTAAACATAAATCTTCCACTACTTGATATAAATTTTTGTACTCTAGCTTCACTTTCTTGATCTGTAGTGAAGTAGTTATTCAACAATACCTTCTCTCTGCTGAAAATTCCCTAAAGAATATTAACTAATTTTTAGACACAAAGAATATTTTTATAAAAATGAATCTATTTTAGTATTCAGAATTCTTGTGTGCTATACATAATTTGGAAAGTGATGCAGCTAATCCCCATTAATTGTGTATTTTTAAAATTAGTCTTTCAGAAAACCAGAAATGAGATAAATTTTCTGATGATTGACTAAACACACTTCTGCTTGAAAAAAATTATTTCCTTGCTGTGAAAATAAGTCTTTCTTTTTCTTCATTGTCTCTACAATGCTTGCTGTGTTATAAAATATTTGAGCCCATATAATTTACTAAAGTATTTGAAAAAAAAAATTGCCTTCTGCAGAGCTGTATCTACCCAGAACAGTCTAAAATATAGCTGGGTTCTGGATGCCATTTGTATCTAATTCACGCAGATATTATCCATCCATATGTTTCTTAGTGGAAAAGTGAACTCTTAAAATTAGTTTAATATAATTTTCCTAGAGTAATATAGAAAGCGGTTTACAGACAAAAATTATTTTACTTGAAGGGAATGTGTTTAGGGTCACATCAGACCCAGATGTTGGAACAGCATAAGAGCTATGTGAAGTTGCAATGAAATGAACTTTCTGGCTATGACTCAATGCCAACAGTGTACCCTGATGCAGAAAAAACCCCAGTTAGTGACATTTTATTCCCTTCACCTGTACCCACATTGTGTGGCAACACCAGATGCACAATTTCACTGGTTCCATATATTCAAGATCAGAACATATTGTGCAAGAGTCACAGTGCAAGTAAAGACTACAAAGAGTGTCCTAAAGCCAGTAAGCAGTTCCTAGTGTCTGTAGGAAAAGAGGATGGCTGGTATCTCATCTTCCAGGGCCAATCTTAAAGGACTAGACTCTTAGTGAAAATTAGGAGCCCCATTAATCTTGTATAGCAATGATTCATGAATTAAATAAACTTTTCATTTAGAGTATTCTTTGGAGTGATGAAAATCAGAAATAAAGAGTTTTGTCCAGTCATTGCTCATCTACAAAATCACTTATCCAGATTTCTACAATATCCCTTATCCAGCGTCAATTCACTCTTAAGAACTGTAACGGGCTATTGTCCTTCATCACTTATCCTCATCAATGAGCATGTGATGGTTTATGTGTAGAATACAGGGAATGGTATTCAGTCCCACTGAAGCATAGGTGAAATTTTCTGAAGCTCTGCACTGTCTTGCACATGAAAAAAGAAATTAAAAAAATGTAGTGACAATTTAATTTCTATACTACTACTCACAGAATGGGAATTTAAGTTCATTATTTAAATATGTATGTAGCTCTTGTTCCCTACATGCATACAACTTGTTCCCTACGCTCAGCAAAAATTAATACAGTCTGAAACATACGTACAAAATGATTGACTGAAGGAACAGGAGGGATTGAGAAAATTTCTAACACTGAGCTTAGTGATATTAAAACTGAAGTGACAACTAAAATAATTGCTGTCAGTAACCTCAATGAGAAGGAAAGCACTAGGGAGGAACCTAAAGAATACTGCTGGCTTGATAAGTAATGACTATAGATGACCATAAAAAATTAAGAATACCAATACAAAGCTTAGATGGTTTTGGGGAGTGAATATGATATTGGTGTCTCTACATAGTGTTGGGTGTATTTATTAAATGAATACTTACCCAGAATATTAGGCAATTCCATTCAGTCATCCAAGTAACTTTTTAGTTCTCTTATCCCATTTCCTGCTAAAAATTATTTATCCACTGAAAGCTGTGATTTTCTTGTGCTTTCCTTCCACTAGAAGAGTGTACATCAGTGGTCTGAAGCTGGACATTAGCACACCATTTTTATGTAAGCAGACCATTGGTTTTGCATTAAAGAACACATTAGAACTCTTGAATACGGAGAAGGTCACTTCTCCAAGAGTTTAGAGAATATAATCAATTCTAATACACTAGGAAACTAAGTATGGTCTGACAAGATCATTGTCCTTAATGTAATTTGACAATATTATATACAGACCAATAGTTCCTTCTGATCCTATGACTTGAATTGTGGCATTGACATGAACTATGGCATTTACCCATTTAGTCCAAATGATTTACAATCCACTTTGCCAGAGAAACTTCACTGACTTATAATACCATACACAAACCAAACGTGTTACTTAAAAAAATTTTCTTACCCTCACTTCTGTTAATTTCCAGTTAAATATTCTGAATTACACATCCATGGATTCCTTAAATGCTATATCAGTCTGACAGTTACACCTTTGATAGAAAAATGATAAGGTCAATTTTGAGATGAACACCAATAAAGTGTTGATCCTGCAGATTTTTACACCTACTTGATTTGAAGGTGGTGATGTGTTTGCTCTCAGAATTCTCTACAGAGGACAAATTTTCGGTTTTGAAAATCAGGAAATAAAGTTTATTTTTTTTGAAAATCCCTAGATTTCCTGGCTTGATTCCGCATTCTCCCATTCTCTTAAATCTGGCCAAAAACCCCACAAACAACTGTTTTGTTTAATTCAGTTGTGTTAAAGAAAAAGAAATTCCCAAATATGTCAAGCTAGTGAGGAACAGAGGTGCTGTTTGGTTTCTTTATCTCAAATCTGCCTGTGTACAGTGAAATCTTCAGATGATTTTGGTCTCTCTTGCTTTGCAAACAGGGTACCCATGCTGTGCTGCTGTTCTAGAACAGTAGTATCTGTTTTCAGTGGAACTTTGTGGAGTGAAAACCTTACCAGCATGCTGCTTCTAGCGCCGGTCTCTGCTCACAGACTGGGTACACGTGGCTAATAATCCTTTTTCATGCAGGTTGCAAATCTGGTATGTTCTATAGTTTCTAATGTGGCCTTTGTAAAAATGTTTATGGGCTCATGAGCACACTGCAAGCATCTCAGCTTTTGAAATGCTTAGCTGTTCTTCTAATTCAGCTGGGATGTGGGATACAACAGTTAATTGTGTCCCTACTTCTCTGCTTCTGGCCAGGGTTAAGTTGCTTATCAATGTTCTGTTTTCATGCCTTTCAGTTCGCATGTTTTGCTGGGATAATAACACTCTTCTTTTGGAAGACTGAATAAGACTGCCTAATTTATTTTAAATGCTTGTGCAAGAAACAGAATTATCTTGCTTTACTGTAAAAATGCAGGATTGTAATTTCTGTTCATATGCTTCCCTTATTTATGCTTCTGTTTGTAGAACTTTCCCCTACTTTAGTATGTTGTAATGTTCTCTTGAAAATAATTGCTTTTTGAACCTTTATTCATTAGAATGTCGCTGATCAATAACATTTAATTGTAAAAACTAGATTGAAGATTTTTCAGAAATGAGGCTTGTTTAGAAAATGTCTTAAAAATTATTCTTTTTGCTAGCTGCATAATTTAGATGAGAAACTAGATCTGGATTGTGTTCATAAATGAAGATTTTTGATTTTAAATAATGTCTGTTTCTTATGTGTATTTGGGATCCTATAAGAACAGGAAACTTTTTTACTTTATAACCATATCAAAACCCAGAAGAGCCAGACTATATTAACACAGCAGAAAGAAGAGGGTCAAAATAAGCCTCTCACGTGCACCTGAATTTACTGGCCTGTTGCACTGAAGTTGAATCTGGAATGGAAATTGCAACTTATGAAAATGCTTTAGATTACTAAAGCAGTACTTATATTTAAGCTGTATTGAAGTGGTGTTCTTGCAGCTTCAGTACTGTTTAACCAGTGTGGACATGCACAGAGAGGACATGCATGAACATTCTGCTCTTAGTGTGGATGCTGCAAAATCAGCCCTTCAGTAAGTTGCCATTGAGGCAAAGAAGTTGACGTGCAACTATCCCAAGTTATGGGTTTTCTGGAAACCAATTTCATGCATGGTGGAGTTCTAATCCCAACACTGAGTTTTGAGCCCTTTGCTTCTGTTTGTATCAGGAGTAATGTAGCTTCTGATTTCTACTGCAAGACTTGATGTTGCCTGACTAATTGGCAAAATTTTGGGGAAAAAAAGGTCAAATGTATCAGCACTTTAGTTTAGCTCTTGATGAGGGTATCCTTTTCCCCTTTTCCAAAGCTTTATTAACAGTTAAATTCCATACTGTATTTTAAGGTTTAGATTTGGGAAATGTTGATGTTTTTTTTTTTTCAAGAGGTATCTCTGAAATTGAACTCAACAGTAGCAAGAAAAAACAATCGTTTATGAAAGTAGCAATGGCAGGTTTCTGGCTCAATGGGTATTAGAGCTGAATTGTTTCCATTTCCTCCAGAATTCCATTTGTGTGGCTTTTCAAGTTGGTCTCCTTGAAGAAGGATGACCTAGATGGAGGTGACTTACTGTGTAATAGACAGAAGACTGTAGAAGGGAATTGCTTGGAAAATTCCCATGCACTACTAGGTTTTTAATTAACTGTATCTGAGCAAAGTTTGAGTGAACAAAGTGATGCTCTAGTGGTGTGCATTTTCATCTTTTCTGGAAAAAAGGACCAGATTCTCTCATAGAGAAAAAGCCAACTTGGTACTTGAAGTGTGAAATATTATGTCTTCAGAAGTTTACTTTTCTTGTAACCTTAAATTGAGAAAATTAATATCTCAGGCCATTAAAAATATTTAATACCTCTAATATTCTTGCAAGGTAATAAATGTTTAAATCAAAGTTCTCTTTCTGCATTCTTTTCCCAGATTTCATTTGGATATAATTAACTATGTTGGGAAATCTGCCACTGGCTACCCACCTCCACCTTAGCAGCTATTTTCTTTTTCACACTCTCTCATTAAAAAATGGACATTAACATTTTAATGAAGTGACATCCTGGCACAGACAGAATATTTCATCAATGTTTTGTGTGTGTGTAGGTGGGAGGGAGTTGTAATCCTGGAGAATGTTTCAACAGTTACTTCCTGGTGACTTACAAATGTTTTTAATGGATAAATCTTGGATGAAGAGTATGAGGCAACAGAAGTGGAAGAAGAAGAAGAATGCAGATTAGAAATATTAGCATTTTGCCTGAAACTGGTTGAACCCCTATGTTTTTACCTATATCTATTGGGATAGATACCTCATGATTTTCTTCTGGTTCTGTTGGTGAGGGTGAGGTAAAAGATACAAATTCCATCCGCTTAGTATTAGGTTTTATGCTAAGTAATAAGAAGTAGCAAGAAACACATGTTTCCAGTTAAAGGAAGAGAAGATCAAGAAGACAGTAGAGGTGATCAATTTCTCTCACTCTCGGTAAATGTTTTTCCCTCAGCAATGCATGACAATGAAGAAATTTTCACAGGTGTTTTTTGGCCGGTATTCTTTTCATTGCAAGTCTATACTTCTGGCTGCAGCCTCCACTGCTGTAAGGGCTCAGCCTTCCTTTAAGGCAGTCATGCACTGAGATCCAGAGCAGAGCTTGACTTTTAACTGTGTGTGATTTTAACATGCTAACTGACAAATTCCTTTGCCTGCACAGAGTCTATATTATTGCATTTTGGCTTGAGTCAGCACATTAGAAACAATGTCCAGGAAAAGGAGTGTATATTGTGTCTGGAAGTATGATAGAGAAGATCAGTATAGGTGCTTCTTCAGTGTGGGGTTTGTACATCAAAAATATTTAATTGGGCTATCCTACTTTAATTTCAGTCAGTTCTGTGTCAGCCACAGAATAAAAGAATGGCTGGGGTTGGGAGAGACTTCTGGAAATCAGGTAGTTCATCTCCTCCTGTTAATACAGATTCACCTACACAAGGTAGCACAGGGTTACATACAGGTGAGTCTTAAATATTTCCAGAGAAGGAAATTCCATTACTTCTTTGGGCAGAAAACACAAGAAAGGAAAATACCTGTGAAATCTGGGCAACACACTTTAGAGATAAGTTTCAAATTTTAAAGTCAGCAGAGCTCCTAGTGGGATTTTTATGGAGAAGTCAGTAGGCTCTCAGAGGTGTTCTCGAGTCTGCAGTTAACACAGCCACTGGGGCTGTTGAAATGTTCTTCACTCACTCAGTACTCTTATACAATCTTTGAGTACTCAAACACCTTTTTGTGTGTGCTGTCAGGAAATTTGTTTCCATGATTTTCAAGTTAGGGATTTGGGTTGCTGGGATAATTTGAAGCAGTTTTCCTGACGTCTCTGTTAGAAATTATATAAAGAATTAATTTTGCTGTACTAATTTTGTCATATGGTCTTGAAAAAATAATGAAAATAGAAGAGAATATATATATTGAAGACTTTTACACTTTCAGTTCTGATGCTGATTTGCATTGTCAAGGTGACAGTTCCTTTTATGACCTGCATCCTGTTGTTGTATCTGACTTTTTTTGGCTTTTCTAGAATAGCTCTAGCTCCTGGTAAAGATATTTCTAAGCATAAAAGCTCTTGATTCTTTGTATCTGATTTTTGAGAGCTACCTAGTTCATGCTAGTCCTCAACAATTAAAAAGATAGGAATACTGTTTAATTCATTGCCACTGAAGACATTTAACCAAATGTTCATAAAAAGTAGCTGGGAATTTAAATAGGAAATGTATCACTTTATTGTATAATTCAGCTGAATCAGAAATTTTAAGATGATTTACAGCTCCAAGGTATTTAGTTAGTCTCATCATTATCATATTTTAATGGCCCTTTAAAGTAATGGGAGTGGAAATAGAGCAATTAATTGTTCCAGTGCAGCAAAATATGTATGAAAAAGTCACTGAATTTCTTTACTCGTGCACGTCCCCTTTGAAATGGCCCTTTAAATTTTCCAAATTACATTAAATGTACAGCTTTATTTTTTAAATACAGAGAAAATTAATATTCTAGCTTATTTCACATGTAGATATAGCAGCAGTACACTAATTAGACTGAAGTTTACTAGAATTTAGATGCAATTCTATTGTTTCATGTGCTTTTTCCTGCCTAAGAAATGCACTTATTCTGAGTGAACCACTAAAGTCCCACACTGGTGTTATGGTTTGGGCCTGGCAAAGCCAGAGCCCCCATGAGTACACCTTCTCCCTGATGTCTGCTGTGAGATGTGACCAGGAATAAGCAAAGCAGGCTCCAAACTTAACATAAAGAAAATTTTATTAACTAAACTACACACAAACAATTACTAAGCTACACACAAAAGAGAAAAAAAACAAGGAAAATGAAAACCTCACAAAAACACTCTCCTCCTCCTCCCCCCTAAATTCCCAATACAATACATCCCTCCAAAATCACCAATTCTAAGTCCAACACCACCCTTCAGATTAGACTTTCAGCTCCTCAAGAGGAGAGGGAGTCCTTCTGTGTGTCGTGGTGGCCTCTTCCGTCCTTGTTCCGGTGCTCTCACCACCGAACAGGGATCAGGGCTGCTTCCAGGGTTGTCTTTTTTTAAGGATGCTTTGTCCAGTTCCAGAAAACCACAGTATCTCACCTTCTCACCTTTGGGACATCCGTCCCCCCCATATTTTATATACCCCCTGGGGCCGAGGGGTACCCACACTGAATCTTCTCTGGCACTGGGACATTTCTCCCCCTGGACTCAGTCTCTGTATCTCACGGAAACATGGCTCTGTCCATGGCTACACAAAAGAGTCCAGCATAAAATGCCACTCCATCTTCTCCCTTCTTTCAATATCTCTCACTCTCTCTCTCTCTCTGGTCCAGGCCTTCATCACTCACTCATTTCCTTCGTCCTCCTCCACTGTTATCACACGTCTAGGAAGGGTTAATGTTCTGTACGGTTTTCATTGTCCAAAGGGGGTTAAAAACTCCTCCAGGCGGCCGGACTCCTGGCTGCACCCCCCCCATCTCCTCAGCCGGGCTGCCTGCTGCCAGCACATATTTACTGAATTTCAAGGTAACACAGGCTGCACTCTCTCCCTCTCTGTCTCTCTGTCTCCAAAAGGGGGGGGGGGGGGGGGGGGAAGGATGGCTGCCCGATGTCTCTTGTTGCTCTCCACCCTTCCATCCTCCAAGGCCTCCTCACTCCCATGTCTGTCCAGGCCCAGGCCTACCGCATGGCTGCCCCTCCCCCGCCCAGCGGCAGCGGCTGGACGGGGGAGAGCTCCGACCTCGGTCCCTCGAAGTCCCATGAGAGCCTCCCGGCGCCGAAGCTCTGCTTTTAACCCCTGGGTGTTCTCGGAGGTGTGTCCTAAAACCCACTGGCTACCCCAGGTGCCAATATCAAAATCCAAGCACCCATTGGTTTGACCAGAACATCCCAGAATTCCCCCTTCTTTCTGGTCAAACCACCACAACTGGTTTTTTTTTTTCCACTGTTAGAAATGCTGTTAGTCTAATGCCAAAATAAGGAACAGTCAAAATAGGCTGCGACTTACATCTATGTGGTGCAGCAGGAGTTGGATAGCACTGAATTATCCTCATTTTTACCTTCAGTCAGCACAGTGTCTTTTGGGAATGAAAAATTTGAAAGTATAAAATTCAAGACCATTACAGATTAAACGTTTGTGTCAGTATGATGTATGATTTCAAAGGATCCACTTGGATCCTTTCTCTTTCAATGTCCCCATGCACAAATAATAAAATGAAAAAAAAGCATAATAACAATCTTCTACCATGAATAGACATTCACTTTGTTTCTACATGTAATTGAGTCAAATTTAAGTATTGTGTAATTCATTTGAAGAGAAATTGTCTTTAGATGACCAGCTACTAGGAAAAACAATAAATGAAAATTTAAAATCACTTCATTAACTTCTTGCATTAAAAATAAAATTCCTGACTGATTACATATGCTGAAAGGATTTAAAAATCATAGACATAAATAGAAGCTTTCATTTATTTGGTTTTAATTTCAAGAAAAGTTTCCAAGGAAAAAAGTTTTTCAATACAAAGATATATATGAGGTTAGGTTTTAGAAGCATCTGACAGAAGATTTCAGTGAAATAAAAGTGTCTGCTTGTGTCAAATGGGACCATATAAAAATTGACATAAAAATTGTGAAGGGACCAATATATTCTCTAAACCTGTATGGAACTGGAATCTCAAAAGCCAATGGCAAAATTATTGTTGATGTCCTATGTGGAAAACACCTGATGAATGTTTCAGCTGGTGAATCAGAAAGTTTGCTCATAAATAAGCAAACAGGGAGGTAGGGGAAGACGTAGTAGTTATGCTTGTGTTGTAAAAGTTTTGTGAAATATTTGTGGCCAAGGTAGAACATGGACTGAAACAAAAGAGAGAAGATGCTTCTACAGCAAGGTTTTCCAGGTACCATTTTCATGGCACCAATGGATAAGTGAGAAAATATCAAAGTCAGGATTAGGTAGGAGTGGCTATCAGCAGGTGATGGCTATGATGGCTGTGTGCCACATCATTTATTTTGCTATAGGAAGAAGAAAGAAAGAAAATGGACTTATTATTTTTTTAAGCTGAATAAGGGAAAAGCAGAAAAACACCCAAACCGCTAAAGACAGCTAAAGAAAACATAGTGTACCCCACTTGCATTTTTTTTAAGAATCATTACAAGTACCCTATTTTCTGTCATTTGCATGAAATTACAATGTTATTAATGAGAACATCTTTTGACTATTTGGACAAACACAAAAAATAAATAGATGTTGAGAATCAATCACAATATTTTCAGGAAAAGGAAAAAACTGTAGACTGGGCTTTCATGTCAGTAGAATCAAGGTGTTAAGTCAGATCCATTAAAAACAGAACACTCTTGATCAAAGGACAAGTGATAATACTAGGCAAAATTTGATTAGTTGCAAATAAGGCAGACTAAGCCTCTTTGCCACTATACTAATAAAAGCTTTTACAGCAATTGTCGATTCAAAAAAATTTTCTCATAAGGTGCTAAACGCACACACACACACGCACACAGACAAACCCCATTATGATAAAGAGTTCAGATTAAATTAATGATTCACTCTTATTTTACAAAAATAGGAATAATCATACATGTTTCAAGGTTTTGTATACGTTAAATTGCACTATAGTGATGACAACACAAGTTATTAAGTGTCAATTTATATACTGGGATTACACTATTGTTATCTAGTAGTATTTTGAAATCAAAGCCTTATTTTATATTTTTGAGACTTTTAAGACTGCTTTAAGTAATTTTATTCATATAAAGCTGTCCATTTCCTCAGACACAAATGAAAAACTGAAGTGAAATTTTCCTGCCGTGCTAATAAGAGCAATTTTCCAGGAGACATTCAGGCCAAAAGAGACACTGAATTTAGGTTTCTCACAGAAAGAACTTCCATACCTAAGTGATTAAAGGGTACACACAATCTTCCTGGTTGCACTTTTAAACAGCTACTGCTGTGATTGCTGTCAAGCCAATTTTACAACTGTAAAATGTTTTGAAAAACACTTTTTAAACACACATGAGAACATCAGCAGCATTATGGCTCCTTCTGCAATCCAGATAAGCCTTTTGCATGGAATGTGAGGACTTGCTCAGGGTGGGTGGGTTTTACACCTGTAAACATTCAGAGCTCTGAGTTTTTGTGGCACTGTCTAAAAGAGAGATGCCCTATGAGAGAAGGCCGTGTTCGAAGCTCAAGGGGAAGAGATGTGCTTTTGTGACACAATGTTGGGTAAGGTCACAAATTCAGACTTATGTGCTTCAGTTTTATTTAAACTTTGCTTAGATGCCTAAGCATGCTAAGGTGATTGGCTGCAATCACCTTAGTCCCACTGCGGACAAATTCCATATGCAAGTAGCGAGCTTTGAGGATGTGCTATCTTTGTTCCTTTTTGAAAAAGACAAAATGCTTATTTGATATAAATAGCACAAACAATATGGCTCAGACCATAAGTCAAAGACAGCTGTGCAATTAGTAGGCATATAACAATAAATGCAAATGCTGCTGGTACCAACCTACATATATCACAGTAATTAACAAGAGTCGTTTCTTGGTGTAATAAATGTAAAAAAAGGTGAAAATTTACAAATTTTTGAGTTTCTTTTTGTTTTGAAGATAACCACTTTCAATACATAGTTGTGTGTATTCAGATTTATAATGCTCATTCCACTACAGTTAAGTTTCTACTTCATACATATAATTACAGCATTATAATCTCATTGTGCCCACGTTGTCATGAAAACCTGAGGCTGCTTTTTCTGCTGCCTTGTATGGCCACAAAACAGGCCAAAACCTACCAAATTTTTACTTTCATAAACACTAAATCTTCAAAATCACATATAAGTCATGACACAGATTGCTAAAAATATATCAACAGCAGAAAATGAAAATGCACTACTGTTAAATTGGTAAAATGAATTTATATAGGGGAAATTATTTTTAATGCTATAATGTGTGGTATAAGCCAGGATTTATTCCAGGATATGCCAGAATATAATTTATTTGTCACACATTCTTATTCTATCTTTGATGCACAAAAGATGAATGAAAATATGGACACCATATTGCTCAGGCTTCTTTTGAATGAAATTGAACTTTTTGTTTTTCTGATAAAGTGACAATGTGAAGTAATTCAAATAGTTTTCAGTCTTACAGACTCTAAAATAACAGTAATCATACAAATTAAAAATTTCAACTTACTTTAAATTTAATGATGACTGCTGTTCACCCTTGAGATACAGGAGTGAAAAAAAGCTGGAAAAAAAAGTCAAAACTGTGATTTTCAGCATCATGCCATGAGATAAAAAAGGGGAAATTTCCAGAAAAAAAGCACTTAACAAATCTAATTTCCTATAATGTTTCTATATATTTATTATTACTGAATATGTATTTTCCAGCTGAGCTATTTTGAATATACTTAGTGTTAAAGGAATTCACAGAAGAGAAACTAAATGTAAAGACTTCCTTGAGGTTTTTCTCAAAGTGCAAAGAACACTAGCAACCTTGAGCAGGATATTTCATTTCAGAGTCTGTTAATGAAAAATTCCATATGCTCCTCTCATGAACTGGTCATGGCTTTCTGTTCCTTTGTCTGAAAGTGTTTCCATGCTCATCTCTTTGGATGAGCATTTGCTTATCAATGGGCATCATGTACAACAAATTAATCCAATTTCAAGTTTTACTTTAATTTCACAGTCCTGGACACAGACAACATGAGTTTAGTTTAGGTAATTCCCAGGGCAAACTGAAACTACAATTACTGTCAGTGATAGCATACTTTAAGTGTCCCTGCTGGTACAAATAGCCAGACACCCTCTGCTATACTGTGATTTGAGAATAAATTTTCTTTAATTGGACAAAACCCCTTGGAAAGTGGTGCTGATTTATTTAATTTTTAGATTTAGTTTCTCTTCTGCACTACTTAGAAAGTTTCCAACTTCTGGAAAACATGTTATAAGTTGCTACAGAAGTTTAAATTCTCAGGTAGACACATTTTATTCTACCAAGGACTGCACTCTTTAACTACCAGGTGCCTGAAAGTGTGTCTGTCAATAGACTTGAGTAGGCCTTTTCCATCTGGCCACACACACACAGTTGTACTTTTAGGTAAATGCTTTCAAGACAAAATATTTGTAAGGAATATTTGTTTTTCTTCTTCCTGCCCCTCAGCTAAAGGCTCTCACAAGCTGTTAAAAAAACGCAAGTACTCTGACTTCATCCTAATCAACTTCAAATACAAATGACTGAAACTGCAGACTTTCTCAAGCAGAAAGCACAGAAAATTGCTACAAAACCCCCTTCTGCTCTTTCAGCAATACCACTGAATAAAAAAAGAATTAATTGCATGGATGTTAAACAAACTTTGCAGAACATTTTATTTATTTGTACAGTACAGTACTCTCTAGACAATTTAGAGTTCTCATTTGTGTAATTAACCTATTGATCCACACAAAAAAAATTACACAAACAATAAATATCTCTTAAAAGTGACCTATATCAATGAATGTGAATATTGATTTCATTGTTTGAAGTGCTGCACAAAAAATGTCTAAAAAAGAAATAAATAATAATATATGCCAAGCATCCAGGAAATCCTTCTCTCTTGTCCTTTTATTAGCTCCCACCCCACTTCAATTTTTAATCAAACTTTGATTTTGACAGATTTTGGTGATCACACCAAAAGCCTAAACCATAGATACAGATACAAAACATTTTAATTATGTAATGTCTCTCCAGTCTTTATGCCAGCACCATGCCTTTGAAGTTTTCAGGCTTATCAGAAAATTGGTCGTTGAGATGGCACAGGTTGTTTTACCAGCTGCTGTCCTTAAAAATTGATTTCTATGTTCCTTTTCAAGAAGGTAGTAAAATCAGAGACATTTTGGCTGCACATGCATTTTTGTACATCGTAGTTCATAATTTTCGAAGCTGTTAAAAATTTACTTAGCTGTTACTAAAAATTTACTTGTTGCATGATTCTGAAGCAACTCTTCTGACAATCAGGAATACAAAGCTGCTGACAGCTTTAGCTTATTGTCTCCTGGCTGTGGGCTAACTGCTAGCTGGCTCTGACATCTGCTCTTCAGTGCTTGTGCAGTGTTCCATGCACTTTTCTGAGGGACAGCTTGATTTATACTTTCAGACACAATAAAAGCAATATTTCTGCCTCTCTGTGGCTGGAAATCCACCATCCAAGACAGCAATGACACTTGAATATAAGACATTCATGGTTTTGCTGGTCCTCCTGCCCCATGAAATGGATGTACCATTTCTGAGATGACTGGTTATCTTGGATTGAGATAATTATAGCATTTATGACATGTATGTGCTCTTAGATAGCCCTAATGCAAAAAGGTTAAGTAAATGAAGTTATGTGATGACAGATGCAGTCTCAGTAATTGATTGACTACTTTAAAGAAATTTGCAGCACTAAGATGCTAAAATTGTTCTGCATGTTGCTATCAGAACTACTAGCCCTTAACTAATGAAAGAGCTTAGCAGAATGGTTCTCAATTATTTTTTTTCCATGTGGACTGCAATTTACTAAAAGCTACACTCTCAGAGATCCCCTGTTCTCTTGTTAATAACATTTCTCTAAATTGCTTGCAAAACCTGCTTACATAGGAGAAAAAAATGGAAAGCAATTTTCTTCTTATTTCTTTTTGTTACTGCTAAACCCCATGTAAAACCAAAGACTAAGACCTGGGAGGAATGAAGCTCTTAATCCAACTTTGAAGCAGAATTTTGTGCCCAAAGAGGCATGAACTTGCTTATCTCACTAGTCATAGTAGTTTGAAGATGTTGGCATCAATACTATGCGGTTTTAAAAGTTTTTAATAATATTATATTTCATAAATGTTAAAGTAATACTTGATCAATGCTGGAAATGAAGTATGAAACTTTCATACTGTGGTTTAAAACTTCATTTCTGTATTCTAATTGTCAGGCTGTAGTCATTCTGAGTGAGGTAAATGCTGCTTTGTACTCCCTGCCACAGCTAACAGGGTTGCTTGTGGAAGCAGTGTATTCATAGATCCCTGTATATGCTCTTTCTGTGAAGGGTGGGAATTACTATGGCTACAAAGGAAACAGTGCTATTCCTAGCCCATGTCCATCATTCCTCAGCTCCACGTATCTATCGATATTGGGGAAGGAAGTGGCTGGCATATCTCTGCCCTTTTGCCACCACTTTCCCAGTCAGAGAGGTCAGAATGAATTGCAACATATCTGGCCTGTGATACAGCCCTACAAAGTGCTGTGTTTGTTGCAAACACTGTGACAGAAACACTTTTTGTTAGAAACAAGAACTGAAACTGCGCAGTTTGATTCCCAGCTCGTATATGAACTTCCCAGATTTGGCAAACTATTCCCTTTTGTGAGCTGGCAAGTGAGGCTGGTACTTGCAACAAGTGTAATAAAGATAGTTGCCTGTACTTGTGAAATTTCTTCATCTTCTCTAATAAAAGATCCAATAAAATAAATGCAACTTTACATATATGTATATCTATCTAAACAGATTTCTGTACAGGAAGTTACACAAAGCTTGAACTTACAGTGGCTTTTTAGGCTGTGTAATTGCTTTAAATATGGCAGTTGGTGCTTTTTAAACAGCATTTAAATAACTAGACCTCTGGAAATTGTCTTTCAGAGTATGTGAGGGAAAGATTATTTAACAGAGAGAAATGACCAATAATTTCTAATGCAAGTTTTAACCCACTCTCTGTGGAAGACAGGTTGTGTTTTGGGCAAGTGATTTTACCTGCCAGTCATACAGATGCCATTCAAAAAGTGATCCTCCTCAACTCCTGAAATACCATGGGAATCATCATTTTCTGTCTGGTCAAAGCAGAGATATAAAACTCTACTGACTCTACAAAAAGCTGACTCTGTGGTGGGGAAGGAATGACTAGAAGGTAAGGGAGGGAGTTTGTGCTTGAAAAGGCCTCAACATTTAAATTATACAAAGAATAATAATTAAAAAAGACAAACAGGAAAAAAACCCTATATGAAACAATTTTTAAAGTTGTCAGTCTGCTATCTCTGTCACCTCTTGAAACAGCAGCAAATGAAGAACTATTTTTCCTTGGCTCTTCACAGCAGCAGAGTCCAAACTGGGCCCTTATCTGGTCTAGCAGAATACAGTTTTACAGGATTATTTCAGTACACCTTAAAACCTACTTTGACTTTGCCTTTCCTTTGCTGGACATTGCAGAGGCTCTGAATATTTAAAATCTGAGTTTCACAGGACTATGTTTTAGGGGAAAAAGAAGGCTCTGTGGGTATACATTTGCATGAAATGTAAAGAAAAACTATGTGTACAAGGACTTGTGCTGATGCAAATGTGAGAACTGAATGTGGAAAGGGACTCAGCCAAGGCAAACAGAATGGCACTGCCAGCTCCTGCCCCTTCTTTATGTGATGCATGTGCATCCTTTTAGCCTGCAGATAGAAACTAGAATTCAGTTGCCCTCTTATATATTCATAATCACGTTCGTCCACGCATAATAAATTTCTCACCATTTTTAAATCCTAAGTACACATACTTTACCTTCTTTGGCCCTGACTGACATAAATTTTCTATAAACAACTAAGAAAATATTAAATTATATTAACGTGATAAAGCTGTAAGCAAAAACAATAAAATGAAACAAAATATAAACAATAGAACTCATGGAGTATATAATCTTAAAGTTGGGATATTAGAAAAAATCTTGTTTTGTTTGTTCAGTAATGTCATGAAATGGAATAATGTGCCATTTCATTAATGTTACCTAATACAAAAACACATACAATTGTCAAGGTGCACAAATTTCATCAGCATCACAAAATTTCTATGAGTTAAGATTCTATATTAAACCTCACTAGTGCTTTTTGTTTACAGAATTGAAACTATAATTACATGTAGACATTAACTTAAAATATAAAATAATGAAGACTTGGATAAATTTTCCCGGGTATTTTTTTGCCTACACTATTGCAATGCTTTTGGTTTTTTGGAACAAATACCCTTTACCTAAATATGGTAGCTCTGTGTAATTTTACAGAAGTTCATTTTTTTTGTCTTTAATCTTTCCTGAGGGTATATTTATCTTTTCCACAGAGAGGCAAAAGCATATTTTCACTATGTTACAAAACATAGAAAGAAACAAGTTGGTGAAAAATAAATCTCCTAAGAGGATAATTTTCAGACGTGATTATAATTCATATTTAAAGAAAACATCATATGTAAAAGTCTAATTTAAAGGAATGAAAGATAATTGTGAAGATGAACAACACACTAGACAGTACAAGCAGCCACAAAGGTTGACAGATTCAAAGGACTGATGTCTCCATAGCCTTCTCAAAGGATGCAGAGCAAGACTGGTTGTCATTTGCTGTCACTGTGATGGAGGACTATCTTTTAAAGTAGAAGGAGAGCATAACAAGAAGGGATTAAGACATAATTCTAATTTAACTATATCTTCCCTTCTTACACACATGATTCATGTTCCTAATTAATGCCAATTAGAGCTGAACTCAGTACTATACAGTGATTAATTATTTTTTTTGGCATTGCAAAGAGTGCACATAAGGATATAACTACTACTTATGAATAGCGCTATGCTAAAAGGTAATTTTTTAATGTCAATGTCAGCATTTCCTTCCCTTACTGAATTTTCAGAAGGAACACATCAGAGTCTTTCTACAATCACACTACTTCAGATCTTAGGCAAGAGGATTAATATTTTTACTAAACCTTGAATATTTTTTTCATACAGTGATGTTCATCTTCACATAGAGAAGCTTTTAAGACTTCTGACTCTTCATAATCTGTGAATCTTCACAAGAAAGCCTTTATCAAAATTACTCATCTATGGGTCAAATTTAAGGTCACTTTCTGTAATTTCTGCACTAATCCATAGTTTGGATACCATATTTAAACTTGACTGAACTTTCATTTCTAGAAAAGCACTTAGAACTAAAATGAGGGTGGAAGTTCTCTCTTCACAGGAAGCCATAGGAAAAGCAAGAGTCAAGAGTTACAAGGTACAGCATAAGAGGTTTCAAAAGTAATCATGAGAAAGGAATTTTTTACAGAGAAAGCAGTCATTTATTTGAACAACCTTCCCACAGACATGGCAGAATCCCCATCACAGGAGGCTTTAAAGATGTGATTGGACGTAGTGCTAGTCTCCTCTGGGCTCCCTTTCCATTAAAGGTTGGACCAGATGATCTTTTAAAGTCCCTTCCAACCTAGGCTATAATCTTATTAATACTTACAGAGTGGGTTGCTTTCATCTTGGGCTGTTGCTGGAAGTCTTCACAACTCTTTTCCCCTTGATATGTTGTGTCCAGTGTACCATCACCATGCCAGTCTGGTTAAAACAACATGGTATTTGGTAGAGAGGGGTGAGCAATGCCCTGAATCAGCCACAAGATTGGCTAGGCTCAAGCCTGTAAATCTTGCTGGGCTGCTGCTACACACCCAGCTTTGATCAGCTCATATTTGAGACAGATCAGTCATATCAGTCTGGAAAAGATCACATAGACAAGTTCTCTGAGTGCTTGCAATATGCATGAGGGAAAGAGAGCTGTATTTTGTACAATGACACAAATGGAGATTTGAGGTGATAAACACCAAGATGAGAGATTTCACCACCTGGATGGCAATAAGGCAAACATCATAGTTTTGAAAACTTCTTGGATATGATAACTGAGAGAGAATCTTGAATTTCAGACTAAACTTTGGATAGATGGAAGATGTTGTCTGTAAAAATCAAACATGAGAAAATGTGCATCAGTTAGGAGTACATCTATTGTTTTGTCCTCTGCTGAAAGGTGGCAGGAGCCATAATATTTATGTAAGAAGAATAAAAGGGGTGAGATAACAATTCAACTGCTTAAAAGCTTGGAATGATGAATAACAAGATAATGCCCAAAAGATTGGGCATTAGAAAATGCTCAGGAAATAATGTCCAAAAATGATAAGGGGTGTTCAAAAGCAATTAAGGGCCACCAACTTCGGTGAGTGGATAATCAGATTTCAGGAAGAAAACAATTGCCAAAGGCAACTGACTTAATGAGAAGTATGGTGCTGAGTTTTGGGCTACTAAAGGTTATTATAGACTGGATCAAGAAAGATTATTACAGCCTGGTAAAGTACAAGGGGTAAAACTGTCCTGAAAGTAGTCTAAATGGACTGAAAGAGAGAAAAAATATCCATTGCTACAACAGACTACTTTTTGTTTATACGTAAGTGAGAAAAGTAGTAGGAGAAAAACAAAGATTAATGAGAAGAACTGAATAGCCAGCAGTGTTCCTCCACACCTCTCCTGAAATCACAGAGTGTGTCCCAATGGTGTAAATTATCATACCACCACTAGCTTTAATATTTTCTTCATTTTTCACATGTTAAGGATTTATAAACCCATGAAGGCTTATGGCTGTATAGGAAGCTGACTTTATTTTTCATGTCTATTTTAGCTGAATACTGGAAATCAAGGAGTAAACAAGAATCGTCATCAATACCATGATTAGTATTCCTATATGTTGAATAAGGAATGTATTACATTCTGTGGAGGTTTTTGCTTGTTTGTTTGAGGTTTTTTTTTTGTTTGTTTGGGGTTTCTTTTTGGTTTTTATTTCTAGTATGAATCATTATTTACTTCAGTGAATTAAAGAAAAAAATCCCATCAAAACACAAACCATGCAAAAATAAATCCTTCAAAGAAATGTGTTTTGTAGAAATCCAGGTGCACTGGATAAAGTCAATTTTCAGCACATACTTATTGCCAAAAACAAGATAGTAAGACTTCATATGATTTAGATAGAACATTGAGAAAATAATTTCATGGAGGATTCAGTAGCAAATTGGCATATGTAAAGAAAAATAGCAACCACTGTTCATATGCTGACAGTTAATGATGAAAAACAGTTTGAGATGGGAAAGCCTTAGGAGTATACAGGCTTTCAGCTTTGAGGAAAACCTCACAGCAATACAGGTGTTTCATGAGTATTTTCCCTTGTCAAAGAAGCCATCCCTCCTCTTTCTTTCTATATCCACCACTTCTTCCTTTCCATGTACACCACTTCTTCCTCTACCCAGAAATCTCTTTGCTATTATTTTCTATTTTTATGCTTGTTCTGAATAAAGATTTTTCAGCTTCCTCTGTCACTTTATAAGTATGCTAAAAGAGGAAAAAATAGCTTTGGTGAAATAAAAACAGTAGTCCTGCCACCATGCACCAGTGTGTACAACCTGACCTGGCCTTCCCAGTAGCTGCCCTGTCAGGGCTGAGGGGCTGGTTTTATATCTCCCATATATGTGAGATATAGCTTATATCTTCTATGGAAGATATCCACAAGATTTATGTTGTATACACTGTTTTTATACTTTGTTTTAAGGATATACTAATTTAAAAGAAATTGTGATAGACTCTCTCATTTTTTATGGAAAAGATATAGGATATACTTTATAGGAAAAATATTTCTCTCTCTCTCTCTCTCTCTCTATATGTATGTATATATCTATCCTGATTCTTCAGTTGAGGGGTGCTACTGCATGTATGGGAGGTCTGACTTTGGTGTCAGAATGGTATTCTAAATTTTTGAAAGTTAAGTAAATGTATGTGTATGCTACATATATATATACATTTAGGTATATGTGTAGAGCTATTATATTCATCACAGATGAAATTACTGACTTGTCACTTTGATATCTGTGTTCAACTTTTATTAATTCAAATCTTTTAGACAGAGAAGGAATACAGTGCTCTGTATTACATAGTTTGCTTATAAACAAAGACTCCAAAGTCTTTCCATCACAGAATATAAAATGAAGGCAACTAGCAGATAAAACACCTTACATTAGAGTGCATTTGAGGATATAAAGGTAGCAGTTCAGGCACAGATGATCAGTTATCTGCACAGATGCCCATCCTCAAAGGCAAATCAGCAGGGTGCCACCTTTGGTGGCACTGTTTTCAAAAACACAGCTTCAGGACAATGACATGACCTATTTCACAGTCCATGACATGAGTAATTTATCCTTTTATGTTCATGGCATAGAGCTATATATGCCTCATGTGTGACAAATCAAAATAAATTCTTTTCCTGAAAACAATTTCACCGTCAGTCCAGTATCTGTGTTAAGAAACATGGTTTCTTGCAAGAGTTTGTTTACACAGAATTTTTTCCGACAAGTCTTGCCTTAAAGTGGAAAGAGAGGAGATGAACGAAAACCAGAAAGATGCTGAGGAGTAGAAAGAGATAAAAGGAGAGATATAGGCAGAAATAATGTTTAAAGTATGGAAAAGAGTGAAAGAGAACTCTGAACTTTTACAGAAAAAATAATAAGAGAAGTAGCACACAGAGGAAAGACCAGGGCTTCTACAGATAATTAGCAAGGTAAAGAAGACCTTCACAGATAAACCATAAGAAAACAAAGCCATATTCTTCTGACAATCATGCTTTAGGACTATTTTTAAGCTTTTGATTCTTTTCTTCTTATTTGATAAATCTGTTAACACCAACCTAACCCAGCTGTGCTATTTATCAATGTTTCTTGCTTGAACAGAGGGATTTGAATTCCTTTAATAATATGTTGCTTTGTCTCCAGAATACGAAATCTCTGAAACATTTAATCTAGGCAATATTCTTTCTAGATATATGTGCTCTGTGTTTCATATAATTCGCTGTATTACACACTGTATCAGAAATTATTAATAACTAATAAATGACATGCATATAAATAAAACATTATTTAATGCAGTTAAGATGTGTTAATGTGATCTTATCTTCACACGTTTCACTTAGCTGAGAAATGAAAATAAAAAGAAAAAAGACAGTGTGCCTCTTACCTAAACTTGCTTGCTTGATGATCCTTCTCACCTGGCTGATAGCAAAACTAGTTCTCCCTCCATGTCATCAAAACATCCAGTGTCAAAGTCTTCACTTAGAACATGAAGGATTGAAAAGGAGCTGCATAGCTTTGCCCTAAAACTTTGCTTCCACTGGAAAGTTATCTTTGGAAAAGTTAAGTGAGGAAAACTCATCTCCAGGATTGAGAGTTTATTGCTGATTTTTCCCCTAAAGCTGCCCAACAGATAGCAATCTGAAGCTGAATCACCTCAGAAGTTGAATAGATGGAGTGGTGCCTGGCTGGAAGCAACAGCAGCTTGATAGCGTGAGATTGTGATTTAGGGAAGTAAAGAAAAAAACTAATCCCCTCCCTAACACTGACTTTTACAGTCTAACTTTTTCAGACTGAATATTAGAAGTTATGTACATAAATCCAAGAAACCTTGGAGTAAACCTGGATTTTTACCAGATCTTCCTTTCCTAGGACAATAGTTACTGCTCAAAATCTTTAACTTCTAAATGACATACAAAAAGTCATTTTTGTATGACTTCTTTTCCTTTGCCTTATCCCAAGCAGAGTTTCCTTTGATAGGTTCAGCATCTCTAATCATTTCAGTCCATGACACAAAATTACATCAATTGCAATGCATTTCCCCATTACTACATGCAGCTGCTTTTCTTTCCCCCTGTCTTGGATTAATCTCAGAAATAGGATGGACATTTAATTAAAGTGGTGTCCTTTCTTAATTGTCAATCTGTACCTTTTCTGTTGTGAGCATAATATCATACACTCCAAAACAAATATAATAAAAATATATCTTACCTCGTATTTAATTTCTCCTTATTGCATAGTAATAAATCAACTACAATAGGACAAATTGCACCTTTCACATTTGTTACATTATAGAAAGTGCACATTAATTTTTATATGGATCTTCCACTACAATATTAATGATAGAATAAATATATTGGTACTCTCAAATGAGCAACCCATAAACTTGCACTTTCTTAATCTAAGTTGGGAAGTACTTTGTTTACAAGGTAAACTGCCAGGGCTTTATTGGAAAATGGTTAGAACTCTGGAATATGAATTGTCTAAAGATCTTTAACAGCACAAATGACTCAACTGTGTGGCCAAGGATAATTATGTCCATTTCGGAACATCAGCTTCTGTATCCTCATCATCAATAAAATCAATTATCATACCAATACAGCTTCCTGAAATATTATCTACTTGTCTTCTGGGCTATTGTAGGCCAAATAATCTTGAGAGACATTGCCTGATGAGAACATTAAGTGAAAACTTTTCTAGGGGCACTGTTTCCCATTGCTTATTCTCACATTGCTAGTCAGATGTATCCCAAGTAGTTCAAACTGCCACGGCATAGGGTACAACAGAGTCTATCTCATGTCCTTTCATGTGAAAAAATTCAGTATACATTTTGGTAAGAAAAACTGAAGACATAAATTACAAACGCCTATATAATTTAATTTGTTCTCAAGGTGTTACGAACTGTTTCCTTGGCTAATCCTCTACTGCATATTTCAGATAGGTCTCTTGGTTCTCAGTTACTGTAACAAATTTGTCTAATGTCTGCTCTACTTAGGCATATATTTGCATGTGAAACCCAAAGCAGAAATATAATTTAAAAGAATGCAGACTCAAAAGTCTTGGTGTACAATTAAACACATTTTAACCAATTTTTGAGAGATTAGCTATAATGGTGCAATAGGACATTTGCTAACTATACTCAAAATACATTTTAGAAATCACATAATATAATTCCCCAAGTAAGTTTCTTTGCTATGACATGATTCAGTAATTTCTCATTCAAATCTGAACCTTTTCTTTTCCCATCCTTCCACTATCAGGAGATTTTTAATTCAGGAACAGAGAAAATGAAAGATGTGTGTAGAGCTTTTCAAAAGCAGAGTGTCAGTGATAATCTACTAGCAAAGACAGTGAAAGAACACATAGTTTTGGTTAATGTGATAACTGTCAAGCTGCAGAGATGACGTTTTTATTCAGAATATAAAAATAACCATGTGTTGCATGTTGCTTCTTGGAATCTCTCACCTAGACACCCTCTGAGCAGCCTGCAGCACAGGAGGCCTGGATGTGCATTTCCAAATGGATTCCCAGGCTCCAGCTGGTGAGCTGGGTTGATCCAGCCTGATGGATGTAGGATCACCAATAGGCTACAGTGCCCCAGAAATGCAACTGGGCTCTGGTTTCTGCCCTGATGAAGTTTTGGTGTCCACTATGCCAGGAAATGGCATTACATTGAAAAGGAGATTAGAAGCAAACATAAGAAAAAGACAAAAGTTTATGCAAGAGTTGCAGGCTACCAGATCTATTTACAAACTAGTAAAATATTTAAATGCAATTATAATTATGACAAGGAATAGGCTTAAAATATTATTTTACAGGGAATGACATGCAATTATATGTAAATTCTCGTAGCAGATTATAGCCATCTGCATGTGAAATAATTTTGACTTTTCATTTAAAAAAATCCTAGTTCTCTCTTTGTGCATAAATATTAAAAACATCCAGTGATGTTTTCCAATAAAATATGAACTTAGATTCCCCCAGGAGTTAGTTATGTCTCTAATCAGTGCTAACTGTAATTTTTATAAACAAAAATGTTGTTAGCTTTAATAACCCTTACATCATCTATTATACTAGAATATTTACAGATAAAGGAAAGTGCACATAGATAATTAATGTTCCTGAAAGGTTTAGAAAAACTAAGTGTGAAATTTTTGGTCTAAATTATATAAACTGATATTTTTAGGTACACATATAAACTTAAATGCATTTATTGTTTACTGAACTGCATATTCAATATAAAAGTTATTTTAAAAGAAATATATAATCTAGCATACCCATTAAAAAAGTCTGAGATGTGGTAATTATGTCCCAGCTGACACAAGTTAATTCAATAAAATAATCAGTTTTGCAAGTAACACTAGCATTACACAGTGCAAAATGTGAACCTCAAAATCTATATGAACTGCTTGTTTTTCAGAGCGAAAACCCCTTTAGTCTAAGGACTAAAAGTAAAAATGTATTTTTCATACTTTGCTTTGAATCCTATCTCATTGGTTTGTTAAGCTATTATGAGTTTGTTTAATTGAAATACAAGTATAATTTAAATATTTTGAAAAATGTGTTTTCTTCTACTAATGCATTGCTTATGTACCATTCTTTATAGAGATATAAAATAAAAAATACTGAAAAAAAATGCTTTAATCTCTGCACATCACATAAGTGAATCTGTCAGCTCCATTTCATCATGCATTTATAAAAGGTATAACTTCTTAATGGGGTTAATATCCAGACATCTTTGAGGGCCAATGGCTATTATTTACACTGGTTCACAGATTATAGTAAGAGCTTTTTTGTTTGGCTAAGGACTGCAAGTCCAAAAAAACTTGCACAACAGCCTGCATTCATTGGCAATGTTGGAGCTAATATCATGCTTGGTATGTGCTCATTAAGTTCATCACTTTGAGTGGCACCTTGACGTTTACAGCCTCTGGAGGTGAGCTGGATGAGGTTATTTGCCCAAGACAGGAGTCTATACCAATGTCATTTTTCTGTATGGAAGAAGCAAGCCTCAAGCAGTTGAACAGAAGGAAGCACCGGGGACAAAACTGTTGAAGAAAATTAATTTTGTCTGCATTTCAGTCTTCAGTGTGATGAAGTCAATGGAATGTTAAGGAGCTTAGTAACTAAGTCATTTGGTGAGTCTCTCATTAAAAAACTGACCTATAAAGATATACAGGCACATGCTGGTTTCAGTCACTTAAATGTTACAATCTGACAGCTAAATCTGTTTGCTACACTAAGGGGTGAGCTGAGGAATTACAAAAGACTGTGCATTAAAGCATACAAAGCTATTCATAGTTGCACACGGACCGCTTCTGATCTATCACTGATTTCTACTTGCATGACTGTATCTAACCATTGAAGGCAAAACAGTTTGAAAGACTTATTTAGTCATTAATCAATGTGTTAATGATTTCCCAATTGAACATGTCCTATATATACAATCTGTGTCAACATTTGTTTACTATTGCAAAACAAAATGGCAACAAACAGTGCCTTTCTCTAGTTTTTGCTTTGTAATAGATTTTATTGCAAAGGCAAATATGAAGTTCTAGATAACATCTGCACTTTTCTTAAGTCTTTCCTAACTTAGTGAGGTGTAGCTAAAACAGAGTCTTCCAAGGTATTTAAATTCTTCTAAAGTTAACTGTGGTTCCTCAGTATGTCCTCCGTCATAACACAAATGAAATAAATTGGAGTTAAATGTGATGCAAGCATCAAATTGTTAAGAGATCACAAATGCCCTTTTGATCACTAGATAGAGCAGGGTCTCAATGGTCCCTCTGAGGCTGATTATGCTGAAGGAAAACACACACATGGAACACCCATGCGTATGAAGTAACAGAATACCCACTTCTCTGTGTCTCCAGGTGCTCACTTTCTGCTTTCTTTTAATTTCTTCTGATTGAAATTTCATTTATGTAAAATATTAAGAACTACAGGTTATTGTGACAGCATAAAAACACCCCAACCTGAAGCAGATTAGCAGACTATGTACTAAATAAAAACTTTTTTTTTTATCTTTCTCCTCAACAATCATTTATTTATTTGTTTACAGGAACAAATAAAAAAAAAAAAAACAAACTGATTGTGTCCACCCTCATCTTTTTCATGTAATTTTAGAGGATTGTGTGTTCTTAGGATAAACATTCACATAGTAATCAGTTAATGTCCTGAAAAGAACTGTTTCTAATAATAAACAAATGCATAATAAATTTTATTATTTAGAATTTGGTCACCAATATGTGCATGTTTCCAAGGTTTTTTGCTTCATTTTGAGTTTTTGTATATGTACAGAAGAAAAGCAAGAGAGGAAAGAGAGAAGGAGAACCATTCCTGTCAGTCAGAATGTATTGTGGACACACACATTGGTAAACATGAAAAGGTCTGCGCTGGAATTGTAGGATCTGCCATAGAGCAATTTTCTTGAAATACACCAGTAAAAGGGACATTGACCCATTTTATCTGTGCAAAGGGCCGCCTAAAGAGTTAGTTTCTTCTTCCAGTCATCATTTCCCTCTTTCATCTTCTCTCTTGCATTTGCACATTGCACTGAGTAGCAGCATTTTCCTTGGTAGCCAGTACAAAATCATGGTCTTCAGAAGTGTTCCTTTCTCTGATATCTCTCTATTTACATTAACACTTCTAGAGAGATCAGCAAATAGGGAGCTGTCAGAAAAAAAAAAAAAGATTAAAAAACCCCAATGGAAAATAACTACTAAAAGAACAAAAAAACTTTGTGAAAACTATTAACAATCTCTTTCTGTTTTCTTTTGTGCCCAAGTTCTTAATGTTGTTCACTTACGGAATTACACATTATTACTGATTGCCCAAAGGGCCTTGTGCTTTAAGGCACTTTCCCTCTGAAACCCATCTATTTGATTTAGTTTATACTGTTATAACTGCAAGAGTGTGGCTCAGAAAAGGACTAAATGGAAATCAGTATTACATTTTCTATTTAAATAACTTTTTCTCCTGGCTAATCAGAAGTATTTAATTCCAAAGCATTCCTTTATGGTGTGAAAATTCACCAAAAGAAATGGATTGCACATATACTCTACCTTCTGAGTAATTTTTGTTTAATTTACTGAAAAAAGAACAAGTTTTACTATTTCCAGTCCTTAGAGTCAATAAATCCACATATTACTCCACCTCATTCATCTTGATGAAAAGAACAAAAGGTAAATTCTTACTCAATGACCAAATCCTCTTTGAAAGGATTTGTCCCCCTAAGAAATCAAGCAGTATCTTATTATTTGATTACTATTCTACAGTATTTGTCCTGGGTATGTGGAGAATGTAATTTATTGGCCCAATGACATCTTCTACCTCAAAAAAAGTGTGACATTATTGTGTTTGATGACTGTCATGATGATATGAGATTTGGTTGGTTTTTGTAGCAGACTTTCTATTGCTTTAAATTTTTAAATGTATTGACTATGGCCAAATGTTTGCCCAAGAATTTTATTATTCAGAAAGAAAATAAAAGGTTACTTGTGAAAGAAAAGGACTGATGTGAGAAATATTTTTCTTTTTATCTATATCTTCTCAATGAGCTCTGATAGCTCTTCTTGGTTTTTTGTTTTTTTTTTTTTTTTTTGGCTCTTGAAGTTCCACCTTAACAGTGTATGCTAGAAACATGATATGTACAAAGTACAACGTTCAGGAATTAGTTTATCCTCTGAGGCAGAGGTACGTTTTCAAATTTGTCACTACTGACACTATTGAAATGAGTAGAACAGCACAAAATGTGCTTTTAAATGTATTTAACAAAGACTTCTTTGTTCTTGCTGTTTGTAAATAAGGTCAGCTAATGTAAGAACCTCTTTCCCAGTCTTGCAAGAGTAGAGCCATGCTGATATAATGTGCTGGTCAAGTTCAACACAGACCCAATTACAGCTACCCCTCAAGCTTTTTGAAAACCCATTGTATTAGTGAGAGCCCTAATAAGCTGCCTAAATTGCAATCCTCTTTTCACCCATAGTAATTGATGGAAGGAAGGAGATAACAACTTTCTAAGAAGTTCTCAGAAGCTGAAATTCTGTCTGATGTCAAATTAGGGCATAGAAGTTACCAAGAACATCCAAAAATAGGGTTTTGTGCCAGTTGTATGAGTTTAGTTATTTTGCTAGGTTGCCAACCCTTCAGTAGGAATTAAGAGTGGCTCACCTTATAGCTCAGAAAGGTTACTGCAGCAGAAATTTGCGCTTATGTTAGGAATTACATCATGGTACTCAGTTAGAAATATTATTACTATTTTGTTATTTTAATTTTGAAGAAATTTTCCACCATTTTCACATGACTTTATGCAGAAAGATAGGAGTATATACAAACTTCCAAAAAATCCTGGAAAATCAGATCTAGGGAAAAACTTAAAAATTATTATACTGTTATTTTTAATTTAACATTCTTCTAAAGAAAATAATGTTTTGAAAGTCCTAGTAAAAGCTAACTTCTTGCCGGACAGGATTATCAAAAATGTAGCTAATGGGCTGTTGCAAATAATTGCTTCATTCATATCCAGAGTACTGAGATCAGTTTTGTATTCCTGGGTATGAGGTATTTTGTCACACAGTGTGCATTTTGTTAATTGGTGGTATTCATGGTACATACTTTTTGATGCGGTCTCCTTTATGCAGTCCTATTTACATAGAATCTGTTCTTTACATAGTTTGGGCTGTTTTTTGTTTTTTTTTTTCTTTTGGATTTGTTTTCAGATACTGTCTGTAGCAAATGATAAAAATTTGTGACATATATGAAGACACAGGTAACATACACTGTAAATAACTTACAGTTATATAAAACATGCAGCTTATGGACTAGCATCAAATTTATTGTCCAACATTTAACATTACCAAGCATATTTATGTCTGAAAAGTAGTTGTAACTATTCCTCTGATTTCAACATAAATCCCTTGTAATTTGCAATAAAACAAGTGAATAAGTTTTAGTAAGTTCTATATGTTTGAAATATGCTTACCTGGACATAAAACCTTTCTCTATATGTGCAGTAGAAGATGAATGCATTGGCCTTTAAAACTGTACTGCCAGCACTAAATATTAGGCACTATGAAAAAATATGTGAAGTATTTTAGTCTGTGATCTTCATATTTTTGTCCATGATCTGTAGTCAAGATCAGTTTTCTAGATGAATTTCTAATATTTTGTCTGGTTGAAAATATCTCAAATGACGGTGTAGTTATTGCTTCTACTCTGTACAGTAATAAAATAATTTGATGGGGTATTTTCCTTATACTCCATTGCCAATTTGCTTCACTGAGGCTGCTACAGGTTTGTAGCTTTTCAAAAATTAGATGATTTCAAGATATGCTATAAAAAATAAATTCATGAATATCTATCAACATATCCATATTTTTGTTGCTGCTGTTCTTTCTCTCCTTTCTTTTTTTCCTTCCCAAAATGTGCGCACATTGACTTGTGCCTGAAATGACTCTTCCTTCCAGTGAAGGGAACAGTGCCCAGTTTTAAGGGGGCTGAAGAAGTACTGTAGCATGGAAACACAACCAACTCTCCCTTTCTGTGCACAAGCAGATTAGATATATTAATTTTGCAGTTGTTTTTAGAGATATCAAAAGTGCTCCAAGTGTATGGAATAATAGCTTTACCTCTTTATTTTCCTCTCCTTTTCTTTGACTCATTGAGAAAAATCTGAGTCTGTCCAAATGAAGGCAAAAAAATGAAGCCTTCATCTACACAAATATTCTATTTGCATAATGTCAAAGAACATTTTAGAATAACTTTGTTCTTTTCTTTCTTATGTTTATAAGCAGGTTTCCCATTCTGGAAGAAATGTTTAGCCTTCTTCTTGATTAGGAATTTGGGAGCTATACTGCCTTCAGTTTTGTGTGGTTTTCTCTGAAAGCTTTTTTGCTATTTCTAATTTTAGGTAGGGAAACTATGTCTATATTGTCCTGGATATAGTCTGAGTATGCTGCAGCTAATTCTGTAAATGAAATTCCTAATTTCTACCCTAGTTTTTGTTGACTAAATCTTATCATCAGTGTATAAAATTCTATTTATTTTGTATTCCAAATAATTAATATTTCCTCTAAAAAAGGAAATAGACTGCATTTCTACTGCTATGGAATTAGAGCTCTTTAAGTCTCCTCCTTTTCTAATCAATCTGTGAGTTTTATACCATCTTCCCTCACCGCTGAATCACTACTTTGTCACAGTCAAAAGTTGCTTTTTACTTGGCAGTGGTGAGACTTTGGCTTGGACTACTGTGTCAAGTTTTCTTTGGAAGATACATAAAACAAACAAGCAAACAATAACAAACAAACAGTGACAGGGATCCAGAACAGAACAAATCAGAATGCTTAGAGTTTTAGAAATCATTATGTTGTATATTCAGCTGAAAGAAGCAATTGTTCATACAAAAGATCCTGAAAAAAAGATATAATGAGCTGCCACTACACAGATAAAAAAGGACAAGTCTGCTATTTCTACTGAAAAAAATCTTTAAATGAATAAGGAAAAAATACATTATATAGGGTGAATTTGTCATAAAGAAGGCTTTCACTGGAAAACTAAAGTAGACTTTCTGTTTATAAATATATATATTTGTTTTGAGCATGTTAAATTAAAGGAAATCATGGAAGAGATTGTTCGGGAGGTACTGAAAAACAC
This sequence comes from Ammospiza caudacuta, assembly GCF_027887145.1. NCBI lineage: Eukaryota > Metazoa > Chordata > Aves > Passeriformes > Passerellidae > Ammospiza > Ammospiza caudacuta. Next base: position 47,430,350 of record NC_080596.1, on the reverse strand, counting down.
TTGGAGGACAATTCAATCATTGGTCACAGTCAATGTGGCTTCACGATAGGAAAATCCTGTTTGTCAAGCCTTATTTCCTTCAACAACACAGTAACCCAGCTAGGAAAGCTAGTAGATGTAATATTTTTGGACTTCTGCAAAGATTTTTATAAGGTCTCACAGAGTGTTTTTCTGGACAAAATACCCAGCACACAACCGGGCGATGGTGTTACACGGTGGGTGAGCAATGGGCTCGCAGGTGGAGCACAAAGGGTTACGGCGAGGGGGTGACATCAGGATGGCACCTGCCACTAGTGGGGCTCTGCAGGGATCCATCTTAGGCCCGGCTCTCCTCAGCACCTTCATTAACACCTTGGGCACAGGACACAAATGAATATTAGGTTTCCACAGCCCTGTGGAAAGGGACCGGAGTGTCCTGGTTGATGGCAAGGTGAACCCTGGCAGCCAGGAGGGCCAGCTCTGTCCTGGGGGGCATCAGGCACAGCATCACCATCAGGGCAAGGGAGGTGAAACAGGGTACATAGGTATCCTTCTGCTTCAGGGACACGTTTCTTTGCTATCTTATAGGCCATTAGAAGTACCAAGGTAGTAAACTCAAAGACTTTTACATATGTATATTTAGTGCTCTGCTGAGGATATTTCATAAACAACTGATGGCAGTTTTGCACTGCTGGGTCAAAGAAATAGGAAAAAAATCTGTCAGTTTTTAGGGTAGTAGAAAATATGAAGTGTTATAGAATTACTAGACCATATACAAAATGAATTGCAGCCTAATATGAAGAGAAGAAATGAAACAAAAATAGTTGACCCAGTGTGATACCTTGAAAGTCAGTATTCAATTTATTTACTTTAAATCGATTTTTTACTTTGAGAGAAATTTTTGGAAGGATTAGACTTGAGGAAAACTATAATTTAGCATTTAACAAATGCTACAGAGTTATCCTGAGACTTAGAGACATTATATCAATCCATTTGACAAGTACTTGCACTTTCAATTTCAGTGCACAAAAATGATAAACTGTGAATGAATTCACAAAGATGTTTCCTGATATTTTGTTAACTAAAAAGCTACAAACAAAACAAAAAACCTCTGCAAGCCTGATTTCTACTACTGCCATGTCTGGCTGGTAATTGTATTATTTGTGAGTACTACATACACATGCATGAGCTACACACATATTAAATAAAATCATCTTTAACCATACTATCAGATAGAATTAGTACATGAATGTTTGTGCACTTTTCTTTAAATTAACTATAAATTCTAAATGTTTTTGTAAAATCAAATAGAAACTCATGAAACTCAGGGCTATCACTAGCATTAGAGTTCCTTTGAAAACATTTCCATTTAATCTTCTTAAATATCTAGTCACTGTCATGCTTTTGTTTCGTATCTACTTATTTGTTGGACTGACCTGTGAAGTGCTTTGAGATAAGTTGGTGCAATGCACTATACAAAAGAGCCTGAAGAATCATGTTGTTCCTGAATAGAGGCAGGTAGAGCATAGAAAATTGGCAAATTGCTGAAATTTCCCCAGGCACATGGTTTGCAGTAAGATGTTTTATGACTCTGTAAACATCAATCACAGACGTAAGAAGCCGGGGCTTTCCCCCTCGTACCCCATATTTTTCTAATTCTAAAGCTGTCTACCAAGAGTAAACACAACATTATATATTCTCTTCAGTTTTTCCACATTTTTGGTTTTGGTATTGCTCCAATTTTTTTTGTTTTGTTTAAGACTAGAGCATAGCCTTTATTGCACACTAGAAAAAAATGTAGGGGTTCTAAAGTTCAGCTGAAGTGAATCAATCAGATAAATATTAGGGGAAAATAATTGTAAACCTAGGAATAATACATCACTTGTAACCATATAGGTTTTAATGACAATTTTAAAACTTTTGCTTAAAATTAAAACTAATTGATTCTTTCAGATTAGTAGCAGATGATTAAGGTAATTAAATAGGATTATAAATGCTATTTTAGAAAAAGTAATTGGCCAGATTCAGGATCAAAACAGGTTTCTTCATATCTTTAAGATATGATTTGAACCTGTAGACAAGCTCTTGTTTTGTTTTAAGCTTTTCTTTCTGACACCTGTGCTGGTCTCAAAAGAAATTACTGGCATTTAGTTTTCAACCAGACTGAAGCAAACCTATCAGTAGCTGATGTTTTCATCAAAAGCACAAGGCCTAGAGGTTTCATTCTGCATAAGATGTGCCTGAAACTTTGAAATCACATCTGCAGAGAGTAGAATGTGCTCTAAATCAGGCTTTACCTCATTAGATTCGCTGTAGTGGAAGCAGAGGCTTCTAACGCAGTCAGTGTGAGTACTTCACCCTAGATTTAGATCTCTTCATACTGGAGTTGCCTTCCTATTTAGAGGACTTCAGTGGTTAAGATTTACTCTTCTCTGCTTCCACAAGTATATGTAAATGATACATACAGTTTTTTGAGGTAGATTTAAATTTACCCATGTGCAGTGTGTACCTGTTTTGGCTCAGAGAAGCTGTTTCTCCCAGTCTTCTACTTCTGCCTTTTATCTTCCAAGGAGGGAACACTTTTCTGCTGCACTGACTTTCCTTCCTGAGCAAACACAGCTGGCCACTGTCCTGAGGCACGACATTTGTTCTGTGCTGGGTCTGCTTCCCCGGCTGGTGTGCCCACCCACTTGGTAGCACAGCAGGAGAGTAACGTTTGCTAGTAATTGCTCCTCATGTGCTGAGATATCTGGGCAGACTTACACATAAAAAGGTTTATACTGACTCTTAGCGCTAATTTGTATTCCCAAATAAAAGCACAGTACGCATCAAAATATCTTTAAAATAATAGTGAAGCTGCTTTCTAATTACAAACATATCAGTATTACTGTTGTTTCTAACTCTGAAGTACTCAATTTATTCTCTGAGAGTATTACTCTTATTTCTCCAAGATCTCCTTTTATCTTTCTGTATTTTGCCACCTAAAGAAATCTTCCTTCTCACTTCATGCCTTCAGCACTTGCACAGTTCAAAATCCAGTGTTACAAATGTGAGATTATGCCTCCAGGACAGAAGCAAAGGACAAGATTATGCAATATAATGAAATGAAAAGATACTTCTCCCATAAAACATGAGAGAAGACAGTTTTATCCACTCATGTATTAATGAATAAATGTGTGTTTCTGCTATATAAAATTATTATGGATTTCTACTATATACAATTATTACATATTTCTGCATTCATATATATAGGCTTTTTTTCCCTAAATATTTTTTCTGCAGTTTCATGATAAGACATTTTTAATCATTCATTCTGTGAAATTTTGATATTTTAGAATAAATTACTTTAGACCAGTTTCATGTATTTGTTTTGGTTTGGGGTTTTTTGTTTGTTTGTTTGTTTTTTCTGGAATATTCTTTAATTTTCTTCCTCTGGAGAAAAACAAAGAGGGTTGTTTTTTTTTAAAGGTGGAGATTACAAACCTTTGCTCCCATAGATTAATATACATTAGGCAGTAGATACTACAGAACTGAGAAACAAAACAGCTGCTACTACTGGGAGGGACACAGAGAGCATGGAAGCAAACAGATGCTTAAATAAGGCGAGATGGAATTTAAAATCTGAACTTTCAGTGGCACTGCTTGAAGCTGTGATGTAGTTCAGCTGTGATGGGAATGTGTGTGAGCACAAAGCAGCTTCCAAGACAAATTGTTTTCTTTACTGCAGAGAAAAAACCTCTGGTCCAGTGAATCATGTGCATATGTTTAATCTATTAGCTCCTTTAAAATGAAGTAACAATTTATCTCCCTAATTATTCTTTATTTGTTGTTAGGGTTTATTTTCATCTGATTACTTCATTTTACTGCAAATAGTTTATGGAATATGAACATGTGTCATTCTAGAAAATAGGACTTATGGTCCTATTTTTATGACTTTCTTACGGTATTATAACTAAGGAAAGCGCTTCTTTCTGAGAGGTGTACAGATTGTACGCTACTCACTGAGTAGCTGACTAAAAGTTTTTTGTAAATCAAACTTATTAGCTTATTGACATAGAGTCTTTCCTTAAGGGAATGTGTATGTATATAACTTATTGATATGCTTAAAAGCATGGCACCTTCCATCCGTTCACGTTAATGAACACCATATGCTTTACCTATGGGCTACCATTTCCAGAAGGAGAGATGCTGTTTAGCATATTCTGAGTATCAGTCCTTAATGGATTTAAAAATTTCAAATATTGAAAGAAATATAAAATATAAAATTTTCTTCTAAAACAAACAAAAAAATGAAATAAACAAACGAACAAAAACCAAATTAATCTGGAATAATAGAGAAGATGGAAAGAAACAGGAAAAAAGAAAATTTACCTTGAATTGTGGAAAATGGAAAGCTTGAGAAATAAAAGGTTCTTGATTTATGTGAAATATTTTCAACAAAACATCAAAACTGGGATTTATTTTTTTATTTATAGTTCATGTACTAAAGCACAGCATGGTCTTTATCCTTATAAGATCCTATGAGTATAGTAAAGAAAAATTTATTTCAGGAAATTTCTTGCACTGAAAATATGCTCTGAGATTTCCAAGTAGATAAAATATTAATGACAGTATTCCAGCTTTTTAGCAGAACACCTCAATTAAATATTAAGGTTTAGTAATGACCAGGGGAGGAAAACCCCACAATACCACAAAAAACTTTTAATCATAGCCCCTAAACTGTTGAAGGACCATGGCAAGAATAAAGGTAGATCAAAAACATAGAGTAGATAGTACAGAATGAATGGCATTTACTAAACCATTTTTAATTAGAAAACACCCTCTTTTATAAAATATTCTGTTAGCTAATCAAATTCTTGAAAATATTGTGTGTGATGCTTCATTGTTGCTGGGCAAGATAGTGACATTTTGAGTTTATGTGCTTAGAAGACATTACAACTTTAACATCCCAGGCTTTGTCAAAAATTTTCTCTAAATATACATAAATGATAAGTGATTTTTTTTTTAATCAAAACCCCAACAACCCAAATCAGCATGAAAATACAGGAACAATCCATACTTTTTTATTTTTAAATAAATATTTTTCATATTCTTTAATTGTTCGTTTATATACGAGCTTCTATGCATTTATGTTTTTACTGGGTCATGGTTTGAACACTCAGTCCTTGAATGTTGTGGTTCATCTCTGTGGTCATTAATCCTAGCAATCCCATGATAATATGAAACAGCAACTCAATTTAAATTGAGATAGTACAGATTATTATTTCCTCATAGCTTCTCCAAATGCCTTGTTTTCTTCATAAGAATTTTAGACTGCATAATTAGTATTTCCCAGACACTTATCATACAGGTCTGTAGAGCTTTACACATATATGCACATTCAGTGTGCCTGCCTAGGCATGGGCAGAGGACACTCTCTGCCAAACAGGAGGCTGTTTAATCAGTAATTTCCTTCTTTTCTAGGTCCTCTTCTTATTGTGCAAACTCGAGAAACTTGAGCTCTCAAGACTTTCAGTAAGAGTAGTTTCTGTAAATGTACAAGGAGTAAATATAATAGAAGCCTATTTCTTGTTGGGCATTTAACTGGACATTACTTTTTCAGTTTAAGTAACCATAAGTGGAGAGACTTATGAAACTCTTGATTATATGTAGAGTTAAAATTCTCAACCAGATGTTTTAGCCCCAGAGCTTTTGTTTTGCACAAAAATATTAATTTCCTTTTAGATAATGTCACTAGAATTCATTTGAAAAAAAATTCTACCCCAAATGAAATTGTGCATTCATCTCATACTCTGAAGGGACATTTATGGAAAAATATGGGCAGAAATTAAAAGTGATATGGGACATGGAAGGCTTGATTTATGCTGGGGAAATGAATCCTCCAAGATGCTCCACTTTAAGGGTTTAGCTATAAACCTCTGGGCCAAGCCCTAGAAAAAAGAGGCAGAAAAAAGCAAACACTTTTCTGTAATAGGAAGAAAAAAAATGGCTACAATTCAGTGAAAGGTTTTTGCCTAGACGGTCAAAGAAAATTAATCAGAGAAATAGAGGTGTCAGCATAGTGTGCAACTTAAGATATTGTGTACTGAATGACATAGCTACACTCAGGATGCAGAAAAGATTTCAGTGAACACTATTTTAACTGAAATGAGTATTTCTCTGTGTGTGTGTGTGTGTGTGTGTGTGTGTGTGTGCATGCACAAAGGGGAGAAGCAAGGCTACATCTACCAATGTAGAGAATGAAATGTTCTTCCATTGGAAACCCATGAAGGAATAGGACTAAATAACGCAACTAGCTCAAATTTATAATTTAGACTCATAGCACTTTAGTTTTCCTTTCAATACATAGATGGTACATTATGGGTCTCCCAGAGAAATTACAGGAGCTTCACGATGTGCACGAGTCAGCTGCCAGTTTGAGTTTTCTGTGGTCGACTGACGTAGCAGAATAATGGAGACAGAAACTGGCACTTACAATAAAATGCAAATCATAGAAATTTGAGTAGTTTTACCTCAGACACCCACCAAATGAGGCTGAACAGGTTACTGATGTTTCATCCAGATAGACAGTGATATTTTTTCAGTGTGTCAGAGAGAAGTAGTGCTACCATCAATAGGGTATCAAAAATGCTTAAGATGCATAAAATATACAAATGTTTGGGCCAATTTAATAAAAATAATGACCTTTTTTCCTAAAGATTTTTTAAATTAAATGTAAACTAACATATCTCTTTTAAAATTATGAACAAGTCCTTTTTACTCAAAATAATCCATGTGTTTTCTTCAGGGCTCATCCTTTTTTTCTGATTTCTTCCTTAAATCAGATGTCTTCATTACTGGTGATTTTTATTTAGACAAGAAAATAATTTTTATTCTTGAAATGTGTTCTACTACATTCTGCACCTAAATTGAGATCCCACTTCTAAAACCCTTCTTCTGTTTTGTTATGATAAATTATTATTTCCTTTAATGTATCCAGTTTTGTAGCTCTTATTTTAAACATATAGATCTGTTTTCCTTAAACATATTTTCTCTGTTTTGGATATTTTCAAAATGTAGTTTGGCTGGTCAGTCTCATTTTTTGGTTAGTCACACAAATCACATGCTACTGATATCTTATAGGTGTCCATGTAATATGTAGACTACTGTAATATGTAGACTACTGCATGCTGTAGTGTTCAGTGTTAATAAAACAGAGGACTACTGCATTTCTCTATAGATATTACTTCTTTTTAATCAGGTCCAGAATGAGAAATGTTATTAAATGTTTGACATGCATAATTTTATATTTTTCCAGTTTAAGAAGATAAATGTCAACAGGTTATATCAAAAAAGGTCTTTACATTGGATTTTTAAGTGTAAGCCGGTGGCAATTGCCATGTTGCCTTTCTAGTGACCTCACAGCCTGTTTTAGGAGACAGATATTTTTAAAGACACCTACGGATCTTTTCTCTTTTTAATGATTTCTTTTCCCCTGGGGTCATTTTATGGTAAATAGAGGTTCAAATGTCTAGCTGTTCAGTCTTTTCTTGTCAAGCAGTGTTCTTTCAGGTTCTTTAATGCTTTTTGCTAGGAGAGAGAGAGAGAGTGTGTGAAAGAGTAAAAGAAAAGAGCTTAGTTAGGATTTCCCTCAGTTTCTACTATCTGATTGACTTATGTCTCAAATGTAATGCCTAGACCAGCACTATTCATTTGCATTGTGCTTATTTATTTCTTTGACCACCCCAAAAGATGGGTGCTGTGTTTTGTGATGCTTTAGCAGTGAGGCTATCACTGACGCTGTGTTAAGCTGAGTTCGAGAAACTCTTTCATCTGACTGATTGTGCTGGCAATACAGAGCCAATGTGCTTGTGTGACAGCAAAATACTAACCAAGGTTTTGTAGTACCTTTCATGCAAACTCATGCTCCCTCTAACTTGTGAAGAAGTGCCACTGACAAAATCACTCTGCCAGCTTGATCTAGGGCTAATTAGAGTTTAAAAAAAAAAGGGAAAAAAAGAAAAGAAAGAAAATTGAGTTTAGATTTTTGTTTTCCTAATTTTCAAGTTTATTGAACCAGCAATGAATGCTGTCTCTGAATGAATTCCCAACTAGCATGGAAGTGAACCACAAATTAAAAGTAGAGGTGCGATACCACTTTGTAGTATAGAACATAAAACTCTTTCCCTGTGAATAGGAAAATCTGGGGTCAGTGAGTCATATAAACATGTTTCAGAATATGCTGGAAGCTATTGCAATTATACAATGTAATAAGTGTTTGACAATAGGTATTGAACTAACTCCCCAAAGACTATCAGATTAAATTGAGGCTGCTTAGTGTGGCTTAAAATGCTTTCAACACCTTTTTGTGTTAGTAGGTGCACAGACAGCATAATAAAATAAAGCTTTTTGGTAGTCTAACCCAGAGGTCAAAAAGGGATGGAATGAAGTTATCAGCATCAAACCACAGAAGCCGTAACTGAATTATGCTTGGTGACTTTACATATGAAGTTCCAGCAGTGGACATGAGGCACATTGGGTGGCCTTGAAAAAAGGTAGAAAGGACTCTAAAGACAAATTTAAACACAAGTTCTTCCTGTTTATTTTTAGCCCAGAAAGCCTAGGCTTAAATTTCCAGAATATCAAGCTTCTAGAAATGGCTATAAAATCATTCTGAAATTCATTAAGGTCTGTATCTATGATTATCTCTCTATCTATGATTATCTATCTATCTATCTATCTATCTATCTATCTATCTATCTATCTATCTATCTCTCTCTATTTCTGTGTCTCTATATGTATCTACCTGAACTATTGAAGAGGTTGTTTAAAACACACCTTAAATATTTCTTAAGATTCAAGAAGAAAGCTGTAATAGCAACAGACCAACATTAAACTTTTAACTGCTTCTCTGATTACCAATTCCAAATTGAAGCCGAGAGCAGGCTTTGTGTTAAAGCTAGTTAGTATCACAGATGATGCCCTTCCAGATGGTTATTGTCAGCTATGAACTGAAAAAAGCTCATTTGGACTTAAAATTGTGTTTCAGATATACTCCATACCACCTGTTACTTTAATGTGGTTTAGTAGAGGTACCATTTTAAGAGGTTTTGAGCTGATGTAGCTGATATGACTTTGTAAGCTTCCAGTTTATCTTCAGGAAGCTTGATTAGGAGAAAATAGTAGATGTCACTCTAAGTTTTAGATTTAGGTTATATATTATTTAGTTTTAGATGATATATTATTTAATTTCCCATGGAAAATGTGAAGATTTGGAACTGGATGAAGTAGTTTGATAAATGAAGTCTGATCCTCAGAAGTTTAGAGCTAAAGCTTTTGAAACTACCCTTGTTTACCACTGCTGAAGATAGTGATGAAACTCTTGCTGAATAAAAATTGCCCTCAGATTTTTGGTTCAGATGTTCATTCATGTGCTTGACTATGCATTCCAAGTGTATTAAAACCTTTGAAATATCTCTTGTTAAAAAATAGAATGGAAATATTAGGCTTTACTCCAGAATTTCCTTTACAGATTATTTTCAGAAAAAGATCCAACTGCAGCCCCTTTTAGATTTAATACGTTGTGTCAGCTCTTTAAGGCATAGTTGTTGTCTTTTCTCACTGACAAATGTTCAGGGGCCGTAGTGACCCTTCTGTTATTGTTACCTATTTTTGTCTGTGTAACTCATTTATAAATCTACCCAAATTTTTAAGAATCCCCAAGATTAATCATTAAAATTTATAGAGATGGTGTATTTTATGTTATTTCATATATTCTATTTTAATTTTAGTCCTTGCTAGAGATGAGAACTTGGTTGTCTTAGAAGACAATAAAAAAATTGAATGCAAAGACTTCCTTACCTGGATTTTCTCTCTTGTTTTAATTTCTGTGTATTTTGTGTATTGCTCTATTCATTAATTTTTATTGAAACTTTGATTTTGTAAATTCAAGCCTAACTGTAGATATTAGAATACAGTATTCTTTTTTTCTCAGAGGATAAAATATGACCTCAAATGCAACTCAAATAGAGAATAAATTATTAGTAGCATGGGAATTTGACCGCTTATTTTAACAGTGATTTACTTCTCAAGCATTGGTAAGTGTATCAGCAAGTCCCAGTTATATTATTTATAATATATTCAGAGCTAAAATATGGTTCTGATATTGAATGGCTGCTTCAGGAAAAATACAAGTGTCATATAATTTTCTGTTTGTGTCTATGAAAGGAAGAACTTAGTTTTATCTGAAGTGGCAGTGTCAAGTTTGCAAAGGAATTTGTCAACCCAATGTGCAGTTTTAAAAAAAACTCACTATAATAAAAGAAAATATTTATTAACCTTATCATCTCCCCATTAGCATCACTGATGTGAGATGGGAGCATTACTAAAATGTCTCATTTGCATTTTGCATATCAAACAAAAGCAGATTACTTTGTTTAAATTACAGCTAATATCATTGTAGTGGTATTATATATTAGAAATTGATTACCTTGTTTCTTCTTCTGTAATGGTCTCATTATACTTGATTTTTATGCCTCATTTTTTCCTTATTGAAATAATGAATGCACAACAGTGAGATTATTAATATTTTATACACATTACTTGCTTCCACCTAATATTTCAAATGAAATGCATGAACTAGTCTGACAAGAAATAAAGGAAATTTGACTCCAAGAATTGTCTGTCTGTGAATAAAATAAACCTGAGATTGTGACAGCTCGGGTTGTTACAAAGAGCAAAAAACTAGTATCCTATATATTTTCAGAAAACATTAAACCTATTGGCTGTGTGTATAGAAAGGAACAATTCAGAGTAATGAGCAGGGTACATGATATTTGCAAAGAAACTATGAATGAGTATAAAACCAGAAAACTGAGTAAAGGAGAATCTGAGAGCAGGATACAGTACAAACTACAGAACCAGAACAGTGAAGTACACTGCTCTTCATTATGAGAAGGCTATCTTTGGTCAGTGTTAGAGGTCTTTATTGAGTTGTGATATTTTGCTTTGGGCTGGTTTGTTTGTTTTTTTCAAGTTAACTCGGATCATCAAAAGATTTTTTGGTGTTCAGAGGTCTATTCTTTCTTTTTTTTTCTATGGCATATGCAATTACAATTTTTTATATGCGTTAAGATCAATTCTACTTCTGCTGCTTCCTGTGAAGTGTCTTACTCTGAGAACAACATTGATCTGAGTGACATGAGCAAGGATTTCCCCCTTTTCAAACAGTTATCAATCTTTATTCTTCTGTACTAGCCTAGTAAGATTTATGAATGTAGCATTTATAGGATATTCATACCACTATCTTTACTGTGTATTGGCTCAAATGTACTGTAAGTCTTTTTAGTCACTTAACCATTTCCTCCAATTTTTTGACAAGCTTCTTTTGTTGAGGTGCCCCAAAGTGTGCATCATATTGCAAATGTGTTGAATTAATGCTATGCAAGAAAGGATCTTTATCTCCTTTTCAATAACGTAAAGCAACTCTGTATTTCACTGTCAGGATTTTTATACAGCAGGACAAAATATGCTGGTTTTGTTTGTAGTGTATAACCTTTCAAGATCACACTTCTTTTTCCTGCCAAAATTGTGCCTGTATTCTACAATTTAACCTCTTTTAAAGTGTTCCCTTCTGTTAAGCATAAGAAAACATTTAGAATTCATAAATACATTACATTTTTAGGATAGATTTCTTTGATTCCTTTTTTCTGTGATACTTTGTTGATGATCCTCTGGTGCCTGCAGCTTTTTCAACATCTAGTACTTCTTAAGGCTTCCATTAATTCATTTGTTTATAACTTTGTATGCATTTTTTTTCAGTTTCATAGGAATCGGAAAAAAAAAGAATTGAGATTTGCGATGATCCTTCAATTTAAATGGGTTATATCTAAAATTAGATTTTCATTACATAAACCCAAGCTTACAATTATCATTTATACACCTTTATTTACATATATAATCAAAAATGCATTGGTCTTTTAATTGGCTTTAGTGGCACCTCATATACAAACCAACTAGAATTACTTTTACTATCTTATTTTCATGGTAGTGTGCGTCATTTATTAAAATCAAAGGAATTCCAAAAGCAATTTGAAGTTGGAATGTTCTGTCAAGGGATGTATTGGGATATGTATTTTGTATATCTATCAAAATATCTTTTGTTGATATCTATCAAGATAAAAAACCACTCTTGAAAGACGTATTGCAATTAGTGGACTCTACACAATAGGAAAAAAATATTCTGAAGCTAGAGAAGTAGAGAAGATAGAACTATATGACTCTAAATATTGGATTTACCCCCAGATTTCCCTGTGGTTTTGAACAAAGGAAACTATAAAAGGATTTTGTGAAACTGAAGTTTCAGTAGAATTGAGATCAAATATATAGCGCAAATTTTTCTATGTTAGCCAAGCCATTTGATAGTTCTTATCAAAACTGATTGAACAATGCTGTTAGGTGAGATGAGATAGCATTTTCATGATTAAAATTGTTTGTGAATCTTCAGTTCCTGAGAAACTGAAATATTTTTAAAATATAGATTACGGTCAAATCTACTCCAATTGGTCCTTCAGTCCCTTTAAATTATATTCAAAAATCTCTGCAATGGTTAAAATGTTCAGGCATTTTGCAAAACTGCTTACATCTTGATGCTACGCAGCCACAGTTAGGCAGTTACAGTGAAATAGTTGCCAGGGCTTTTTATACCTATGACAGAGCTGAGAAAATTGTCAGTGTTGTTTTACATTAAGTTCATGCTCTCAGCCTTTCCTCTGTAAGTTCATGAACACTAACTTGCAGTATCTCTAAAGCTGGGCTTGGACACACCTGAGGCAGCTGTGGCCAATGTCAGGAAAAGTAAGGCTCAACTTGACCCATTTCATGAGGGACCTATGGGTCCCATAGACATGTCCTTATCTGATTAGGATGAATATAAGGGTGGGGTTTTAAAAATTAAAATATATTTATATGTTTGTGTGTGTTTGTATGGATTTATATTGCATCTGTTATGTATCTAAACATTTATATATGCATATATAATATACATGTAATGCCGTCACATATGGGCCATGCAGAGTTCAAAAGATAATTAATTTGATTCTTGTGCCAGACAAAACATTAACTCACAGGTCATATAGGTGGATATTCAGATACTGCTTAGACCTGAATCAAAACACTTAGAAGCATGAGAACTATTATTTTACTGTACCTCAAATGTTAGAAATTACTGGATATAGTCACCATTACAAACTCCTTTGGATGCTGAGAAAAAAAAAAATCAAAACTGCATTAACAGCATCTGGTGTATTTCCCTTAAAATCAAGCTAGAGAGGTTTTTGTGTTGTCTTCCCACACAGCTTGCTGGGAGTTCTCTGCCAGAGACTGCCTTTTCCCATAACTTACAGCTCAAGCTTTTTTCATTAGAAAGAACCATTTCACGAATATTTGCATCATCTTTAATATGCTACATGTTCTCTGAAATCTCCCCCATAGTCCTGGCATTTATTCTTTCTTTCTGCAACTTATTTCCTTCTTGTCAAAGATGTAGTTTTATCCTATTAGCTGTGGTCAGCTAACCAGAAAGGTAGACTCGTAATGGTAGATGAATACAAGAGAAGTGATGGAACCCATCTGTGAGAGCAAGCAAGGGAAAAGGAGTGTAGGACCAGCCCAGCTGCCAGCAGACAGGTATTAGCTCATCACAATTAAGATAGCAAACCAAATCCTTGTCATCAGAGTCCTGTTACACAATCTTTTTTCTACTGAATCTAGTATTTTACATCAGGGTGAGCAGTAATAAACTCTTTTTTATGCACACTGTTAATTAGGATAAGAAAATAAACACATCTCACGGTTAAAATCTCACATTCATCACTTTGGGATGATAATGGATGTGACCACTTTTTTTCAAAATCTTTATTCTAAATATAATGCATGCATTACTAGTGCATATCTTTGAATATATGCATGTATATATGTAGTATGTACTGCAACCATAGCAAGTACATATGCTTAGTATACTACAAATATTTCCATAGAATGATTAAGAGTATTATTATTTACTATTTGTATGTTTACTTTCAGCATTTAAAAAATAATTTTCAAAACCAGACTTTCTGAATAATTTTCTCTTTTTTCTCTCTGAATCAATATTCATCAAAGTATAGAGTACGTGTATGCAAATATGTAAACATGTTTTATTAATTGCTCTAACACATGCAACTACAATTTATAGATAGATGGAACCACTGAGAGAATTGCAAACTATATTTCTTTTAACCTATACCTGTAGAGTATTTGTATTATTAATATTTCAGTGGCAGATAGGAAGAAAAGTTTGTTGGGTTTTTTCTGATTGACTGGGATGATTCACACTAGAGTCTGGTTTTGCAGATTTTCCCCCTAGCATTGGAAAAGTTTTGCAGTAAAAACATTATGAAGTAAAAAGCTGAAATAAGCAGAATGATGATGAGTGGTGGACTTATGAGTTAAACATACATGGGGCGTTTTTCTCTTCTTTTTCTTCCTGCTGTGTACCACACATATTTTTCAGAATAGTAAGGAAAATTTACCTTTATCTGTAATTACAGAAATACAAAAATAATCTACATATAGGGATTGTGAGCAGGGTTAAATGTTACAGGAAGTTCCATAGAGACATTTTCTTACAGCTAATGAAAATGTAAGGCTTTAAGTATCCTCTATTCTTTCACCAAAATTTCTTCTTTACACTGAAATCTTTATTTCAGAATTCTTTCTCAGGACTTTCATCCATAATTAAATTAAATTTGTTTCATGTCCATTGATTTAGCACATAAGCTATTTATTATGTACCTACTGAAAGGATACACAATAATGATAATAAATATTCTTGATGCTGGTATTATGTTTGATGTTGTACATAGTAGAAAACAAAAACATTTCTGTTTTAAGACACGGAACTAGAGAACAAGAGAATGGCAAATGCACTTGTATACTTGCAAGAGAGGGGCAAGTGTTTCTGTAGTTGTTTTTCTCTTTTAAAGCAAATCTAGTTTTATTAAGAAGAGAATTCCTCCCTCTCCCAGCTGAGACTACCAGAGTGTGTCTTACTGAGGCCTGCTACTCCTGGGTTGCAGGAGATCAACATTTATCTTTTGCACACAGACATCAAAGGCTCTTCAAATGCAGGCAGTAGGTAAAGAGAAGGAAAGGTAAAATAGCTGCCAACTCAGGACAGGTTTATTGAGAAGGAGAAAAAGCCAGGCACTGTAAGGAGCATGTTCAGGTGGGAGCGACAGCAAACCAGAATGAAGTACGCCAAACAGGCCCAAGCGTCTGCAGTTATTTTTTGCTTACACTGGAGTAACAACACCACAGAAATACACTGCTGGACTGGGGCTCAGCTGGTCAGTCTGGTTCCAGGGAATTTACATTTTCAATTCCAGAGGAATGGGGGTTTAATTTTAAGCTCTTTGCCATGCAGTGATTTGCACTGTTCTGTTTTTTCCTTTTGAGAGATTTAATAGTCCTTTTCAGTGGCGCTAGGCTCCAAAAGAAAATGAAAGGTTTTCCTCACTCAATTTTTCATGTTTACATATATAAAAATATATATATCTTTTTGTTTTATTCCCGAGAACAAATCTGCCTAACTTGTGAGAGGTGAACAGAGCTTCATTGAAGAGAAGACACTGAGGGAAAACTGCAGGCATACTAAGATCTTTGACTTACTACCAGCAAATATCACTTGATTAGTACGGTAATTGTTCAAAACATTCAACAGTTCCTTCAACATTTATTCCTTTTGTATACTTTCAGGTTACTCTTTTGCATTTAGAGATTTAAAATGTTGAATTATGCAAAACTTCTACTTAAAGACTTCCAAAGAAACCTTCCTTCTTTCTTCTATTCTGAGTTGTTACTCCCATGTTTTTTTTCTGCTCAGTCAAACAAAAAGAACAGGCAGTGGAAGGAAAGGGAAGAGAAGATGAAAAGTGGAAAGAAGTAATTGGATTTTCCTGCATGCGCATATCAGGAAAACCACAAAATAATGTAAAGAAATTATTTTAAAGTCCATAACTTCAATTAAAAACAAATTAGCACATTGCAGTTACTTGTAGATTCCTTATGCAGGAGATAAATGTATATTGCTTGATCAAATGTTAAAGATTCTTCTGCTTTTCCGAAGACTGGTAAGAATTTTATCTTACTGGACAAAATACCACTTTCACAGAACAAAGTAGCATGTTCTAAATCTATGCAAAATCTAACGTTCAGTTTTATAACACAAAGATATTGTCTGTCCTTCACTGCCTAGTGATGTCTCCATTGTTTGTTGGTGATCTTTGAAAAGCTAGAGTCTTATTTTTCTTAGATTACTTCTTGTTATTTTGAGCTTTTCTGAAAGAGCCCAACCCTATACTCAGTGCACAGAAAGAGGAGCCAATATAGATGTCAGTGTTACACAATAAAAAGAGAGTTTTCTGTAGCAACAGAAATGAGTACTAGATTCATAGCACTAGTTAATATTTGGGGAGGATATTTATATAAAAATGTATATTAAAATATCAAAGTTCTCTAGAGGATGCAAAAGTAAATTACTTGACTACCAAGAGTAAGAGAATTCAAGGGAAGTCTTGAATCCTTTAAAATTGATGAGTTTTACCAGAATTAAATCAAATAGCATCGGTGTTGGTCTCTTTAAAATCTGTTGCTCCCTAATCTCCTGCCCAACCCACATAATCATGGAGTATTGATGCTTTGTGAGATGTTTTATGTATTTCTGTACAGATGAAAAGAATAGGAGACAAAATACTGATTCTGTTTTCTTCCTGGTAGGTTTTCTTTTCCCCAAAAAAGTCCAGTTTTATGCATAGGCTTGAGAGGAGATGGTTGTTTGCCTTTAGCTACCAATAAAGAATGTTGCAGACACCAGCTAAGGGATTCAAATTGCAAACAGAAATTGCATTAACATGATTGTATTTTATGCAGAATTAGCCATGTGCCAGTGTCCAGTAACACATAATTCCAGCATAGCTGTAGGGTGATTGGAGATACTGATTCTTTCTGCAGCGTTAACTCCTGACTCCCATAAGTTTGTAGTGATGTATCAGTGGCCTGCAAACCTATTTCCATATCATTCTTTCCTGAAACACGGAGTTTAACTATCACACAGCAATAGATACATAAGATGCTGTTACATTTTATATTATTTAAAACGTGTATGCCTTCTGCCTGTCTGGGACTTCCCCCCAAGGGTGTTGAAATGTGGTTTTAGTCCTGCGGTTTTTTGTGCTGAAATATAGTTTTACTCTCCTATGAAATTACTTCTGGTTTCATTAAAATATCAAGGAGTAGAATCCTCACATCTAATTTATCCATGCACAGCAATGTGTCTTCTGCTGGTCCTAGCTCATAAGGCATGTTTTTGCACATCCTGTCGTCCATTCCCCCAGAATTTTCGCTTTTACCAAAGAACAAGGAAGGGGTGATGATTTTTATGGATTTTTATGATTTTTATTCATTCTCTGATGCTGTACAAGCAGCAGGTGGCTAGCAGGCATATATTTAAGCTCCTGAAGGAAGCTTGGTTTGCTTTGCCTTTTTTTCTTTTCCGTTCTCCTCCTTTTCCTTAAAAGAGAAGCAAAGCCTTGCTTACAGACTATACATCCAAGAATAGGAAATAAGGCACATAACTAAGGATTCTGGACCTTCAATCAGTCCTGAAAAAGTGGAACTTAATGAGATCATAGTGGTCATTGTATTTGGATTGAACTCGAAAAACAGGCACAGTCTTCATACTTTAAAATACTTCTGTGTTCTATTGATATTATACAACTGATAAATAGTTTTCACTTGAGCTATGAAACATTTTCTCCTACCAGTGTGGAATCCTTAGCTTTTCCTCTTTATATATTTTATATCTTAAGTTGTGTAGTACAATTCACTATTTTGAATACTATGAAGCAAAATGCTTTATAGATTTCAGCTTGTAGAAGATGAAATCAGAAGCCATCCTAAAGATTCAGATTTTTAACCTATTTCTTTTTATAGTAAGAGCCTCATTCAATTTTGTATTTTACACAAAGTAAGTAAATGGGCTAGCTTGATTTGGCAATGCAGTTTTCTGATCTTTGTTGTTTTATGTAGTTGGCTCCTTTATCTGAAACTCCCTAATAGATTTAAACTAAGGTTATGTAAACCAGAGGTTTTGCCCATATTTTTTTTATTTTGTTTCCTTTTGACTTTCATAGAAGAAACAAGGGACGCTCCAAATTCTCTGAAGTATATCTGCACATTTTCACAGATATTAATGAAAGAAATTATTTGGGAGATAAAAATATTTTGCTTGCAGCTCATTTGCCATATCAGTAATAGAGACGTTTTAAGTAGCTTTATTATGCTGCCCTAGATTGCTTTAACCTTGATTTTTCCCGCATATAATTGTGCTATTTCTCCCAACCAGAAAGAATTGTGAAACGTGTTCATGTGTAATGACAGTTGATGCTGAAGGAATGACCTGTTTCCAAATGTTCACAACACTCAGCACACAATTATAGCACAATTAGCACCAGGACACTCCCTGATTCATATATTCTTTTAATCTAGATATTTTCTTGTTCATAATGTAGATAAAAATTCCATCATTTACTTCTCATTTCACAGTGGTATGGACAGACAAAGATTTGGTTTTCCTGTCCAAGCAGACAGTTTCTCTTTGCTTTCTTTGCACAGACTGTGAGGTCCAGGCACCTCTAGAGCCTTATTTCCAAATCAGCCCCATAACTGCAGAAGAGTCACAGGCTGTGGGGAAACCTATGGAAGGGATGCCTTGCACATTCTCATCTGTCTGCTAGCATAATGAATGCCATTTATTCTCTGAAACTTATATACATTAGGTTCTTGGATGGATAAATTACAGATATCCTTGCCAGACATACAATGATATCCTTGCACAGAAAGTACATTACCTTATTCAAAAATTGGCATTTAAGCAGGCAAGATTCATGACATGGGACTGCTGAGAGCGTGCCTAGGCAGGCCTCATGGAATTATACAGCAAAACAGGAAGACCTGCCACAACTGAACTTATCATTTATTTCTTGATTCTAAGATAAATTTCTTTATTCTTTATTCTAACTTTATTCTACATAAAAGAACTGTATAAAGCCCAGTAAGCAATGCAAAAACAACAAGGTTTTCACAACTGCTTAAGAGAAAGCGCATTGTGAGTCTGCCCCCTGCCATGAAACCAAAATTATATATTGATGTACACATCCCTGATTTTGCAGAAGTAGGATTCTGATGAGATAAAAACAACAGTAGCAGTGACCTGTTTAGGTAGGATGACAGTGTATTATTTTTAAATTCTTCTCAGTAAACAACTGCATATGGTCACCTGTGTTGCATATGTGAAAAAACATACTCATGTCTAAGATATAAAGCAAAACTTCTGTGGAAGTAGCAGGTTAATCAGGGTTATAAACCTATTTCTAAAAAGCTAAATTGCTTTTTTATTTACAGGGTGAGAGAGCAATAAGAGATCTCAGAAACTGCTACTTTTTAAAGAACTTCAGAAATCAAGTGGAATGGTTTTTTAAAATTTGTATTAATTCCAGATTGAAATCCCATATATCCAATTTTAGCCTACTGCACATTTTTACAGCTGACTGTACAGCTGGAACTTCTGGAAATGAGAGCTTTTATTATGGAAATGCTGGCATAGTTTTAGCTGGGGTCGGCACACGCAGCATACCGTAATGTGCTTTAAAACTTGAGATGGAGACCAGAAGTCTGAGGCTCAACAGTAGCAAACCCTGTGTGTATGAAACACAAGCCTCCCCAAAAAAAGTCACACAAGACTGGTGCTCCTGGCATAACTCTCATTGATTTAAAGGTCAAAATCAACCTCACTGTGTTTGTTTAAAAAAAAGATGATAATGATGTGCTTTTCACACACAAGCTGAAATACTTGGAATAATAAAGATAGAGAAGAGCATAAGAAAACTCTGATAGGTATGAAACTAAGTGATCAGTTAAAAAAAAAAAAAGTTATGTTAAATTAGTTAGCATTTTGAAACCATATTAATATTTTTTTTTTGGTTACTGATGATCAGAAGTATATTCCTCAGCCAAAAAGCAAATACTGGAGTGTCAAATCACTTTAGTTTATCCATCTGTATAATTTAAAGTAACAGGTGAGATAGAGGCAGTGCTATACCAGACTGATCAGTATGAAATAGTAGACTCATACTGCAGCAAATGATGTGAGAAAATTACTTCTCTTGGCAAGGTCCATAAGGCAAGGGTAAAACAGCCTGATCATCTCTCTAATGTGGATTTAAAATGAGAGTTAAGGATTATGAGTATAAAAAGTGTTGATTATCAGATAAACGGAGTCAGATGGACAATGATGTCCTTCCTAATTTTTACTCTGCCTAATGGCAAGTGACTTGGCACACGTTTAGTACACATGAGTACAGTTCTTTCATTTTCTAGCCTTTCTTATTTTTCACTTTATTCCTTACCTTCCTATTTTTCATTCACCTTCTCCTATGCTTTTGAGCTTAATACAGCTATTCAATACATCCCATGCTCCCAGTCACCTCAGACAGGATAATTCACACTCTAAGCTGTGCATTAACCTGCCATCTCCAGACACACAAATGCTTGCCTAGCTGGGGCTCTGCAAAACACTAGTGTGTGGACTAAATTTAAGAGGATAATCCTTGATCTCTTCCCACAGCTGTTACTGATGGAGAGACACATTTTCTTCTTATTTTGATGATGTTTGTTGCAACTGATTATTGCACAGAACCATGGAGTGTCTGCTTCCAAATTCAGACAATGGCATTATGAAAATATGAAAAGAAATGCAGGATAATTTTTGTGCAATGCTCTCATGTGTGCTAAAAGATATATTCAGACTGAGAAGCCAGTTTCCATCCACTTTGGTAATTTATCTCTATCCTTATTCTACCCAAGTTTCATCCTGTTCTCAAGATGTTTATGATTGTCCATGTGGGGAAATTCAGGTGCTTAGGATTCTCCCAATGATGTCTTTCTTTTATTCCTCCCTTTGGTCTTTCAATCATTCTTTTATTTTTGTCTGTTTGTTCATTCCTTTTTTTATTGGCCATGTAAACTGCTAGTTCACCTTTCATTAACAAAATTAATTTGAAATGCAGTGGCATTCAGCATTTTCTCTGATTTCTTGCTAAGAATATAACCACTGTAGTTAATTAGGAATGGAGTAAAGGGAGTCATCCAGAATATCTAAAGGATTTAAAAGTGTTTTAAAGGGTGATGATGATTTTCTGTATTATGCTACATTTTCTTAGAAAGTAAATTTTTTATACTTTCTTTAAACTAAATGTGATGATGTGTTCATCATCAAAATCAAGAGTCATACCATTAACATTCAATTTGTGCTGATCCAGCTTTTCTAGGAGGACATATGTATTTTAGGAGGTTATAAGTTTCCTAGGTAGACTAAAATGCCTTGAAATTTCAATCTCTGAAAAAGAATACTTAATTATTGTTAAAGAAGAAGATTTAGAAATAATTTTGTATCACAGATTTTGTATCACAGATTCTAAAAGCATAAAAAATGAAGGCTGTCAACCACTTGTTCATTTAATACTGATGTCCCTGTTGGATGACCACATGCAGAGAACCCTAAACAGATTAAGATAAAGGAGAGAAAGACAGTGTTTTCCTTTTCCTTTGATGGCTCACAATTAAATGGAAAGTCTTTCTTCAGAATAGAAAAGAAAACCAAACCCATCTTGAATGAACTCATGACATAAAACATTCAGAAGTTTTGGCCCAACAGTTTGAATCTTTTTCATTCTACTACACTGTTTTTTGGAAACAAATCACCATTCAGTAGTTGGACATGACTCTGAGAAACCTGGGTGACTGAAGATGTCCCTGCTCATTATAGGAGGGTTGGACTAGGGCATCTTTGGAGGTTCCTTCTACCCCAAAGTATTCTATGGTTCTATGATTCTATGTTTCTGTGATTCCATTAATCAATGTTTCATCAGTTTTGACTCTAATTTGGATTGATTTCTATCAGCACTTGCAATATTGTCTTCTCCTAATTCTTAATTACAGAATACATTTTAAAGTTCTATTAAATTTTCTGAAATTATTTAAAAATAAAAATCTCAAAGCATTCTTAAAGGAAAATAAGGTGTCTTCAATTAAACAATATTGTTTATTATATTTAACAACAATATTGTTGCTTTCTTTGTAAAATAAAGGTATGTTGATGAGGTTCTTTTTCTCCCTCTAAATTATACTTAGAAATAGTGAGCAAATCACTAGAAGGCAGATGGAGACAAAAACTCAGCAGTTATCAGTAGATCTAACAACAGCCAAAACTCTGTCAAGGTTGGATGTACTTAATGCAAAATTTAATTCTGTACCACTGGTAAGTTTGGGGTTCTCTGCATATGGCCATCCAATGGGGACACCAATATTAAGAGAACAAGTGGTTGATAACCTCCATTTTCCACCCTGCCAGAATCTGTGATGCAAAAACACTACAGTTCTGTTGTCAACCTTCTCTTTTTCCAAGTCCCCTCACCAGAAGCACAATTTTGGCTCTGAATTTAGCAGTTATTTCTTCAATGACACTAATCTCTTTGTTCAGAGCATTTTATACCAACATATAGGTGCCTGTGCATGTTCTGCATTTCAAGTTCTGTAATGTGTAATTTAGAACTCAGAAATGTATATAGTATATTGCAGACATCAGTTATGTTCAAATCTCAAAGTTCTCTGGGCTTTCATAATATTTTTAATTGTGATTAACTGTATGCTGAGTTTTATCTATTTTTCTACTGGTTACAAAGTACAGCACCTGTGGCAGGTACTGTGCGGCCTGGAACAGATACTATTTGGAATGATTTCTGCTACAAATGAGCCTCTTTCATTGATTTATACACTCCCTTTTTGCTCAATACTTCCCAGAATCTCCCAGCAAATATGAAATGCCAGTTTAAAATACATAGTTAAAATGAATAAAAAATTAATTTATTTATATTAGAAAGAATTATAAAAATAATTATATTTATAAATATATAATTATATTTGTAAGTATTTATTTAAAATAAAGAAACAGTTATGAAATACTGATGCTAAAATGAAGGTTATGTTTGTATAGAAATTACTAATACTGAAATGATGAAGTGCACAGATTTTGATGTTGCCATTGAAACTCAGTATGAATCAGTATGAACAAAGAATGGAAGCCTGCTCTTGTGCACTGTAGCATAAGTTCTTGCTAGGCAATACTCTAACAGTAAAAAAAAACCCAGCAAAACTCCCTCCAACATCCTAAACCAGCATTTTTTAAAGTGTATAAAATTAGTATTATTTCTACAGATTTAAAAATAAAAATTATGGTATTTTTATGATATCTTTATTATCTCAAGAGAGAGATGGACAACAAAAAGTTCATGAGTAATTTGTTCTGTAGGGAGAAGTATTTTTAAACAGTGGAGTTTTTACACAGGCAGAAGGAAAATAAGGAAAAGGATATGAAGCTGAATTTTAAAAATAGTTTTATATAATACACCAGTAAAATCAAAAGTATTTGGCAAAGGTATGTATGTGCGCATGTGATTGGCATAAATATATAGTCAGGTATTTGGGTGAAAAGTCTCATTTGTGCTTGCCAAAAGCTACACCAATCCCAGCTCAGGTAGGTGATGAGGATGGGGGATTTTCTAAGCCAGAAAAGTGGGGCTTATTTTAGCCTGGCATAATTTCAGAAGTGACACTACATCAGTGCAAAAAGTATGCTAAAGCAATATGGCTAGAGTCAGCATCTAATCTTGGTTTTTTTCCAGTTGAAAAGTGTATTGATAACAAGGAAAGGGGAAATTACTTACTAATTACCAGATTTTGTGAGCTGTCTAGTACACATTAATTTTTGTAAGTGATCTGGTACCAAATTTCTTGAAGGCAGACTTCTTTTTTTCATGCTTTTGCAACATCTGGAAATATTATATTTTCCAGTCTTTTTACTTATTTCATTGTCATGCATAAAAGGTATGTTTGCAAGATCTTCATGCTATCATGTACAGCTTCCACAAAATAGAAGGCAAGAAGATTTGACAGTGAATGGATGGATCTCAGAAGAACCCCTAGCACTGAAAATAAGCATCCTTTGAGTGCTTACTCCATGTGCATGCATGTAACTGGTGATCCCTGCAGGTTTGCAGGAAGGTATTTAGACTCCCCAGTAAAGACTGGCCCAGTTTCTGGAAATCTGTTCATAGTATTAGTCCAAGAGTTAGAAACTGCTCCCCAGACTGCTTTGAAGACAGTGAGCCAGATACCTAGCTGAATGTATGCAGGTCTGCAGATTTTGAATGATTGCACTTCCTCTTTGAATCAATAACGTAAAATTAATGTTTTATGTTCCTCAAGAATTCAGAAAATCAGAATTTTAAGCTCAGCTCTTCTTTATTTAGAATCTCATTTATCATATCTGAAGTTAATTCCACTATTTTTTTTTCAGTCGCTAAGGAAAAAAAATTACTCACTTAGGTAAGAACTGAGGCATATTCATTTATTTTCAAATTTTAAATGTGGTCAGTTTATCTTCAAATGTAAAGATATTTACATTATATAAAATATTGGTTAAACAGAAGAGATGGACTTGTCCTTGTAGTTAATTGACAAGTATTTATCATGCATTTTTAATAAATGTATAGGAAGCCTGTTGAGTAATAAAATAGAAATGCTTCTACAATACCAGGCTTCTGAGCAGCTTTTAAATCATAATTTATTTAAGCTACTACCTCAAAGTGCTACTTCACCATCTGGAATCCCGTGATCTCAGTTATCTTGAGCACAAGGGAGACTATTCAGTCACAGGTTGATATTAACAGAAAGCTCAAGAACTAACATTTTATCAACTATCAATGTTAAAAATTGGTTTGATTACATTTTGTAAGCAGTAGTCCCTCTTGACTTTAGAATTTATTCAAATATCAGAACTTTATGTCAGAGTATAAAAACTCTCTTAGAACCCCTTGAGCAGTTCCTAAAATTCATGCTTACATGTGTGGTGTGTGTGTTTAAGACATTTCATTTTATTTTACTTTTTTTAAGTTCAGACCTCCTGTAGTTTGGTTCCAAGGAATGAACGTCTGCTTGCAGCTGGAGTGCATTATGTGACTCCTGGAGTCCATCTTCTACTTCAGTTTTATTTTAAAATTGTTGAAAAATTTGGTTTCTAGTTTTTCAGAAAGCTTCACAAGGAAGACTAGAGCACAGTAAATGGGAATCTTGCTTAAACTGTATTGAAACTTCTGTCTCTAAAACTTCTCAGGTACACAGAATGCGACTTTTCAGAGAGTTCTTCTCCTTTGCAGAGTAAATCCATATTAATTTAAATCTGTTATGTATATTTTAATTGTTAGTCTGATTTATACATTCATGTAGGAGGACTTTCTTTTAGGGTAAGAAATTTTTGAGTTTTGCATCAATGGTCTGTGGTTTCTGAGTTATCCATATTTCTATGTAGGTATGTTCTTCACTATGCTGCTACCTGCTACCTGTGGGTTGACCTGTCTGGGAGCCAAAGCTGCTCTCACTCCCCTCTTTCAGATGAACAGGGGAGAAAAAATACAAAAAAGGGTTCATGAGTTGAGATATGGAATAGGAGAGATCACTCACCAAATACCATCACAGGCAAAACAGGCTCTAATAAGAGACATAAATTGAATTTATTACTGATAAAATCAAAACAGGATGAGAAGTAAGATAAAACTTCCAAAACAGCTTCCCTCAACCCATCCTCCTTCCCAGCTCTACTTCCTTCCCCAGTGGCATAGGGAGACAGGGAATGGAGGTTTTGGTCAGTTTATCACACATTGTTTCTCCTGCTGCTCAGGTAGAGGAGCCCTTCCTGTTCTTCATCATAGAGTTCTCTCCCATGGGAGATAGCTCTCCATGAACTTCTGTAACGTGAGTCCATCTCATGAGCAATAGCTCTCTGTGAACTTCTCCAATGTGAGTCCATCCCACGGGCAACAGTTCTCCCCAAACTGCTGCAGCGTGGGTCACCTTTCCATGGAGCGCTGTCCTTCATGGACAGGCTGATCCAGAGTGGGGCCCTCTCTCCCCAGGTCTCCCATGGGGTCACAGCCTCCTCTCTCAGGCATTCACCCACTCCAGTGTGGATCTCTGCATCCCCGTGGCTCTCCATGGGCTGCAGGGGCAGCTGCCCCACCATGGTCTGCTCCAGGGGCTGCAGGGGAATCTCAGCTCTGGCACCAGCAGCAGCTCCTGCCCCTCCTTCTCCACTGACCTCGGGGTCTGCAGATCTGCTCCTCTCACTCATTCTAATCTTGCTCTTCTCTGGCTGCAACCACATCTGTGCAAGACAGTGTTTTTATTCTTCTTAAATATGTTATCACAGAGGCATTGCCACTGTTTCCAACAGGCCCAGCCTTGACCAGCACATCCATCTTTGGAGCTGCCAGGGATTGGCTCTGCTGGACATGGAGGAAACTTCTGGCACCTTTTCACAGAAGCCACCCCTGTATTCTCCCTGTTTAACAAAGCTTGGCCAAGCAAAACCAGTACATTGTGGCACTCAATGATATATAAGGAACTGGAAAGGAGGGGTCTAGTGCTAAGGTTAAGTCCTAAAAGTCATTGGAAAGCACTGTGTAGATAGAATAATATCTTTACTAGAAACAGCATTTCTTTTTTTACCTTTATTTTAGGCAGTGTGAAAGTGTTCCTTTTAATTGTAGTTAAAAGGAACAACCTTTCCTTGAATGAAATAATTCTTTTGTTGGTAGCATCCAAACTGGTATATGTCTGAAAGAAATATATGCCAGAAAAAGTTTAGCCACTTTTCAGGAGTGAAACACATTCCTTCTAAAGGTCAACCAAGATTACATTATTTTTTTTCAATGGCCTGTAGTTAGTCCTATAAGAGGAAAAGATCTGCAGCAAATAGCCAGTATCCCAGATTACAGATCAAATCTGATTAGCTCTGAGTAATTACTTTGAAATCCTTCTTGGGTTTTATCCATTTGGAAACAGTTTTCATTTGATTTTGACTTGCTATTATTCAAAAATAAGAAAAAGAGGTGATTTTAATGGAAATGAACTTTGCTTTAGACTGGAAAGTTAACTGGAAAATGCCCAGTTTGTCAGTAGTGCTCACTATAATGCTTTTACAACTTTTACAGAATAATTACCAACATCACCTTTCTTCCTTCATACTCCCATTATCTGAATATAAATATTAGGAAATATTATGTGCATTCCTTTTATTTGCAATGACATAAAAAGTAAAAATTACTTAGATTTTCAGCATTTATCTTAAATGTTAAATATTTCTCACATTATTGTCCTCAATTTGGAGAGCCACCTATAGGCAGCTCTTGCCTTTTGCAAAGACACAAAACATCCCACGAAATACAAAGTGTCTAATTCAAACATGTGAGCTTTCCACAAACATACAATCCAGCCCCTTAGTCAGTCCTCAGCCTGATAATCTAAGGCACCTAAGATACTATTGGATGCTAGTGGCCAGCAGCTGAATACAATCCTTGGTGGTCAATGCAGATTTGGTGGCCAGCAAATATAAGTCCTCTGCAGGTACAAGCAGAATTTCTTTTTTAATCTACCAGACTACATAGAAAAATTGTCCTGTATATGTTTATATATGTATATACAGCCTTTACTTGAGTAAAATCCTTATCAAATTATGAATATAAATATTCTTCTTTATGTTCTTTACCCCATATTATTGACATGGGCCAGATAAATCCCTGACATGAACACAGACTGGTGAAACTCATTGTGAGCAGGCAGCCCTGCAGAGAAGGATTTGGAGATGAGAGGCTGGACATGAACCAGCAATGTGCAGTTTCACCCCAAAAAGACGATCACACATTGAATTGCACGGACAGAGGGAGGTGAGTCTGACTCTGAGCTGCTCTCATAAGACTCCACTGTGTCCAGCTTTGGAGTTCCCAGCACAAGAAAGATGTGGGCCTGTTGGAGTGGGTCCAGAGGAGAGCCATGGAAATGTTCAGAGGGCTGGAACACCTCTCTCATGAACACGGGCTGAGAGCTCTGGGATTATTCATGTGAAAAAGAGAAGGCTCCAGGGAGACCTCATTAAGACCTTCCAGTACTTTAAAAGGGCTTATAAAAATAAGTCACTATAAAACTATATAATATATAGTGACTTTTTACCCAGGCAGTTAGTGATAGGACAAGAAGGAATCGCTTTAGACTAGCGATTTAGTTAAGGAGAGATTTAGATTAAATGCTGAAAAGAAATTCTTTATTGTGAAGATGGTGAGGCTCTGGAACAAGTTGTTCAGAGAAGCTGTGGATGTTCTATTCCTTGAGGTGTTTAGGGACAGGTTGGATGGATTTGAGTAACCTGGACCAGTGAAAGGTGTGCTTTGCACTTGGGGCAGGGCAGTTGTAACAAGATTATTTTTGAGGTCTCTTCCAAACATTCTATAATTCTGCAATTCTATAACATCAATAGATATACTTTGAGGTTATGCCTCTATTCACAGAAGGAAAGTTTGGAACTCTCCACTGTGCAATAATATCCTACCTTGTGCTGCACTGTGTTATTTAGTGCTTTCGGTTGCCATGTATGAGCACTGCCTATGGAAAATTTTTAAGTATATATGTCAAACGTTTATTGCAATATTAAGCAAATAGAATGCCTATTACTTTTAAGAATAGTTTGATGTTTGCAAAAGGAAATTAATAGCATGATAGTTTGATTCAATAAGTGATAAGCAACGGTACAAGGAATAAGAGTTATAATTCCAGTAAAAATTAATAGTGACTAAGGAATCTTTTTCCTTTTCTTGGTAAACCCATGTTCTTCAATTTTTAAGAAAAAGCTACAGATTTTTTTTTACTTCTGTGGAATGTAACGAAAATGAATTATCATAATTAAATAATTTTTTTTTTGTTAATTCAAATTCTGTGTTAAAATCAAATTAATATTAAAAAGATAACAAAAATATTATAAAAGACTCCAAGAAAGACAAGAAAGAGCTTCACAACTCTTGGAATATTTTTTTTATAAGTTTGCTTTTGAGAAGTGCTTTAATCAATTTCTCTGCTCCTAACATATCTTCAGAAGACATAAAAAAGAAATTAAAATAATTTTTCTCGTAAGACAAAATCTCCTAGGAAAAAATATTGATAAAATATATATTTGCTTTTACTTCTTTTTTCCAGCCAGCAAAATGACATTCTGTGTTCTTTATTTAGAAATGCTCATATTGTTATTTCTACAGAAATATGATTTGCCTGGTGAAAACTATGTGACATAAAGCAGAGTATTATACTGCTAGTTTTCCAGCCACTATGATGTGTGCTTCATACACAAACACTGAAGAGTATATTCATTGCTTCCTGTTGGTGTAAATTTTCTTACATCTGATGATGCTGTTAGGATGCAGTTTCTACCTGTTGGGGCTTTGCACAGTGTCCACCCATCTTCCAATACCATATGAACAGGCTTTAGCTCAAAATTTCCTGAGCTTATGTGAGACTCAGTAGAATTCAATCACAGGAGAGGCAATCCTTTGGAACAGTAAAACAGGTGAGAGTGCCATTATGATATCTGGATAATCTGCTGAGGATTTGTCTACCATTGTGAGTTCATTGCTTTGATAGTCATAATTTTTACTATGTTTTCTTTCTTGAATAAAGTTACATTTATTTTATGACCTTTTGGAAATGTGGCATTAATAACAGTTGAAATGGTGCCACCATAATATGGTAATGGTTTGATTGCTGTTGAAATTCCATTTATTTTTAGTTCCTTTCTTCTAGAACTATTAAAGTCTTATGTGCATAAACTTTGCATAAATGAAAGTTAAGCTGATTGTCATCATGTGGCTATAAATATCATCAGATACATTTTTTGTTTATTTTTATATTTATTTTTTTAGAGAAGAAAATGTGCCCTTTTCAAAACAAAGCTGTTAACATTAAGGTGTAAAGAATTCAAGTAACTGGGTGAGCAAAGCATATTTTGAAAATAAGTTATACAATAAAGACTTATAATGGCTTGGTTTTCCTCACTTCCTACTTACATGTTATTCAGGAAATTATAGAATTTGCTTATTATCCAGGAGTTATTTTAACCCTCCTGTTATTGAAGTTCTATAAAATATTTTCAATTGGCTAGTATTGTAGTCACAATGAATATAATTTCAAATAATCTACCTTTTAAAGACATATTCTTTATGAAATTATTTAGCAGGAATCCTGAGTCTTAGCACACTTTCTGTACTCCTGAATGTTTACAAACTGACTTAAAACTGCAGTAACAAAAGAGAAAGAGACCCAAAATGAAAGTAAATCAGAACAGTGATGGTCTAGTGAAGGTGGTGGCTTACACAGAAATCATGGTTGGATTGGCTGTCTCACATCTCAAAGTGAAGTCATTGCAAAGGGAACTCAAGCCATAGAATATCCAGAGCTGAATGGGACTCACAAGGATCCCTGAATTCAGGACAGGCCCCCAAGCCACACCATGTACCTGGGAGCACTCCAAACTTTCTTTAGTCTCTGTCAGGCTTGTGCTGTGATTGCTTTCTTTGGGAGCTCTGGAGTCTGTTCTGTTGAACACCACAGGGCCCAGTGACAGGGGAACACAACAAAAATGAACGAACGAAGAAGGGTACACATGCACACATGCACCTGCACACAAACATAGACATAGTTTGATTTTCCCTCAAATCTGCCCAGAGATAATGGCAACATTGGACCAACTGTGGTACAATCACATCCTGAAATAAAATCTGGCTACATTTTTAAGTCCTTGCAAATATCTCCTCTCTCACAAACTAGAACAAAACCTACATCAAAATGCTGTGAAACCAGAACATTCAGAGGCAGTTCTGTACTTGAACTTTCCTGTCCAAGCAATGAATATCAATTCATATCAAGGAATTGCTAAGAATTTTATCATCAAGTCCGGTTGAAAGCAATTTTGCTCACAAATATAGTTTCATTTAAGTACTTGGGATGAATAAACACTGCAGAATCAGACTCCTAAAATGTGAACTTTTGCATTACTAAGCTCATTGAGAAGGATATAATATTCTTTTGATCACAATGTTAACTGTTTTCCTTTTTTTCCTCAACAATATAATGAAGTTCTTGTGTCTGTCATAATGTACCCAGTCTTTTAAGCACTCTTTTTGAGTAAAGGGCAGTGGCACTAGCTCAGTACAGAGCAGGAATGCTTTACAGGATTTTTCCAGATAGTGGAAAATGGTTGCAATGCAGCTAATAAGAATGCTAATTTCAAGGGAGAATCAAAAGATGTACACACACTTGCTTTCTTCACATGATTCTTACTAGCTTCTCCACACAGGAACAAATATACTTATGGTGAATATTTACTTATCTTTCTTTTCCATGTGAAATATTTGTCTGCCCTTGGCCTCGACTTCATCTTGGGGCAGAATTGTGTTAAGCAAAACAAAAAAGATAAGATAATATTCATCTCTTCTTGGCAACAGCAGAAAAGCTAGTGAAAAATGCATTCATCTTTGTCCATAGAGCAGTAGCAAGAACAAAATATATTTAAGTTTCTTCCTATGTACGTTAATAAGCCCAGGATAAATAAAAAAAAGGTCTTTGTCTCTGATTCTACAGATGGCAAGGGTGAAATTACAGAAACCTCATTGATAAAGATTAAGATCTCTATAAGAATTGCAATTATAAGGCATGACAAAAATTGTGAAGGTGGAAAATTTTGGCATAACTAGGTTTGGACATTTGAGAATATTTTTTCTCCTACCACCAAACTATTGCAAATATAATATTTCCCTGTCAAACATCATGATATTGGCTTGACAGGCTGGAGATCTTGGTTTTCTAGCCTCCTGGATATGTTCTGAGAGTATATTTCTTAAATTCAGTCTGAAGAGCCTTATTTTCCCTGTCAGATGCAGTCAAGGACTAATCTACCACAGTTAATGAAAGACATCTCTGTTTTTCTATTTTTCTTCGTAACTTCTTTTATAGACAAGTATTAGACAAGAAGGCTGAAACCTACTGCTTATGAAAAATACAGATTTTTTTTTTTTACTTTGTGCAGTCATTTTGAGTTTTCCTTGCAGCTGTACAAAACACCTGTAGAGAGAATGCAGAGGAAATCCAGTGCTTTTAGGAAGTAACACGCTCTGCCATCGGTGTGGCAGCAGCACAGCTACTTCAGTCTAGCTATAGCTGTTTCCAGGTTTCTGAGAATCACACACTATTTTATATATTCCTATAATTTTCCAGGAGAAATTGCACAAACACAAAGGCTACAGAAATTTTGATCTGTGAAAACACTAAATTAATGGGGGAAGACAGCACATAGTGATGGTCATAATCCAGTCCTAATTATGGGAAGGTGGTGTATATTTTTTCTTCAGATTGTAAACCAGTATTCAATACGGGTTCCATTAAATCTAGAATTGGAAATATAAGTAGGTTTTCTTTATTTTATGTTTTATTTTGCTGCTTCTCTAGAGCATACAAATGATTGTCTAGGATCTTTAATAAAAAGGGAGCAAAATATTATTCTGATTGTGATCTATATTACAAATATTTCAAACTTCCAAAGATTAACTTTTGTTTGTTTGGGGTTTTTTGTTTGGTTTTTGGTTGGTTTGGGTTTTTGTTTTTTTTTTCAGTTGGAACAAACACTTAAACCAGAGAACTGCTCCCATTTCTTGCTGATTGAATAAAAGTGTAGAATTGGAGACATATATAACATACAAAAATTGTGATGTTTTATATTCTAATATTGGAATATTTTGTCCTAATGTGATAGGTGAATATGATACTCCCAAAACTTGTCGCAATTTTATGTAGTATTTTTCTTTGGTGTTGTTCTTGGTTTTTTTGGATTTATTTTGGGTCTTGTATTTCTTTTAGTTATTAACATCTCCAAGAATATTATTTTCTTTGGTAAAATCATACTACTGAATATTTGTTAGCAAAAGGAAAATAGTCAATTGCACAAATATCTTCCTCAATCTATTATCTATATTTTCTTTTTTGTTATCACTAATTTTTATTTTAAAATTATGGATTTTATAAAGAATTTTTTTATCATTTTAAGCCTTTGTACATAGAACAGAAATGCTCACACAATGTAATTAACAGTGATAAAGTGGTGTAATAATAATAAAATTACAAAGTCATCTGAAATAATGTCATATTCAACAAAAAAACCCCGTATGACATGAAGAACACTTTGAGTCTTAGTATATATAGCTAATTTTTTTCTCTGCATTTTAATTTCTTAAGGAAAATATATTTTCTGTTTTTTACATTAAAACCAATATAAATCAATATTGCTACAAATTTAAGAGGCAAAATAAGTGTTGAAGATTATGCATACTATTTTCTCTGAAATCTTCTCAAACTTCTAAGTTGAAAATACTGTCAAGCCTCAAGGCAGAAAGCACCTCAGTTAATAAAATTTCAAATTCATCAAACAAGATGATAATTTGATTATGAATACAAAAGATTTATGCCATGATTAATGAATAGGAAGTCTTTGCTGGCTGTTATAAAGACAATTTGTTCTTAGGACTCTTGTTCTTGACTCTTGACAACTTTATCAGGACAACTTTTTCACAAACAAAAGTACTGAACAAATATGAACCAATTATGACCCCATTTGAACATATGTGTGAATGAGACACTTTGAAACTGCTTAGAAATTTAAGGATGAATTTGTCCTTCTGCATGCAACTACAGATGGAGTTTACCGTAGCCCAGTGAATCTTTGCTTTAATATTTGTGAGGATGATTCAATGCTTTGAAGTCAGTTTTACTGAAGGGTTTTTCCTTCTGCTTTCTTCTTTATTTATTATCTGCATCTGCTAGCTGGACCCACGTGGTACAAAAGTAAGTTGGCTGGTTGAAAGCTACTTCAAGAACAATTTAAACACCAAGATGGAGCATTATCTATACCAAAAGAATGAGAATGCAATCCTGCTTTAAAAACTATACCTGAGGTTACTGTGTTCTTGTTGCTCCAGATAGGTAAGTTGGCAGCATAATAAGAAGTGAAACGATAATAAATTCAGGCAGGGCATTGAGAAACATTCAGTTGCTGAATTATGAATGTGAGAAGTCCCTCAGGGCAAAGTTGTGAACTCAGAAAACACTAGGGTCATTCAAATAATGATTGTATATGTCTTGGGAAAATAATATACAAGAAAAGGATGAACCTCAGTGTGGTGCATGGCCTTTTTCACTCTCAGTATTCAAGCATCACAGCTGTCATGCTGCAAGGTATATTAAAAAGGAGAGATTACGTGCTGCTGATTGAGATCTCTTCATCCAAAACCCAGCTCCATGCATGTGTGGTTGAAGAGCTTCTGTTATGTGACACCCACTGGGCCTAGCTGCAATTTAGCCTTTCCAGGAACTTCATTACCTAGCTCATTATTTGCTTTTAGTAAAATAGAAATAGCAACACTTTGCACAAGAGATTCCAGTATAAGTGTAGGCCAAGTATCTTTAGGACAAAGGTGGCATGCTGTCACTGGCTCTGAATGGCTCTAGGCTGTAGGAAGGCAACATTACTAAAGCAGGAGTGATCTGCATGATTGGCTTGCCTTTGAACAAAGCGGTGAAAAGAGCATGCTAGAAACCCTTCTGCGATTAACATTCTTGTGGGCACACAAAGAACTTTTCACCTTATAGCCTGCGCCTGATGATTTACAAGTTATTAGCTTTCAATCCTAAAACAGGATCTCAAACTCAGAAGCAGAAGAAGGTTATTTAGCCCATCTAAGAACTTAGAAACCCTTGTACACTCTAAGGTGCTTCACTGAAGCTACTCAAAGGAATGTGAAAGAGGAGTAGTTGTCTTTACATCACTGAAAGTACATTTTTGAAAATCCCTTTCTCTTAGGATTTGTTGCTTAACTGGGATTGAAATTGCTTCAAAACCAATGTCAGTTTTGTTGAAAATAATACCAGAAATTAAAAACAACCCAAAAAGCTCTTCCTTGTCAAAGTTATAATAATGTTCAGATATCTGGTGTAGAGGCTTTTCAGCATATGTTTTGATTTTTTTCAGTTTTGAAACTGGTATCTATTTGAAGTATATTTATTTTCCCCACCACTCTGAGATGTTATAATACTGTATTAGCAAATAGAAATGACAAAACTGATATATGACAGTTCATTGAGATTAAGATGTTTTACAAATTCATTGAGCTTTTACAAGCTGTCCTATTTCTATCCCAAAGGATTATTTCTCTTCTCTGCATTTAATTTCATCTGGGTTTAGGAGAAAGATTTGGTTCTCTTCAATAGCAATTAAATTGAAATTGTATTTTTTATTCATTTGTAATAAGAAGTAGTGGATTTGAGGGTATAATTTGTGGAGAAAGGAATGCAAATCAAGATGAAATTTTGATTTACTATAAATACATGTTAGCTACTTGAAGCATTGGAATACCCCATACAGAATATTCTGAGTTTAAAGGGACCCAAAAGGATCATCATGCCCATATCCAAAGAGAATGGCCTGTACAGGCATCAAACTCACAACCTGGGCTTTATTAGCCCTGAGCCAATTATTATCCAACTCTGATAATATCTTATTTCACTACATGAATAGAGATCAAACCCCAAAGTATTTGATATTTTATGTATGTATATTAGTATTTCATGATTATCCTTATGAGAAAACTACTTCAGAGGTAAATATGGCGACCATTTGGCAATGTGAGGCACAAAAATTTAGGTAACCTAACAGCAAAGTACAGTTTGTGTGAGCAGTTGTTCAAAAAATTATTGATTGTGCTGATCAAACATTTATTCATCCATTTTCATTTGTTTTGCAAATGCTTACAGGTTTATGTGCACTCAAATGTTTAGGAAATTGATAATCACTGGGTTTTGTAGGTACACATATGTTCATATGCAAGCTGGCTGTGCAGAAATGACAGAACTTGCTTGTATTTATTAAGAATTTTTCCATTATGGAAAGACTGGCTTATAGACTGGCAACATAAAAAGAGGTAGGTCTCTCTGTAACTAGTCAGAAGTGGCCACATAAGACTTTCAAATAGTGGTGAATGGTGTATAAGGATCATTCCAGACAGTTTATGCATTATACAGCTGGCATGATAATTGAATATTGGAATAACAGGGTTAACCTTATTCGACTATGGTATTCAGTACGTGGATGCCTGGCAAAGCTGGAATCAAGATGTTTTCTAAGGAATTTTTCTTTGTCTTCTTATCAGTTTTGGACCTTCTACTACAGGCTAATATGATTTCAGATAAAATTTATGGTGAGGGTTATTTCTTTTTCTTTTTTGAATAGAGAATATTTTGGTAACAAATGCATGTGGGCCAAATAAATTATTTCATATTTGTCTTTGATTCAGGGATGTTTTTTACTCATATGCCATTAATGACAGAGCTAGTTGGAATACCAGTAAGCAGTAAATTGTCTGAAATATGCTATTTTACAGGATGCAGTCATTGGCAAGTTTCTCAGAAACAAGAGCTGTTGTCTCAGAAAGAAGTGGTACCTGAAATCTGTTCTAGAGTGTAATAGCTGGAGCATTGAGTTCTATGAGAAGGATAACACAGTTGCTCTGAAAAAAATATAAGAGAAAAAGATCACTTGACTTGAAAAAATTGGACTTTTAAAAGATATGAAGATAAAATGAAGAGGTTTTGTGTTTACAACTTGAAAGGAAGATTTTGTTTATTTTTATTTAAAATACAGACTCTAGCTGTCCTTTTGATTTTCTGGTTGTTTCTGAGATGGCTTCTAAAGCATTTGTAAGAGCAGTAAGGGAATGGTCTGGAAATGATGATATTTTAATCTCACCATACATATTTTATAGAACTTTGAAATTTATTTGTCTATGAAATGTCTTCCTTGCAAGTTATATAAAAAGCTTTTTGCATCTGAATTAATCTGCCCAAATCAGACTAAATGGAACAGTTTTTCAGCATTAAATGCCTGCCTTAATTTAGCTTTGCAGAGTGGGACCTCTGAGGACTGTATAATTATTTGTCTGGTATGATCTGTGTAATGGTTGTTTTCTGTATTACACTCATATATTATTATGTTTTTTATTTCAAATTTTAGGAGTTTTTTTTTTAAGTTGGTTGAACAGCTAGAATACTTCTTCAGTTAATGATATATTTGGTCTGTAGTTTGCTTTTTATATTGGATTCAGATTTTTGGCATGGTTACATTGCTTAGACTCTAAACAGTTTTCTCATACAAGTTGAAATCAGCTAACTTTATGTGGTTTTATGTGGTTTTAAAAAAAGAAAATACAGTTAGCTCATCTTCAAAATATATATATTATATATATACTTGGAAATATGTAGTACACTTTCATGTATATATTTTGGATAAATATTTGGATGACATCTTAGCCCTTCAGAAAAAATATTAAGCTTACAGCCTTGTTTGCATCAACATTAAACATGTTGAAGAAAGATTGTAGGAGAGTAATTTGACTTGCTCTCCAGGAAACAGTTAATGTGTTCTGGCTTGATCTTCATAGAGCTTCTTTTCGGTGTCAGTGGTAGGTTCTACACCTGGCAATTCCTCATTGAACGCATAGTATCATTTATTGCAGGAATTTTTCTGACAGGCCGCTACTCTGCTACTATTTTTTGTTCACTAGAGACGTTGATAGCCCTCAGTAGTCCCAAAGATACAAAACTTCCTTCTTTCCTCTCAGTGTTGCACAGAATTTCTTTTAGTCCCTAGTCCTAACATGCTGTCTTGAATAATCTACAGGCAACGCCCCTACATCTTTACCTACACTTAATCCATAGCACTAAAGCTTCAAGTCTTTTTAAATTTTGTCCTTGTTACTTTAAATGAATTTCAGAATATTTGGGTTAGGAGTGGTTTACTAGAAAGAAAAAAAGCTTGCATTCTCATGAATGAATGTTGCCTGATTTACAGAAAAATATTTCACATCCAACAGACATGTGCGGACCAAGCAAACTTTGAAAGAAACCACCAGCAAGTGATGATGTTTAAACAAACTAGCTCAAGGAAATGACTGATTTGATACTCAGCCAACTCTCATTATTTCAGTGTTGAAACAGGACACATATTGGATCTGCATTGGAGGAAGCTGGTGACATAACCTTGGGCGAGATCGTGTAGCCCTAGTCAGGAGCACAGAAGTTTGCTGTCTGTGTAGAAGCACAAAGATAAGGCAGCTGCCCAGAAGATATTTTCTTCAAAGCCAGAGAAAACCAACTGAAAAAAAAATGCAGTTTACAGAACTGAATATGGTACTGAATATTATTTGTACAGTCTGAAGTCCTTGAGATTTACTACAAATTTTTATCCAGCTGTGTAAAACAATATTCCAGGAACAATCTATGTTATTTAATTTATAAACATATTAGTGGCTGTTAAGAATAGCTTTAACCACGTATATCCATGACACTGAAAAATACTAACCATTTTAAGGCTGTCAGCAACAGGATTTCTAGCAAAGTATGTGGATTACAGGTAACTGTCATGTGTTTTGAGAAAATAAATGTACTTTTTAAAGTCCATTTTTCTCACTCCATTGCAATTTATGTTCCATGTAGCCTGTAGGCACAAGAACTTCATTGTTCTATTGAAAACTTGCTTGCCATATAATCTTTTTTTTTTCCTAAATGAAAGTAATTGACCATATTTAATGTAGCTTTTGGCCACAAATGTTGCCATAAATATCTTTCACTTTTGCACTACAGGACTATAACACACTTCATCTACTAGGTCCCACCAAAGAAAACAAATACAGCTATTGAGAAAAGAACATAAAAGTTCTGTGCAGTAGCTGTGAGCACTATCTTCCTCTGTGGAATAGAGTTTCTCTTTAAAGTTCACAGTAGATTTATATTTGTCACTTACTAGTATTTTCTCCCAACAGATTTCTAAAGATTTTTTTCCCTAAAAGAAATGCACAGCATTATCTAAGAAGTCCTTCTTTTTAGACATATTTAATAACAACTTATTAAAGTCTAATTGTTGAACCCCTGTGTACTTTGGCTACATCAGTTATGTGGTGATTCTTGCTATATTTCAAGGTTTGTTTATTTATTTTATTTTTTTCAAACAATTTTTAGAGGTTGCTATTTTTCTGGATCAAATTGCTCTACTCATCTTTCTAAAGGTCTTGGGTTTTGTAATTTGATTTATGTGGTAAACCTTGAAACAAGGAGAGGCATTAATAAACTGTTCCGTTTTAATGAATGGCTTGTCAGGTGCTGGTTGACTACTTCAGTGGCCAGGAACTCTCTTCCTCCAGGCACTGTTTAGAAGGGCAACGCTTCAGGCTCTCTGTCATGTCTGTGCCCAGCTTTATTTAATATTTAACAGCTGTCAAGAATAGCATTGGTTTGAAGGACTTACTTGATTAGTAATGGCTTTGATATTTCTTTACTTCTCTTAAATTTGCTTTTAACTTTTTAGATTCAAGGAAGATCTGGCATAGCTAGGAAATACTGAAACTGTCTAAATGCATGCTGTCAGCTCTCTAGGTCAGAAATACATGTCCTTCAAAGACAAATGTCTCCTTACCTGTTTGATAATTCCTGAAATAATGCTTTGTTTTATCCAGACTTTTCATTGATGATGCCTTTCTCCTTCTAACTTGGCTCCCAGGAGGTAGGGGGACATTGTGAGTGGCATCTGCGCAGCTCACACCACCTCCTGTTTTGTTGTAAACCACAAGACTACACACACAGTTAGGGCAAACAAACCTGCCCAAAAATCCAGTACTTCTACTTTCACCTCCTTCTGTGGACTGGGTCACAAAGCAAGCTTAGGGTGTGTAACCTCAAGTTACACATCTGCAACAGCTGTGGAATGCATCTCCCTAAAGAAGAATCATTCCCTGAGCACCACTCCCCTCAAGTAATGCAGTGAGACTTTAAGCCACTTAAAAATCCAGATTTGAGTTGAGTGTCATCAATAATCATGGATTCATTTTCCTTAATTTTATGACTTCCTATCACTTGTCTACTTTTTTTTGATGGCACTTTTTGGGATTTACTTGGGGCTTTTATTTCTCCCTACAAGAGCTAAAGGCTACAGTGCTCATTATATCCAGTTGTAGAAGGCAGTGATACAACTCTGGCTGCAGCATCTAAACATTTAAAAAATAGTATCTAAATATTTCTATTTTTCAATTTTTTTCTTACTGGAATCATTGACAATAGACAAAAGCACAAAAACCCTGGAATTCTTGCTCACATCAGTATTGCTTATCTGCACTTATGGGCTCACTCTTAACCTTGTGGTCATTGATGCATGAAATGTTTCTGATCCCATTTTTGACAATTGTAATTTCTTTGCTCTTTTTCTGCTAATTTGAATATCTGATTTTTATTCAACAATTCTGTTTCCAAGGCCATCTGCCTGGTGGATTTGGTCTGAAGAGAAAATTGATTTGCATTTCTCATGTATTCGTTTGTAGTATCTGCTCTTTTTTTTTCCAAAGCATTCTGAAAAATATGAGCTCCATGCATGCACAAAATATTAAATGCAGAGACAATTGAATATAGAGAGCTGTCA
Organism: Ammospiza caudacuta; assembly: GCF_027887145.1. NCBI lineage: Eukaryota > Metazoa > Chordata > Aves > Passeriformes > Passerellidae > Ammospiza > Ammospiza caudacuta. The sequence continues at coordinate 47,389,795 of NC_080596.1, read as the reverse complement.
CTGAAATAAATAGGAAATTTTACTCCTGTGGTAAGACAAAAGTGAGCTGAGTTTTAGTAACCTGAAACTGGGTCCCTATTAATGGCTTCTGCTTACTCTGCAGGTTTTCATGAGTTTCTTTTAGTGTCATGCATTGTCAAAAGATCCTTTTATTTTTTTTATTATTATTGTTGCTTTTGCAGTTATTATTTTATTATGGTTCCACTCTAACAGATTTCAAAGACATGTACTTGGAGTTAGTATAAATTGGAGTTCTACTTTGTTTTAGATTTGAGATTAAATTCAGTCAAATACACATTGGATGATAGTTGTGGCTGTGGAAGAAGATCTCAAATTGCACAGAAATGTAATCTGAGATGGAGGAGCTGGATTTAATAAAATGGCCATTGCTTGGGAAGTAAGCGGTAGTTATTTATACAGAAATTTCTCTGAGCTGTAGGTTTTTTCAGATAATCTCAAAAAATTTGGAAAATAACATCTGTTGTGGCATAGGAGCTTCTCATCAGAGCAAAGAGCAAGGAAGAGCTGGAACAATCTCAGTATAGCACATATGACAAATACCTTCACAGAACTACCCTTCTTATGAGGTTCTATGGTCAAACCAAGATAACTAAATCCTAGTGATAGTGCTCTACTATTACTTGCACACAATTATTTTGTTTGACACAATTATTGTGTTTGAAATTTTATATTATATCAGACACTGTAATAACCAAGCAAATCACCAAATATATGATTAGCAATTCTGGGGAAAGCTTCTAATATTTCTGTGATTTGTTCAATTTCTATGCCTTTTGACTTTGGCTATCTGATATTTTCACAAACAAAGAATTAAAAGATGGGGGGAAAAGTAACTTTTTTAGAAGAAAAATAATGCTTTTAAAACTAATGGAAGGCTGTTTCTGTCTTATATTTCTCTTCAGCATGTTAGGTTTTTCATTTTACTAATTGATACGCTTTTGGTGTTGCTCAGATTCTGTCTCCTATTCAGAATGTTCAATTATGTGACTGATCTACTAATTTATATGGCCTGTATTAAGCTGATCTGTTTTTAGAATACCTTCTCATGTAGAATACCTAGCTTGTGTTCCTTTAGTATAACGAAAAAATATGCATATTTCTGTTAATCATAGATTTAAGAACACGATCCTTTTCCTTGGAAATCCCCTTAAATGACTTGTTTTGAATAAGATTTTTCTACCATCAGCTACAAGATTTTCATGCTACATGATTTTCGGTTTTGATTAAATTTTAGAGTCTAGGAATCCAAAGTATTAGAATTACCAAGCAAAAGTTTTTATGTTTCTTCTCAGCTCTTCTACCCTGAGCTTTGACTTTTCCTTTCTACCAGTGTGGACTGTGATTTGATATCAAATTGTTTTCACTTTCTGTAATTCCACATGGAATAGAAAATAGATATGGAAATATAGAGCAGTCTATCTTGCTATTGAATTTTGTTAACAGACCCAATAAAAGCACCATCAGATTGAGAGAAAAACCTAAGATGTGTGTCTCTCTGTATGTACACAGATTGATATATATATGTAGTTCCAAACAAGTGTAACCAGAGGGATATAGTGGTGTATTCATTCAAGCTGGCAGTAATAAGTGAACTGGGAGCAGACAGGGATTGTTAAGTGTACTTTGGGACACATTGTGCTGAAGGAGATAAGAATCATTAGGAAAAAGGGAAGCTGGGGACAGTCTGTTTTACAACCAAGTAGCTTGGATCTGAAAAATAGGTGATGGCTGTCAGGTTCATAGTTCTGTGGGGATTTTTGGAATGTGTGTGTATATATATATCTCTATATATCTATATATATATACATATCTTCTAACAAATCTATACAGAATGAAGTTTGATACTATGAAGTAGTCTTTGAGCAAAACTGCAGTGAAAACCGTAAATAGTAATAAAACAGTGAAATACCACAATGTGGCTGAGATCAACTTTGCTCAGTTCTTTTGTTGTTCTGCTGTGATTTTCAATATCCAGCTGAGTGTGATTGATTCTTAGCTGAGGACTGAAGTTTACACATACTACCAAAATAACACAGACCTGAGTCAGTGAGCATTTACACCCTATTTCCATCCAAGTGTACCTTGATAATACAACTGAGATGGAAGGACACTACAACACACTGTCTCTCTTCTGGGATTCCTGATTGCTTCTTCACACTCACATTAAAAAGAAGATTTTCAAGACAATGTCCCGAAGTACTGTGGCAGAAGAAACTTAGTCTAGAGCCAGATGCTTTCCCTCTTTGCTTCTATGCACAGAGGGAAATAAATAAGAGGCCTGAAAAATGAATGAAATGGAGAAGGAACACAGATTTTTGCATCTTGATGTTTCATTTCATCCCTGTAATCTAGCAGAAAAAAACCCAAAATGGTGTTCCAGAGACATTGTTTTTTTTCAGAGAGCAAGTATTTGAGTTAAAAAATGGCCATCCACTGATCACAATAATTAAGCCCTTTTCATGATTCCCACATTTAGTTAAAAATAGTAGAATATTCAATAATTATGAATCATGAAACAAATAAATTGATTAATTTTGTAGTTCATTTCATGCAACAAGAAAGATCATAATACACTGTCATATATTGTGATTGAGGAATCTTAAGATCTGGTTTTCCAGATATGACGATAATGAAGATAATGTGGTTTCAGCTTTTAGTTAAAACTTCTGCATTTCTAGCTAGATTTCATACCCCTCCTTAGTCTGTCAGATAGCATTTACTCTATTCATGCCAGCAGCATTGACTGTCCCCAGCAGTAACAGCACAGAATCAGAGAATCACAGAATCATTACGGTTGGGAAAGACCTCTAAGATCATTGAAGATGACCATTAATTTAACATAGCCATCTCCACCACTAGGCATATCCCCAAGTCCATTTCTATACATTTTTGAATACTTGCAGGGATGGTTATTCCTCCACTTCCCTGGGAATCTTTTTCCAGTGTCTGACCATTTCAGTGAAGACATTTTCCCTAATAACTAATCTAAAGCTTCCCTGTCACAATCTTTCCTGGTCTGTGAGGCCATTTCCTGTGGTCCTGTCACTTGTCACACAGGAAAAGAGGTTGGCACCTAGCTCTCTATAACCTCCTTTCAGGTAGCTGTTGAGAATTATAAGGTCCCCTCTGAGTCTCTTTTTCTTCAGGCAAAACAACCCCAGCTCTCTTAATAACCCCACTCCTCATAATAACTAGCCCTTTGACTAGGGCTGGCCATTTGCTAGTAGCCATTTGCTAGTCCTTTCACTATCTTTGTTGCTCTTGGTCTTAAATATTGCCTAAGGTATGGCATAATATGAAATTTTTCCCTAATTCCATAGGAAAGATTTGCCTAGGCCTCTCACGCATAGGAACCAAAAGAATTCACACAAGAATGCTTGTACAAAAAATCTTACAGTCTGAGGGCTGGAGTGAATCAACTAACTTTTCAGGAAGAACCCTGAACACATACATTTGCAGAAGTTCCCCCACAATTCTGGCACGCATGCCCTCTAGAAGTTATTTGACCAAATCTGATCCAGTAGGGTTAATGGAAGACATCATAAATAAACTCTGTGAGGGAATGACACAATGTGTCCCAGAGCTTGTTGGTACCAATATGGCACCATACAAGTGGGCTTGTATGCACATTGGGTGATGCTTTCCATATCTGGTCACGAATCTGGAGGATCACCTCATGTGATCTCAAGTAATGAGATGTGACTCTAAGGACACCTGAATGTGTCTAAGAGCAACTGTTGAAGGTTTTACTCAGGTAAATGCTAATTTTTCCTTCAATAGAAATTCTTATCTAGGTGAAATCATCATAATTTGCTGAAAAAAGATTTGGCAGACATATCCCAGAAATATGACTGAGATGTTACATGTAATGTGGATGATACATAATGAATAAAAAAGACAGAAAAAACCCAGTACGAATAAATTTAAATCTGTGCATGGCTCTGAGTTCCCAAGCCCAGTGATTTATTTGCAGTTCCTGCTAGGTTGATACATTGCTCTTACATTATTTTTGTTAAAACATGTGGTTTATAATACTGTTACTGATATCTCCATTTTGCATTCAGTAGAAGGCATGTGCTTGTTCAGAGCTTCACTGGCATTGGGCATATTATGTAAGTCACTTGGGAAGTATTTCATGCACTCATTACACTTTATCAGCACAAAAGGAAGCACAGAGAATCAAAACAAAAGATTTCACACAGAGCAATAGAAAACAAGATGTGCTCTGCAGAATATTCATGAAAGGCTTGCAGTATAGCTGGGAGGTATCTGAAGATGGAAGATTTTGTGATAGCATACACGTTTCTCAGTCTTTAAAATTGCATAAGCCCCCAGGTACAATTATTCATAGCATTGCACATCCTAATTCAGTAGTCTTGAAGCATTAAACACTTGTTTATAAAAGACAGAATTCCCTGGGCTTCATTGATTGTTCTTATGATGCCTTGAAGACAGTGTTAACCATTTACATTAGTAATACTTGGAACTCTGTACAAGACAGCTGCATATTTTCTGTGACACACAGCTGTAGGAAACAAAATATCATTGATGAAAACAAGTTAGAAGAACAAAGAGTTGATTGTAGCCCACATGATGGCTTCAGTTTTGATTCAACAGTGTTTGAGACACAGGAGAACAATTTTATGAGCTTGAGCAGAGCCAAAGTGCAATGGTGGAAATTGCTGTAGGAGTCTTTTATGTGTCTTATTTCATTGGCATCAAAAGTAGCTAATAATGAAAAAATAGGAGAAGGTTATAATAAAATGCACATGTTAATATTCACTTACTAAATTCTGTTTAAAGTCTTGTAATCTCAAAGCTAATTTAATCCAATTGCCTTTTAGCTACAATGTCTTGCTCCAACTTCCAAATATAATGACTTTTTAATATAACTTGCACTGCTCTGTATCCAAAATTTGATTTAGTCATGCAATTTATTCAATCAGAACCAACATATTTTGTAATTAAGCCTTACACCTGCACAATCTCTATACTAATACATTAATAAATCTATCTTAAGCCTAGAGGAAAGACAGTTTTAGATGCAACCCTAAACTGCAATTATATTGTGTAAACCATACTATAGATATGCAATTATATTGTGTAAATCATACTATAGGTGTGCCACACCACTGCATTCCATTATTTTGGTATTTCATTATAGGCTGGGCTGTTGTTTTTGGTTTTTATTCATATTGTGCTCTACTATCAAAGATGAAACTGAAGGCCAAACGTTGAAATAAAACCTGTGGAAAATTATTGTGCATTATTTAGTATATATGGGACATAGACATTAAAAAATTACCTGAAGAACACATTGTAAAAGCATTAAATACATCAAAGCAGAAATGTCACTTTTGTCACTGGTTATTTAATTGGTAACTCTAATGTGTACATTCTAAACCCAAGATTTTTTGTATAATTAATGGTGATTTTTAATAGACACTATTAATAGAAACAAAATTGAATGCTTTTGGATATTGGGAGAGTGAGAATTTAGTCTTAAAAATTATGTAGGAGCTTAATTACTGTCTAAGTATTCAAGTATTTAGCTCTCATTTTTTGATAACATTCTCCTGCCTACTGGACAAGGGGTTGCAGACAGACTTAATCTAACATTTCCTTCTTAATTGACAGCATTTTCTCACTGCTTTACCACCCATTAAAAAGTTATATGCATAGGAACTACTGATTCTTAACCACATTCAATGCACATTGGTGTAAACATCCTGTTTTTCATCTCCATGGGTTTCTTTACAGACCAGAAATGTTTTGGGTTTTCTGACAGCCAAAAAAGTAATTTAATGGTGTAGGAAATACTTGAAAATGCAGCCAATGCATTGAATATATGGATTTTCTCTGATTTGAAAAAAAATATTGTAAACATTTGTGTGTAATTTTGCACACCAGTAATTTTTCCTGCTTGATTGCTCATTGCTGTCCTTAATTTTATACCTCATTTTGCTTTTGAAATGTGGCTTTGGAGTATGGGAGAATATTCATGTTTTTTGAATCCATTTGATAAGTCTGCAAGAACCTATGGAAGGCCAAGTTCTCATATCTTCTAAACTTGCCACTAATGAGACAAAGGTGGATCCCAAGCAGCATATTGCTTGGAAATCAGAACAGAAAGCACCTGATACACTTTCTCTTTGAAAACAATTTAAAACTTGAAACCTGGTTTGTGGTTGACTGTACTCATCTCTAAATGCCTGTGTGGTAAATGCCTCCTAGTAAAAATCACTGTGTGGCTTGTATCGTAACTTGATATTTAATCTGGTCATGCAAAAAAAAGTTTCTATAGTTCTGCTTTATGTCAGAAAGAAAATGTATCCCTAATGATACTGAGATAAAATCACAGATCTTTAGCATTAAGCCACTTCATCTGTGTCCCTTTTAGCAGGATGAGAGAATTGGAAAAATACTTAAGAGAATTTTATGCACAAATGAGCATTGTAGAAATTGTATAGTAAGAGAAATGTGGAGACTAAAGGAACTCAGAAAGTCAGGATTGAGTTAAAATATAAACCAGGACTACTCTCTAACACACAAATTTTATGTTCTGAATTTATGCTACAACTGTGAAAGATTTGAGTTAAAAGAAAATCATAAGGAAGCATAAAAAAACTATAATACTGATATGAGGAGAAAGGGAAAAAATTAAAGTGATCACAGGGAGTCAGAAGGGGGTGTTTACTGTGGAGAAAATAGGCGGGAGAATAAGAAAGCAAGACCAAAAAGAAAAGCCTGTTCACAAAGAAAAAACCACAAATCCAAGAAATTAGGTGTCCTGACGTGTTCTAAGACAGCTTTCCAAGAGTTTCCTATACTCCTTTAATATAGCCTCCCACTTCTGGCTTTCTCTCAGAAGTGGAGGAAAGCCTGACTACCTTGATGGCTTCACCCTTCAAATATTTCCCTTCCTTATTAGAAATTGATGGGAAGGTATGTAAACAGAATTTGATATCCCAGAAAAAATGTCCATATCCTTCCCATGGTAAATCTAAAGGAGTAAAGGATAAATCAAAATTTTTTCTGCTCCAGATAGAGTGTGTAGGTTCACACTGTCTAAGTAATTGTTTCTTAGAAGAAGAAACTCTTTCTTGAATGTGAAATAAAAAAAAAAAAAATGTCCTCCAGAAAATGGAAATTATTATTTCTCAAGACTAAGATTCCTTTCATTTGTACATGACCTGCTCATTTTATCTTAATACCTTTTGTTGAGAGGAAAGGGTTCGAACTGGAAGATTCAGTGAGGAATAAACAGCTTTGCTCAAAGTGACCTTGCAGCTGGGAATCCTAACAATGTTGGTGTAGGAAAACTCTATTTACTATGCCTACTGTTGCTCATCCTCTGTCTGTTTTGAGAAGTAGAATTCCTGTGTAGAGGTAACACATGGACATGCCTGAAACTCCTGTTAGTGGGAGAGAGAGATCATAAAATCACAGCCTTGTGACAAACTGCACGCGCAATTGATCTCTTGGGGCGCCAGTGACAGGATGAACTAAGCTTGAGGAAACCTGCGTCCCTGAGTGTCTATGCCACCCTGCATTGGTGGTGTGGTAATTACACAAATCTACTCTGCATTTCAGCTGGGGTTTGGTGGTTGCCCTGCTTACCTGTATGGGTCAATTCAGATGCTTGTATTTCTAAAGCCTGGTCTCAGGGAAGAAAAACAACCGGTGTGCAAACATCTTTGTAAGGGTGTAAAAATGTTAATTTTGTTTTAGCATAAAATATTTGAGTGTATTTTTCATTTATTTTTCTTAAATATGGGTTCTTTAGGATATATAATACACAATGTAAAGGAGAGATTTACAAAAAATGCCACTATGCTTTTAAATGCTTATTGATTACACATGGAACTTGCAAATATACAACCAATTGTCAGTTGCAGAAGTAAAAATTCAGTTACCTTGGACAATGTGCCCTGTACCCAGTTTACCAATGTCATAAACTGTATCTTTTCTGCATGACCTTAAAATATCACTGTTTTTGTTATTGTAAATTAATATTCACGGCTAGGAAATGCCCTTGTCATTTATTCACCTATCAGACAAGATTGGTTTTCAGAAGGAAAAGAATTAATAATGCAAGACTCCTGCTACTCCTCAGTATAAAAACTTCTCAACCTTTGCACAGAAAGGACTCTACATTTACCTGTTCAGTGTTCTTGAGGATTTTACCTTAACAAGGAATGATCACAATAATAGAAAATAGGGATGAAGCTAATATAATAAATAAAATAGACAACAGTTTTATTTATGCTTATTAATACCATATTTTGATTCAAAATATTTAATGAACTCTGGCTTATTTTAGTAACACAAACTATGAAATGTGTTAGTTTTTGTGAATAATAAAATTATATATGTTGTAGAATGGTTGTTCTCAAAGGGTGATCATCAGGTCTCTGACAGTGACACAGAGTTATGTCCCAAAACCATGTTTCCATATACCATTAACATGTTTCCATATAGTATTATGGTTTAAAGTTTTAAAAATAAGAATGTATTTGGTGCCCCAAAATGTTCATGGTAGTTATGTCTGAGTGGTTTGCATAACTTCGTATGGGATCAGTTAATGATTTTACAGTCTTCTAATGTGTATTGAAATTGTGACAAACACCCTGCTTTCAGGTTATTTTAAAATTTGATCTTCCATTTTTTAGGGTTTTTTTCTTCAATAAAAGGATTTAGAGGTTTGAAGTCTAACTAGGAATTTTCTAGCAAACTGTATTGATTGACCATCATCAAAATAGAATGACATTAAATATTTCTTGTACATCAAACAATCTAGCTATCAAATCTAATGGGACCTCATATGCCAATTTGTACAAGATACAGGTACAATAAAAATGTGGCTTAGGAATCAAAAGGTTGTCAATATAATTGACAATGTTATTGAATTCCAGTTTGCCAAGCTACTAAAATATCATAAAGTTATAGACTAATAAACTGAGGATGATACATAAGATCCCATAGATCTTTAACAGAGTGAAAAAAGATAGAAAAGGGTTATATGTATATTATTTGCACAATTTTTTCCTCCAGAAACTGTGTCTTACTTTAACTGCTTGTTACCAGTCAGAGAACATTACACTAGCAATATTAACTTCATTGCCTAATTTCTCTTTACTGTTAGACAGAGCTTGTTGAAACTGTTTACTTGTCCTCAAGGCTGAGGTGTTTTTTTGGAGTTCCACCAGAAAACCAAGTAAAAGACAGCCATAAGTGATGTATGTGTTTAAAATAATTGTTGGTATATGTTATTGGAAGTAAAATACTAAGCTTATGTATTTGGCAAATTACACATTTGCAATGTTCTTTCCTTGATGCCTGAATGGCAGAAAATCTGATGATGTTATCTAAAAGTGAAGCTTCTGTGCAACAGGACTGGTTCCACTGCTGTGGGTATAGCACAGTGAATATAATGATCTGAGGAAATCAGTGTTTCATCATGAGACCCACGATGTTATTGAAGGTGAAGACGATGTCATTCCTCGCTGGGCACAAAGTATCAGAGAGGCCAGGAAAGAGTGGAATATAAGCAGGTGGTCTGATGTGTTTTCTTGCATTACTGTAGGATTATACAGTAAGGCTATGAAAATGCACAGGGAAATAAAGCCTCAGATCAATGCTAAGCTGTATCATTTAATAGACTAAAGCAAAAATGTTTTTAGAGAACGAACTAAGGTACCTTGCTGAGCTCAGATAGTGAAAAAAACCCCAGCTTCCAGAAAATGTGCTTTCACTGTTATCTTAGAGACCTCATTTTCAAAAAGCAATTTGATGCCTTCAGCCTGAACAAATAATTCATTTTGCTGAAGACATTTAAGAAGATGATGCATAGGCCCCGTTTCAGAAACTTGCTACCTTGCTTTCTCCAGGACACAGACTGCGTAGACGGCCCATTGTTGGACTCTGCTGCTGTTGCTGGCAAGATACAGGTAGCAGGGAAACTTCCTAAAATAAAAGAGCAGTTTTAACCCCATCCATGTGCAGTTCAGATGAGATTTTTCTCTCGGTGAATCATCCATCAGGTTTTGCTCTTAAAAGATCTAAAGCTCAGGACAGAATATTTGCATGCTGCGAAGAAGATATGTTCTATAAAGACTATGGAGATATTATTAGGGAATGTGAGACCTTTATTACTGCAAAACTTTCCCCATTTTTTTAATCCCAGATATAATTTTAATTTGAAAATGCATATTGTTCTCAAATGCCAAAATCTATATGCCATAAAGGTTTTCCTATTTTTTTTTTCCTGAACAGGGCCACTATGTAAAAATAATAATTGGAGTACAATTTCTGATCTAGAAACAGACTGCGAACTTTCAATACACCTGGACAGTCTAGTGAGCATCCTTTTAAGATTTTCAGTGTTGAAGTAGTTCATTCACACCACAAATTAGATTACAGTAAAACAATAAATTACTAGGCACTCCTGAAAGGAACTAAAAAAATCTTTGCAGGGCTTGTGCCAACCTGTAGAAATCAGTAACAAAACAGAACAGTTTTCTGTGATTTTTCTACTTCACAGACTGCAGATACTATTCCTCACTTAGGAAGGAAGGAGGAATTTCTGAGAACATCTGAAGGAGATTTGTGTCTCACCAATTTTCTAATGAAAATGAATGAGAAACTTGCAAGTTTTCACAAACTTCTCTTGAGTGTCTGCCAGTTTTCAGAGCACAGCACTATAGTAATTGCACTGAGCACCAAGATTGATGTCAGGATTAAAGGTTATAAGCTATGAGGGCAGGCGGAGAGTTTAGATCCATAGTGTCTGAGAATGCAAGTTGTAGAAATGCTGTATTGAATGTTAACCTGAAGCTTTGGAAAGGGAACTAGGGTTTTTTCCCCAGCATAACTGTGCTAATTGGACACGTGGGTGTGAATAGTTATTATAGGAAAAGCAATTTAGGGTAGGTACCAGAAATCATTTTGCCATACAGATAACCTGCAGGTACGGACTGTTACAAGGATGAACAAAAAATAGAATCATTAAAAAATTACAATGCACACAGAAAACTGATGTCATACAGAACTGGACTATTGCTTATTCATTAGCTGTGGATGTGGGGCCAATTGTTAGTCTAAGCCAAGTTGGCCATATATTGCTTTAGCAGTTCTAAGCAGAATTAAACCTGTTCTTACTAACTGGGGATTTATCCCACATGGGAGAAATCTCTGAGCAGTGTAAAGCTGTCATTGCAGCATCTTGGCAAAGGAAATGCTTATTGGAATTGTACTAGGGCAGGAAGGACTATACTTGGAGCATACCATGCTTCAGTCATCCCTGCCAATGTAATTGCCTCTAAGGGGTTCTGCCATCTGGTGCAAGTTACAGACAGCCTGAGGCTATTTTAGCTTGTACTGGGATTTAACCTATGAGCAGGACAGTGCTAAACTGGCTTTAGGCCAATTTCACCTTTTTCTCTTCTGAATTAAGCAGAGTATTTCTATAATTATAAACTCTGCTTAAAATCCATTGAAGTTCAATTAGTTAATAAGGAATTGATTCTGACTTCAGGTGGGAAATAGATCTTGGAAACAAATGAACTTCTGTGTTCCATGTTTTTCATGCAAATACTCCTAATAAGAAGAAAAACAGGCAAATGTCAAACATTCTCAGAACAGATTTTTTTTTCAGAATGTTTCCATTACGTCAATTAGAAACTCTAACTTGCTGAAACAAGTCCAAGAGTAATAACGAAAATACCTAAATAAATAAAAGGTGCACATAAGCAATTCAATAGGAATGATGTATGAATCCAGACCTGTCATCACTCCCTCACTACATAATTTCGCCTATTCCACACCTGTGGCATATAGTAGCAGTGAAAGAGATAACCAGGTTTAATGTTACAGCTGTATATATTTGTGTCCTTTGGAACCCTTTTTGGAATTGCAATTATTATTCTTCAATCAATGCTCCTGCAAAACTGTAATGTTGTTAATTTGTAATTTGACTTATTGCTTGTGTTTCTTATTTCAGTCGTGCTCCTGAGACAGTTTTTTGTTTGGGTCTTTTTTTTTGTGGGTGAGTATTTTTTGTTGTTTTCTTTCAGGTTGGCTTTTTTGTTTATTTGGGGTTCTTTTGTTTTTTGGGGATGGATAAAACATATATGCAAACCTTTCTGGAGTAACTTATCTTCATGATTCTCTGTGACTGTGAGAGCTTTATTTTCTTAGTGGTCCTTGATGTTACTATGAACTGACCACTGCAGCTAACTGTACAACTCCCAAGAAATAGATACTTGGACAATGATTTAAACTCTTCAAATTGTATGAGTGCCATTCTTATATCAATAGCTACAATCAGAATTTGTACTGTTAATGACTATCAGTGTCATTTTTTTCCCAATAAGTCTCATTTATTAGAGACTAATTCTATGCATTGTGAAGCACCATTCCAATCAGGATACTTCAGAGATTTCTTACCATTGCAGGAAACAGGTCTTTAGAGCTGCCTGTGTGACTTACACCTACAGTCCCTCTGGCAAAAGTAGTTTTCTTGGTTTATTTTAAAGTATTGAAGTTTTTTTTATACACAGTTTTCCACAAGAAGCACTGACTACATATGAACATAAAAAGAGTAAACTAACAGTGGTTATACTGAGAAGATACTCAAGTTTAACAAATGGAGTTTTTCAGACATTATTAAAAAACTAAAATAAAAATGAGAATTGCATTATATAATTCATAATTTTTCACATCCATGTTATTTTGTGTCATTTTTATCATAATGGGAACATCTATTGTTAGAATAAATGAGCATAAAACTTCATTTTATTGGAAAGATTTTTTTCCCAAGTCCCAGCCAATTTAAGAACAGAAACTATCCCTAAATTAAGTAGAATAGGCAATAGAAAGGTTAGATTTTGCCACTGGGAACTGTAAAAACATCAGGATTTAATTAAGACTAAAAATATTGTTGAAGACTGTTAGCAAGTACATAGTGGAAGCTCAGAGGTATGTGTTTTTTGAACCTGCACAATATCTGAGGTAGCAGGATCAAATTCTAGTAAGCAGCAAAAATGTGTGAGTGAAGGTCATAGGTATATTTATTGATCTCATCTATGTATTTACCTACTATTCATGGAATTTGAAAAGGCAATCTCTAGACTCACCAAAGCATATCGGGCCCATGAAATCTGGATTTCTTGCCTAGAAAAAAAAATAAGGCAGGATAACAGTTTGGAGTGGTGATCCACTTAAAAATAACTGTAAAAACGAGGAGGACAGAAGAGGAGACAAACAGCAAAAATGCGATGGGTATTTAGTACAAAATGAACACACTCTCTCAGCCAATAGGTCACCAGCTAACTGACAGTCATAGGTTTACCCAGTAAACACATGAGTTTTCATGGCCACCTAGGGCTAGTGGCTGAAGATTGTGTCCTCTTTTCACTCCTTAGAAAAGGAAACTACAAAGTGGTCATCATAAATTAGCATAATAGTGCATAAGGCAATATGTGCTTTTATGTTCAGACAAGTCATTAGCATTGAAGGTCTACTGGCATGACGTGTCATAAAACCACTGCCAAAGTCAGCAAACAGCCCAGCGTGTGCCTGTCAAATGCTAAATCACTCTGTTCTCACAGGGCTGCCCAGGGTCTTATCCCATGAGTGTGTCTTGCATCGTTGCCCCTGTATGATCCAGTAGCAGTTTCCTACATTTGACTTTGCTGGTTGGGCAGCCTAGTACCTTCCTTCACAGGATTGCTTTGGTTCCCATAAGCAGCATTTTGTCACAATTTAGAGAAATAAAAATGCATCTCAAATAACTGGCAATCTAAACAGAACATAAAAATCAGCATGATTATATTTATGAATGCTGAAAACTTAATTGTCATCTTTACATTATCACACAGAATGCCATTTTTAGATTGGTTTATTCCCAGCTGATTCACTGTTCCCCATACATTGTACTCTTGCCAAGTATTCAATGATGTACAAATTCTGAACAACTTTGTAGAATTCAGAAGTAATGCTCTTAATGCACAGCTGCAAATGAAAAAGATTAGATGGTTTTAACTCACAGAAATGAACGCTAAGAAGGGCTAAACAAGCAGTATGTTTGCTGATGTTTATCAGAAATCATAGTTAGACAGAACTAAAAGTGATGTTTTACTACCATTTCAATTGATCTAATTTTTGAATTGCTGATTTTGAGCTTCCCTACATTAAGGGAAATTTCATAAAAGTGATTTCAAATACACTTCTGCAATACTTCTCTTGAAATTGCTTTTTCATGCTGGGTTCTTTTTTTTTGAAAACAAAACCCAAATAATTCAATGCAATAAAAATTAATTTGCGAACATTTTCTTGCTCTGAAACTTTTGTTTTCTTTCCCACTGAAATCTCTTCCAAATTATACTCCAGTTTTTACTACCACTTTATTGACTTCCTCTCAATTCTATCATTTTATCTATATCTATATATTCTATGTATCTATGTATCTATCTATCTATCTATCTATCTATCTATCTATCTATCTATCTATCTAATCTCCTTCTAGCTATATGTGAATTCCTTCCATCTCTGCTGTTTGTCTGCATTTAACAAAGTCAGAGGAGTGACAGCAACACAAACAATTCCACAGACTGTACAGGTGTTTTGTACTCTAGAAGTAGCACAGAGGCATTCAGCCCAGCACCCACAGATCTGCTGTCTTGCCAAGCTGTTTGCATGGCACAGGTTCTGGTCTCATTTGTGGACACCCTGCTGCCAGGTTAGTTAAGACTCTGCAAAACTGAACTAATGAACTTGCCTTCAGTGAGGTTAATTGACTTAGATGCAGGCCCAGACATGTGTAAATATACTGCTTTCCTTCTTCTGCCAGCCTGATCCTGGCTAATTACAAGGAATCTGTACAAGGTATTTCACCATGATACCCCAAAATAACAAATCAAGGTGTTGATTTTTTTCACTTCCGTATATTTGCACTTCTTTCCCACGTACACTTTTCCTCTACTTCCCTGGACATTCATGCTGTTTTTTGAAAAGTAATCAGTCCCATAACTGATTTTACATATCAGAAAAGAGAATTGGCTTAATCATCACCTCAGTTTTGTTTTGTGGGATTTTAGAAATGGATCTTTAAAATCATAATTTTATGGAGGAACAAAGACTTTAATTAATGATAAACTAATCTCACATCGTGTGATAGTGCAGTATTAGAATTTAATTGATATGTCCAGTTCCTTGGCTTTTCATGTTAAGAGCATGATATCATTACAAATTTGAGCACTGTTTCTCCAAATAATTCCGTAACATATACTTTGCATAACTGAATTAAATTTGCACAATATGTATAAAGCAGAAAATGTGGTACAATAAGGTGACACCATGTATTATTTCCACTTACATTTTAATTTATCACCAGCCTCAAGTTTTCTTAAGGAATCACCCAAGAAATTTTTTAAGTCCCCTCTCAAATCTTCTGTGTCTTTAACAATTTCTCTTGGAGACCTTGGCACCCTAGCAGAGTGCTGAAACACTGCCAATTTCTCATTAATAGGTTTTATGGTTATATCTTCTGTCTGTTCAACTCAGCAGCTTCTATTTTTTTCAGGATCCTCCTGGGAAATGGTATTTATGGGATCAAAAGGGTTTTCCCTTATGGCTCTGACTCTCATAAACACAGTTTAGGAGAGATCACACAGCCTCTGTGCTCTTCTAAAGTGTGCTTTCTTTCTTTAGTTGTACAGTTTTCCTGTGTGCTTTTACAGGTTTTTCCCCAAACACAGAACGATGCACAACATTTTCTTACCAAATCCCACCTGCAGTTATTATCTTGTCTTGGTTTTAAAAATCCCTTGTGAGAGAATAGCTTTCTTATTTTGTTTTATCTGTCATGTAATACTAAAGCCGGCAAAACTGTTTGTTCGGGTGTCTTTCTGTCACTAAGACCAGCTAAAGGGATCAGTAAAACACTACTATAAATCTATGATGCTGCTGAACAAAATGTGTGTACTATACTGGTCAGTGTATTCATACAAGTGAATGCAAGATTTGTTTGACTAGATTTTCTTTTCTTTGCTTACTTTAACCTAAATATTTAATGTTCTGGGATTTGTAGATATGAGGCTCAGTGCCAAGTTTAGCAATGCAGAAACTGTGGATAAGAATTACTAGAGTCATGGAGAGCTCTGTATATAAAACAATGTCAAGATCAGTTGCAGTAATCAATGTATTTTTTTTTCTTTTTTGCTTTAGTACTCAGTCTGGCATCTGCTCTATCCCCTAGCAGAGGATTGTTTTCTTGAAGATGATCACTATGTGTTCAGTGTTATTTGAAAATCTATACCACTGCATCCATTTGTGTGTTTATATGCAATTGGGTTAAGTTACTATGTCTCCTTCTTCCAGCTGGCTTACTTCAAATTGCAAAAACTACTAGCATTCATTGTTGTTGATAAAAAAGCTGTACATGAAGCTAAAATAATTTAAAAAACCACCTCCTTCTGAGTCATAAAACTAATATGTTTCTATGGGATATACTAGAGTTCTTCATGAAGAAAATTGCACACAGACTTGTCCAAGAATCATAGAATGGAAAAAACTTCCCTCCTGCTTCTATCTGCTCACTTGTCATTTGTTTTCACAATCTTCCTTGTGCTTTTTGATCTTCACAATTTGCAGAGAAAGCAGCCAACTTAGAAAGTGCTAATACATTACTGGATTTCTGTGCAATGGAGTCCTAATGTGACTTTTACCTTCAGTAAACCTCTGAAAAGAAGAATCAGACAAACAGTAGAATTTAAAATGAAAAGGGAACTCTGAAATAAAATTATTCTTCCACAAAAAAAAAGCAAGATTTGTAAGACAAAATATATTATATGTGCAAATGTTAGTTATCATAGTGGCTTCATGTTCTGTGCGATCAAATTAGAGATTCCTCTCCCCTCATTCTTGTGTCTGGTGTAAAGCTGAGAAGCAGTGAACACAGAAGGGCACTGTGGAAAACTATAGTAGCTATGGTATATCTCTGAGTTATCTTGGTTTTTGGAATTTCTCCAAAACATAGATATGTGTGCACACAATTTCTGGCACTTAATCTCATTCCTATGGAAGAAAAAAAATACAAGTCCTGCCGAACTCAACAGAAATTTTGCATGGTTAAACTTTATTTTTTCTTCCCTTGCTGCCTTGGAAATATTTTCAAACTTTTGAAACTTGATTCAGACCTTGTATAGTTTTGTCATTATACAGAGAAAAACATTAAAATAATTTCCTATTAAGAATGCATCAAAATATTGTGCAAGAAAAATAGGGTTTTTTTGTTTGTTTGTTTTCTTTATTTCTCAGGTACTTATAATCCTAGAATTATACCAGGAAAGCTTTTAAGGATAGTCCATAAAGAGTATTAAAGTCTTCATGACTATATTGAAGAAGATATGAGCAGAAAAGTCCTTGTCCCAAATACAGCTCCTTCCATTTACAGAACTAGTTTTAATAATACTTGCAAAATTAATACAGTTACAATGGTAACTCAACGAATTCACAAACGCAATATTGATGAAGCCTTTTAAATTCTAGCAATTCTTTAGTCCTAAGTTATCACAGAATCACAGATATTAAACCATCTCTATTTATTAAAACTCCCTTCCAATGGCTTTACATTGTGTCATTTTCTATTCCTTTCACAGATGTTATGGAAATGAAAAAGGAACACACCCGAGCATCAGATATTGGATATAGTGCAGACAACAATGTGCAATTCTGGTTGTATTAGTATTTGGAATTTTGACCTCCATTCTGGAGGTGTCTACCATCTCCAGCATCCCATTTTGATGGAAAGGAGAAACACATCAAATCACCACTAGAAATAGTTAATGATCAGTGTTACCTGGCTTTTGTGGTATCCTGTTCCACAAGGAACCAGGCTATGCACATTCTCCAAATTCTTAAGAATTCAGTTTGCTGTCTGTTTATGAAATCAGAAAATTCTTGAAGTAAATCCAGCTGTACCTATATATATATTACAATACAAAAGTAGGAAGTTTATCAAGTTTATTCCCTCATATTACAATCAAATACACTGTTTATTCTTTTTTTAAATTTTACTTTTAAGTAAAAGAGGTTTTCTGCTTTTTTGTGGCTTTTAAAACACTCTTGCAGATTCAACCCTTTGGTGGTAATAATTTTACTACTTATCAACTTTTTCTACTGGTTAAGGTCAGCTTATACCTACTTGATCTTTTGACAGATTTTAGATCAAGTATAGTTCTCATATGCGTTTTCTGTCTTTTTTCTGGATGAATTAAATGACTCCCTGGAGCTCAAGCAAAGGCAAGTAATACACATACTCACAATCAAAACAGAGAATTTTGCATAGTATAACGTCATACCATTGTCTTGCTACAGCCAATGACATCAGCTTGAAGTATCATAATATTTTGTCTTTGATATTCAGTGAAGGATTTTCATTTACAGTCCATGACTTTTTAATTTTTTTGGCTTTACAGGCAAATCTTTGACTCCTTTTTTTAAGGGAGGTTAAGAAAACAACTTAAGTGTACTAAAAAGTCTGCAGCCATCTATAATCTCCAGTCATCTTTTGGTATTCCCCCACTTTGGTTGAGAAGGGCTCACACAAAGTATTATGAGAGGGACCTGTAGTCTTCAGAGTCTTGCTGTGTTGCTGTCTCATATTATTTATTGGTAACCAATAAGTTATACTAACCAATGTATATTGGTTATATAATATATAACCAGCCAGCTATATTAGCCAAAATCAACTATTGGTTAATACACAGATAGTTCCCTCTTCTGTCCTAGTCAGTGAATTCAAAGTCAATACTAGGCTGGAGCTGCTAATAAAGACTAGCTCATGTCTTACTGTCAGCTTAGACCATGAATTTGATATGATTATTTTAATCCTATTTCTATTTCCTTGTTCCTTAGTCACCCTCATCTTCCTGTCAAATATTCTGACTATTCAGTCCTAATGACATCTTCCAACTTTGTGTCAATGGTAAAATTAGGTAAGGTATTTTTTCTGCTTCTACGAACTTTGCTAACGAATTTGTTCAATAGCAATCAACCTACACCAGATCATTAAGAAAAAGGTATGTTAATTTCTCTTGACACATTATCAGCTTTCAATACAGCCAGCTGACTTGTCTCCTCTTTTCAAAGTCTCAGCTGAACCTCATTATCTCCAATCTAATTTCCAAACTTCCCAGTTCCAGTACTGGAGATTCAGATAAAATACAGTTTTACACAAACGAAATGTAACAAATTCAATTTTTCCAGAAAAAGAAATTATCAGGATGCTGGTCTGCTATGGAATATCCATGGTGAATACTTTATATTTACATTCCTTATCTTGTGTATCTCCAAAATAAAATCAGCATTTGCATGATACCACTGTCATGTGAATAGTAGTATTTAAAACAGTCACTAGTGGGACCATGACTTTATTGTCAGTTCATTAAGTAGTGTGGCATAGAAAACAGCTATATACCCTCTTTCATTAGTATCAGGCCCATTCCTTCTCCTCCCTTCCTGGTTTAAGCCAAGAGAAATCACTTGACAAACTCTGAAAGAGCATTTTCAAGGATTTATCATGTTGACTTTAGCGCAGCCATGCTAGAAACTAATAACGATTTTTAATCTGACTTTTTATCTGTCTTCCTTTCATCCATTCCTGCACATTGACTTCCAATATCTTCTTATCTTCCTTTCAATAAATTTGTTTCTGCACTTTCTTCCTTCTGCATGCTTTTTAACTTTTCATTTACTCTACTCTTGCAGTATCAAATAGTCTGAAGTGACAACTGAAAAAGAATCGTGGCACTCTTTAGATGTGCAAGTAGAGGCAAAAATGGAAGCAAAGTTGTCACTTTTAAGATTTCAAATATAATTCCAAAAAAGCATATCAGTGTACCTGAAAATTTTTACAAATAAGGAAAATACATTCCTTTTCAGATACAGCTTAAATCTGAGTATCTTTTTTCAGTCTATATTCTTTCACTACTACTGAGGGAGAGTTAGGGGCAGTATCACTATCACTTTTAACTAGAGAATTATGAAGAATTCATTTACCAAAGTATACCTGACAATTTCTTCAGAAAATTCAAGAAAAAATTTTAAAATAGCAGCTAAAATTGCTTGCACCAGAAGTCTGTTTTCAATCATATTAACTTGATCAGGAGTTATTGAGACAGTAAGATAATTAAGAACCACATGAAAAAAGAAGATTCTCTGCTCTAGACCAATACAGTGAGAAGGGTCTAACTCATCTTCTATTGATCTAGGAAGTTTAATTCAGTCCTATCTCATATATCCCTGATGAATACATATTAATCTACTGATTTATCACCTCTGAAATAATCTCCACATCATCCAGTGAATTAATCAGGAGATGAATTAAATATTTTAATAGCATATGTCTAGTACAGGTAGAATGATTTCTCCTTCTAATAATAATATCTAATTTTCTTCTTACTATTCTTCAGCAGCTGTAATGTTGGTCATGTTAGGTTTTTTAAATTTAATTTTCTTTCTTATATGCAACCTCTTCACCCTAAAATGATCTTTTATCTCCCATAAAAACAGATGACAAGACTATTTTTCAGTTCAGAACTTTTTCATAATTACATTTTTGGCCTCAAGGGAAAAGCTGTATACATTATCAAATCCCTTGGCTTTGCAACTGAGTAGCTTTAACAGTCTTGCACACTGCCTGCAGCTATTGCAATTTATTTTGAATATTAGAAAATCCTCAAATTATAAGTTCTAACAAGGTAGAGTCCTGTTCAAATTGAAACACATTATGTTTCTTACTGCCTTGTAAACCGATCCTGCAGATTTCTTACAGTTGTTTATTTCTCTTCCACGCCTTACAGTAACTACTAACCATTCATACTGTGATGGATCTAACAGTTTTTATTCATCAGTATAAAAACCACTGGCCTTTTGCCATTCACATCTACAGAAGCACTACAGTGCAATTCAGGAATGTTCCTGAGCAGTGCACAGCTGATTGTGAAAGCGTGAAATGCTACCTGAAACTAAGCTCAAAATCTCTAAAATAATCACAGAATCAAAGAATGGGTAGTAGTACTGGAAGGGATCACGGTGGGTCATCTGGTCAAGCCTCTGTGCTCCAGCAGGATTATCCTAGAGCACGCGGCACAGAGTTGCATCCAGACCGTTCTGGAGTATCTCCAGTGAGGGAGATTCCACAGCCTCTCGGGGCAATGTGCTCCACATTTCACTCACATTTCACCCACACGGTAAAGAACTTCCTCATAATCAGGTGGAACATCCTGTGCAATGGTTTCTACCCATTGCCTATTGTCCTATTGCTCAGCATCAGCAAGAAGAGACTGGATCTATCCTCTGACACCTTCCCTTCAAATGCTTATGGACATTTATGAGACTCCCTCTCAGTTCTCTTTTCTTGAGGCTGAACAGGCCCAGCTCCCTCAGCCTTCCCTTGTAAGAGAGATACTCCACTCCCCTGGTGTATATTTGTTGAGCTCCACATCTCCCTTTTACTGAGGAGCCCACACCTGGACACCACTCATGATACGGCCTCACCAGAGCTGAGCAGAGGGGCAGGGTCACATCCCTTGACTTGCTGGCAATGTTTTTAGTAAAGGCCCACAGGATCCCATTGGCCTTCTTGGCCACCAGGACATGATGCTGGCTCATGGACAGTTTGTTGTCCACCAGGTCCCTCTCTGCAGAGCTGCTTTCCAGCAGGTCAATCTTCCAGCCTGTGCTGGTGCAGGGGGCTAGTCCTCCCCATGTGGAGGACCCTGCATTCACCTTTGTTGAATTTCAGACAGCTTTCCTCTGCCCTACTAGAAAATACTTCTGAAGCAGAAGTATACCAGTAGGTTATAGAATTTTGGGGTTTTTTTGGAGTTAAGCACCAATAGGAATTATAAAGCTTGAAGAGTCATCATATAATTTATCCATTTGTTAAGAATTTTAGGTCAACCAGAACACAGCCCAGTACCATCCTCTCCTGGTTAAGTGACTTAGAGAGTCCAGGGCTCCCTCAAAGTTTTTGGATTTTGTTGGGCTTTACAGATGCTTGTCTGAAAATCAGAGTTCTAGAAAAAGGAAAGGAGCTCTGGATCTATAGTCAGGAGGCAAGTGAAAATATGATCTGCCCAAATACCTTGCGTATTTACAGTTCACAAATAGAGATGCCAAGTATAACTGCTGTAAATTCAAAAAAATGCACTGATCAGCAGAGAAATTTCTGCTTAATTATCTATAGAAGTTAGTCCAGTATTTATGAAATTCATAGTAAAATTGTCACAATGGTTCAGGTGACAATATCAGCTGTTCACATACCTGATTCTCTATCTTCCTATTTCAAAGTTATACTATTAATAATTAGCAATTATCTTTCAACTAACATCCTTAGGAATACAGAACTGTTTTCTAGTAAAAGAAATGTGAGTTCTCCCTCAGGTCTCTTAGAACAACCTTTCGTACCGAGAGGTTTAAAAGTATTTTTGAATGCTTTAACTTAACTATGCATGTTTATCACTTATTCAGAGAAAAGGTGATCATGCACAGAGCAATTGAAACAAAATCTCAGTAACACTTGCCCAATTTTTAGAATTTTACCTTAATATCTGTTTTCTGACATAGAAAAGAAACCCTAGTACTGGTTTGAAGTCAAACTCTTTTTATAAGTGTTACCAATGAACGCAGAGAAATAAATCTATGTGAGCCCTCACCACCACTCTGAGATCTTCACCAGCCTGTGTGCTCACTTCATCAAGTCCTCCTTACTTGATAAAGGATCTCTTAAGTATACATCTGGCATTATAACGATTTCTGGAAGTTTCTTACTGAGGTCCTTCCCTGATTGGCTTGATATGCTTGAAAGCGTTTGATTAGTTAATTAGCACCTGGGAGCTAAACACCAGTGAATTGTGTGGTAGCTCTCAGAACATGCAATTTTTTTCTATGGCTTTTTAAGGTATTTCATATCACATATGCAAATGTTTCATTTTGATTTTTCTTTCTTTTTTTTTTTCTAATTAAGATAAGCTCAGAAATTAGATAGAGATAGCAATTACAATCCTAAATTTTTTGTCTGGGTGCTTGATTTGAGAATGGTTGTACATCACAATAAGGTCTGTCCTTGCCAGGCTGTGTTAGCTCATGGCTTTTCTATTTTTTTTTTTATTTTAAATCTTGCTGCAATATTAAACAAGCAAGATAGGTTGTTTGTGCAGTTACTTTTTTCCTTTACTTGTGCAATACTTTTTTCCTAGAGTGAGTGGTACTGAAACCTATGACATTTCTGAGAGCTATTTTTGAATCTGAAGTCATTGAAGGAACTCTGTCTGGGTTGTCCTATCAGTTGCAGTTCCACTGGAGATTGGAAGATGGAACACATTGAGTCTAATATTTTCAAACTGCTCCTGTTGATCCAGCTGTGCTTTCTCTGTGACACATGGGGCAGACTTTCTCAGTAAAGTTATTTGAAAATATTAGAAAGAAACTCAAACTGAGACAGTACAATGAAACAGCTTGAGGTGAAAGTATGAATAGCTATCTATTTTATTAAATGCTTTATTTCTGCTTGTGGAAGTCCAGAAAATATGTTAGAGTATAAAAAGTCGCCTATTTTTGCAGATATAGGAAAAAACAAACAAACAAGCAAACAAAAAATAACCCCTCCTCCCAAAAAACCCCAAAACACCAACCCCAAAACAAACAAAAAACCATCAAAACACCCCAAAATAAAATTTTAAAAAAGCCAACTAAACAAACAACATCAACAAAAACCTCCAGGAATACCTACTCACACCATAATTTATTATTATAAGCAGTATTTCTTTGACTTTGTTCTAGCCCCAGATTATTTCAGCTTCATACAAAATAGCTTTCTTTGGGTAGTTTCAAGTGTGATTGCTACTTCATGGAATTTTAAATACATCTACAAAATCTATTACAATAAAGCTGGTTAAAGCTTATTAAGGTTTTGCTTCATAAATAAGAAGTACATCATAAACACTTGAAATGGAGTAGAATCCTACTTACTAGTAAGAAACTATGTTTATTTTGGTATAATGTGGAGTGGTTCACATTCTAACTGTGTATCTTTTCCTTGGCAGCCCAGGGAAATCACTGTATATGTTTCCAAGAAATATAGAATACAGGCTTACATTTTCCAGTCTCTCATCTGTCCCAAGGACTACTGTCATGCAATAAAAAGACAAGATTGTAAATCTCTTACATTTCCTTTCATTTCTCAGCAATACATTCCTATGGAAGTGAAAACTAAACACATTTTATGCTTCTTGTGCTGTCCTGTATTTTGACTAAATATTTTACTGATACTGTCCAGAAAAGAGTCACAAACAGAGGACTGAAAGTCCAAAACATACATATCCACTAGCAATCCACATAATGGGAGAATGATGTATTGCAAAGCCAGCGTGCCCCTGAATACCATTCAAAAGATAAATGAAGAGTTTTCAAGTAATTAAATGTGAGCCTCACAACATCAGTATGAAAAAGTAAATATAATGTTATAGCAGCTAAAAGACACAGAAGAAAATAAACTTCTGTTGAAAATATTTTATATAATTATATAATTATAGGATTTTTTATATAATATAATAAAATATAATGAACAAATCCAATTTAGGAAAATCTACAGTTGCTTCAGAGGTATCTGTGATATAGTAATGACAGCTATGAGCCACTGCATCTGGGGCTCCCCTTACTGAGCAAAAGTCCTGCATGAAAATAACTCTGCATTCCATTTAAATGGAAGTGAACTGGAACTCTTCCATTTAAATGGAAGTGGCTAGAAAACTTTCTTTATTCTTTGACAGAAGCAATAAACTGAAGCTGGAGTAAAAAACTAAGGGAGGGAAAGGTGCTCAAGTGCGTAAGCTTCCCTATTCTTCAGGGAATTAGAAAAAAAATAAAAAAGGAAAGAAGACACAAGAAATTACTAAATGTGCCTGCAGGCAAATGGGGAAAAGTGTGACTCAGAAGGGAATTTTCCCATGCTGGTATACAGATAAGGAGGTAGATGTTTCAAAGCTTTCAGGAGAAACACACGGAAATGTAGGGATTCGTTTTTGCGCCTAGCCAGCTGCTTTCATTGAAATCAATGAGATCTGAGTTATGGTGTTTGAAACTTTAATGAGTTCACAAAAGTTTCGATTTTCTCTCTGTAGAGTGTCAAAATCATAGCTAAATGTTATATGGGGCTGAGTTTAGTCCCAATTTGAGCCTTTTCAAGTGTTATTTGAGCTTTTTTAGGTCTTCCCAGTAGATTCACTTCATTCTTCATCTCTAAGTGTAAATGAAACAAGTCTGGTTTTGTAGTTACCCTAGGATTTTACAGTGACAATATTTTCTTAACTGTTTGGTCTTGTTAGTTTCTGAATGTTTTGAAGAAACAAATGCATTTCTATGAAAAGATTTTAAGTACCACCATATGTTCAAAACAGACTGAGCACATTAGCTGTTCTAACTAAAATGTATGAAAAATAATATTGAAAATGGCTCTCATTGCCTTTTAGAAGCAAAGATATTCTAATCCATTTGGTTTTCAAAAAGGTATTTATGTGCATAGTTGCTGTTTTTCAGTCTGCAGGCTGTACTACTATAATGATCTCCTATTGCATGTGAGCAGTGTTTTAAGTTGTTTCACCAACTTAAATATTCCTGACTTGTTTCCTAATGTAGTCTAAAAGTAGAGGTATTAATATTGTAGCACTTCTAATATTTATTTTTCATTTCAGTGCAAAACACATACTTGAAGCCTGTTAATCATGTCAGTAAATTGCTAAATAAAATTTCATTTAGGACTATTATAGGTTTCTGTAGTTTTAAAGGCTATCTGTATTTTATTGCCTTTATTTTGGGAAAGAGGCATAGCAGATAGACCTAGGATTTCTGAGGTAAAATTCTCAATAATTTTATAAAAATATATTTCTCTCTCAAAATAATATCGGGTTTCACTGAAACAAAGGAGTGATTTCTTAAAAAATATATTAAGAGAATTCCACATGGTCATTCTCCCATCCTATAGAACCAAGCAGTACTGTAGCAGTCTTAGACTTCTGGAAGAACAGTCAATAATTCCAAAAATTATATGTAATTATTTCAGGGGAACTTGTCCTCCAAAACAAGTTTTCAGTTCTTTCACCACACTTTTAAATGCATTTAAATTACTTTATTTCTTACCACTATGTACATTAGGTACTTAAAGGAAGCATCGACTTGTACAATGACAATTTGACAAAAGCATAATAGAAATACAGTAGGGGATTGAAGAACAAAAGTCAAATCTAATTCTCTGTTCTGGTTACCAGTACCCACAGCACATTCTACTGTAACATCACTTCAATCACACATTACGCCTGCTGGAGGCAAGGATGGCACAGAGCCAGAATAACTCTAGTATTGCTTTCAGAAATAGTGATTAGACCTTGATTTTGGATTCCTTCAGAGAATGGATATTGCAGTTAGAGAAAGAATTCACCACAGTTTTGGAAAACAGGGCCATGATTGAACACAAAATCTCTTTTCAGCTTTGACCTAATTGTATCTCTCAATTGCTGTTAAGGTAGCCAGATTTATCTTTGTGGATGTATGGAAGATCTGCAACAGGGTTTTCAGACTTAGATAAAAGAATTTCTTAGTGAAATTACACCTACTGAATGTTACAGGACTCGTATAGATGAGTCATGTAATTAATTCATACATAAATGCTTACCACTGTGTGAGCTTAATTAACCTAATGATTTTTCTCCCTACTGTTTTAAACTGTGAATTCATAGTAATGGGAATTTTAGGTCTATGTTACAGTAACTGTCTTACTTAACTGAAATTTCCCATTCTAGGCTTTATCTATGTAGTACAAATGTAAAATTAAAATGTTATACCTTAAGGAAAATTCTCGAAACCATTTTCATGTTAGTACTATATAACTATGTCATCACGTAGCCTAAAATATCCTCTCTAAAATTAGCTGACAAATTGCAGAAAATTGTTCTCTGGGTTGGCAGAAATGAATTCTATTAAAGCTAATGAAAATTGCACATCTGTGGCATAAGACCATATGTCCAGAAAGGAAGCAGTATGTGGAATAACCTTCTTTCAAATTTAAACCCAATCACTGAAGTTTTTCCATCAGAGAGTCACCAGATTTATGAGAGCTATGAAAAATTCTACTCTGACAAATTTTGAATCAGTAGTCTACATAAAATAGTGATCAAATCAAATTAACTAAAGTATTAGATTATTTTAACATGTCTGGTGTCTGACAAATCCTTCACATATATATGTTTAATTTAAAATAATCTGAAAAAATACAATACATGCACATGAAATAATAGAGTGTAATTGTAAAAAGGGATAAGGAACCCTTTGGTACTATTAAGTTCTGTGCTTTAAATAAGAAAGTGTAATTTTGGTACAATAGAAGATAGATTTACCAGCAGAGCTGAGCCAAACATCTGCTTTTCACTACATTACTTTTTTTTGGTTCCCTTTTCCAAACTGGAAAAACAGGAACTAGTAGAACTGGGTGAAGAACATCAAACTCTTCCATTCAAATTTGGCTAGCTAGCTTTTTTTTCTTGACAATGATTATTTTCTTTTCAAGGAAGAAAAAGCCAGTAATGTCTATAGTATAACCATTACTTTAGTGATTTTTTTTTTTTAATACAAAAGGTTTCTTGTCATTCCCTGGGAGCTCTTCCTGGCAAGTATAATTATCTTACAAAAATATGCTTCTCCCTACCCTATCTACTCATTATATATACAATATATGTATTATAACATTTATATACTCCAGGGTTAACTCAGAAGCCTTTGAAATGGCTGAAGCACATTTTAGCCAGATAAAGGAACACACTTAGACCCTATGATTGGACCTTGAATTAACTTCTGGATTTATGAGGAAGAACTATACACCTCTTGGAGATTAATTTTAGTTTAAGATGACTTGTAAAATTAATTAAATCAGTATATTTTTTCACAATTATATATAAATGTTCCTTTTTAAGCATCAACAAATACAGAGGTTATGACAAATGGCACAAAAAACCATCTTCCTTACACTGCCTAGTAACAACATTCTGAATATGGGATTTCTTTATTACTGTCTCTTTTCTACATTCATGATTACCCCATCTGTAATTTTCCTAGTTTGGTATCCTCTTAGGAACAAATACACTTATTTTGGAAGAGGCCAAAAGTGACAGTCAACACTGAATATTCCCTCCTTAAAGATTTCCTTAGGCAAAGTTTCCCACATGGTGTATTTTCAGCAAAAATTCTATTGCACCTTTCCTTGAATAACACAAGTGAACCACTTGGAAGACATTTCCTTTCTGTCACTATCTTCGATTTTTCATGCCTATAAGATTGTGGTGACTTGACCTGGGCAGGATGCCAGATCTGCACCAAATGTGCTCTACCACTCTCCCTGGGAAGGGAATATAGAGTGAAAGGCTCATGGGTTGAGACAAGGGCAGGGAGAGACCACTACCAGATATCATCACAGGCAAAACCGATTCAGCCTGGGGAAATCAACTGAATTTATGGCCAATCAAATCAGAAAAGAATAATGAGTAGTATAAAATCTTTCAATACATCTTCCTCCCACACCTCCCCTCTCTCAGGCTTAACTTTATCCCCAAATGTCTACCTACTTGACCCTATCCATAGTGTGGTGGTTTGACCAGAAAGAAGTGGGAATTCTGGGATGCTGTGGTCAAACCAATGGGTGCTCGGATTTTGATATTGGCACCTGGTGTGGCCAGTTGGGTTTGGACAAACCTCTGAGAACACACAGGGGTTAAAAGCAGAGCTTCGGCCCTGGGAGTTTCTCTTGGTACTTCGAGGCAAAGAGGTCGGATCTCCCTCCCCTGTTCAGCTGCTGCTGCTGGGCGGGGAGGGGCAGCCATGTGGTAGGCCTGGGCCTGGACAGAGATGGGGGATGAGGAGGCCCTGGAGGATGGAAGGGTGGAGGAGCCCCAAGAGACATCGGGCAGCCATCCCCACCTCCCCAGGAGAGAGAGAGGGAGAGCCGGCGTCTGAATTTGATAGTGGCCGGCCCAGGAGGAAAAGTGGGGGGAGTGCAGCGAGCAGGTGCTGGCCGGAGCAGCAGCGAGTGTGGGAGTGCTGGAGCTCTGGGACAGGCAGAGACTGAAATTTTTAACCCTTTCTTTCATGACTGGGACCTCGCAAAAATGCTGATCCTCCTCGGAGCTGAATAAGAAGAAAGATAGGAAATGAGATAACCAAGAACTAGGCCCGAAGGACGTGGAGAAGACTGGCTGAGTGGGGGGAGAGATGACAGAGTGGCCTTTTGGCTGGACTTTTCTTGTGTGGCCATAGACTGAACCAGTTTTATTCCTGTGACACAGAGACTGCATTTAGGGGGAGGCAGTGCCTCAGAACCAGGAGGGTTCATTGTGGGGACCCCTCGGCCCCAGGGGGTTGGAAAAAATCGGGGGGACAGATGTCCCAGAGCAGAGACTGTGCCTTTTTGGAGTGCGACAAGGCATCCTTGAAAGACAACCCTAAAAGCAGCTCTGGTCCATGCACAGTGGTGAGAGCACTGGGCATGGAAGGAAGGTGTCACGATGGCAAAAGGACTTTCCGGGCGGTGCCGAGTGACGTGGAAGCACACGAGGTTTCAGCGTGTTTCCAGGGGAAGCCTATGGTGCAAGAAGGACTCCTCTCCTCTTCATGGACTGAAGTTTGAATATCCTAAAGGGTGATGCCAGACTGGGTAGTTGGTGATTTGGGGGAATGTATTGGATTGGGAAATTTTTGGGTGGTGGGGAGGAGGAAAGTGCTTTTTTGTAAGGTTTTCAATTTTTTTTTTCTCTTACAGGTTTTTTCCTTCTTTTCTTGTAGTTTAGGTAACAAAGTTTTCTTTATGTTTAAGCTGGAGCCTGCTTTGCTTATTCCTGATCACATCTCACAGCAGACACCAGGGAGAAGGTATTCTCATGGGGGCACTGGCTCTGTGCCAGGCCCAAACCATGACACATAGCAACATATGCTGATGGGGAATGGGGGCTGTTCCTCATGCGTCTGTGCCATCCCTTAGAGAGGAGATTCACACTCTCCCCCTGCTCCAGAACATGGTCCTGATACATGACGCATGTTAGGGTCCCAACGTGACAGATAATTCTTCTCAATCTTCTCAAACATAAGCCATTCTCACAGGCTGCAGTCCTTTCTTCACCAAATTTTTCATTTTTCCCCTTAAATTTGTTATTTCCAAGGTGCTGCCACCATCACTGAAGGGATTGTCTTTGACCAGCTGTGGGTCTGTCTTTAGAGGAGCCAACTGGCATGGGCCATAAAGGAGGCTTCTGGCAGCTTCTCAGAGAGGCCACCACTGTAGCCCACGCGCTACCAAAACCTTGCCACACAAACCCCATGCAAGATACATGCTTAATTAAGTGCAGAAACAGTGTCTGGAGTCATTCTTCACATCACTCATATTTACTCTGTTAGCAATCACTTTTGGCGCCCTAATATGAGTACCTAGCTGCAAAAAGTGCAATTATCTATGTGTCTTCAAATCACAAGGTATCACATCTGCATTATTTGCATGAAAATATTTGTAGTGTCTTTGACTGGGGTGTAGTTAATTTTCTTCAAAGTGGCTTCTATGTAGCTGTGTTTTGAAATTGTTCTGGAAGCAATAACTGATGGTCCTGTTGATAACACGGGGATGTTTCTGTTATTGCTGAGCAGCCCTTGCACACTCAGGAATGTTTGTGCTCCTCACCCCACACTCCTAGTCAAGGGGCTGGGATGCATAAGAGGTTGGGAGAGGACACACCTGGGACAGCTCCTGATTTAGGAGCTGTTCCAGGCCATGTGGCATCATGCTCAGTATCTAACGTGGGGGAAGGAAGGGAGGGAGGGAGGAAGGGAAATGTTTTGAGTAATGGCATTTGTTTTCCCAGGTCACCCTTACATGCGATGCAGCCTTGCTTTCCTGGAGCCGGTGGAAAACCTGCTTGGCCATGGCACGTGGTGAATGAATTTTGTGTTTTGTTGTGCCTGCTGCTGTGGCTTTTGCTTTCCTGATTAAGCTGTCTTTATCTCAATTCATGAGACTTTTTAGCTTTTACTCATCTGATTCTCCCCCCCATCTCACTGAAAGGGGAGTTATCAAGGGGCTGCTTGGGGCTTAGTGGACAGCTGGGGTTAAACCAGAACAATAGCAAGTACTCTGGTTTTTAAGGAGAAGACTGAAATATAAAGAAAAGAAAAGAGATGTAAAACATACAGAACTTATATTTTTTCATAGCAGCCTTTTATCTTGCCTTTCTCCTATGACTTTACCGTACATTTAATGAGACAACTTTGATGATATTGTATTAGTTTCCATAGTCAGTCATTTAGGAACTAGTATTAAATAGTGGGAAAACAGAAACAAGAGGTATCATTTGAGAGGCATGGTAGAGCTGGTTTTTTTTTCTTGTAGTTGTTGTTTTTGTTACTGCATTTTGTGTTACTCAGTTCTGAGAAATCTGGTAGGATTTTTAAGAGCAATCATAAGGAGCAGTCTCAATTTTGTTAAAGATGATTTAAGCTTGTACATTTTCAAATCACTTTTGAATCTAGAACTGAGACTCCAAAGCCCTGGAAATATTTTACTGCTTGCCTCCTCTGCAATATTAAACAACTTGAAACAAAAGAATTCCATAGTGCATTCATTAGCAATCTAGTTAAATATTTTCAGACATTAAAAAAAATCAAATTTTCCTAATAACATTTAAAATTATATCAGAATAATGGTTAAACAGGTACTTGGACATTCTGAAAACATATTGTTTTAAATTTGAAAGCAAATACCACTGATTCTCATTCATGATAATTTGAGGACTGCTTTGTCATCATAATGTCCTCAAGGTATGGAAAAGCTAGATGAAAGAAGGCATGTCTCCAAAGGAAACATGTAGGGTGGAATTAAAGTCTTGGAGGCTGAATGCTTCAGAAAATCAGCTCTGCCTCTCATACTGCCCTGAATAATACCATTGGTCATGTTTTTCAATAATCTTGTGCTTTCCTATTTTAACACAGGAAACTACAGAGATGTACTTTATGATATAATCTATAGAAAGGGATAATGGATAATAAATCATAAATAATACAGAATATGAAGTAGTATATAATTCTAGTTTATAGAACATAGCGTACAGTATGGCTATATAGTATAAAATACGGAGAGTTTAGGATTTATGTAGCACATAACATACATGTGGCTTTTATAGAAATATCTTTTAATAGCTACATTTAATATATATAATATAATAACTAACATTCAGATTCGTCCCTTAAGAATACATTTAAGTTAATGGTTTCACAACAACCTCAAAAATAATTCACATCAGCCTCACATATAAATATAGACAATATATATATTATACCAGGCAAATCAATTAGTGGAAAAAATTTACTTCAACAGAGTCTTTAGCAACTATTTTTTCACCTTTTAGTTTGGTTTTAACTCCTGTAATGTCAGAGTTGCAACTAAACAACTAGGAAAAATGTGGTTTTCATTGAAAAATATTGACCTGGTTACATCAGTTTTGTATTGTTTTTTTAATATATATAATATATATATATATTACATCATTTATAATATATATATTACATACATTTTTAATAAATTATATATATCTCTTACATCAATTTAATATTGTTGAACCTTGTGCTCAAGTAAGAGAAAAGAAATTGAATTGTCTGGAGGAAGGTTATAGCACTAACTTTCAGATTTGTGTAATGTGCAGTGGCTGTTCTCTGGCTGACAACAGAACACAGAAGTACCAATAAAGTTGAAATCTCAGTGAAATAGACAAGTTGTTTTTAGTGTTCTTTTCATCATATGTTTTCACCAGTATAGTATTTCATAATAAAGACTTCTGAATGTGTTGCTTTACTGAAGACTACATATGGTTAGTAAGGTAGGGATTCAAATCCATTGTATTGAGTGCAGAACAAAGTGCATATTGTTTAAAAGCTCAGCTAAGTGAAAAAGAGTATACAGAAACCCTGTCTCTAAATATGCAGCTTTTCACAAGGTCTTACTTGTTTATCCAAGTGAAATCTCTGATTGTTCAAACAAGAGAGTAGTAGTATACTGATTTATCTTTTACTCATTCCCATAAGTTTCTTGCTCTTGGTGTTCTTTGCACTGTACCAGTCCTTCATGAGATATTGCTATGAAAGACTTTGAGGGCTTTAATTACATTCTTTATTCTTGGTTATGAAGTTAGATGAAAGGAAAAATTTTACCTTATAATTTATCTTTTTATAGCAGGGAACTTTTTTACTGCTGTGAAAAAATACCTGAATAATATTGAAAATACTTAAAAATCACAAATCTTGAATCATAAACTCTCATCTTGTTTTATGTTTTCTTTCACCCATGTCAAATACATAGACATTATTATTATGAGTTAAATATTATATCTGCTAGAATTATTTTTAACAGGTGGAGAGAAATTTTGTTCTTAGCTGTAATAGATTGTTGGCAACTACTGACTTAGGTAAAATTTATCTCACGGGGTTTACCACAGCTATAATCAGTGAGGATTTTTTTTAATGGAATAATTATATTTCAGGTTTGGTTTGTTTATGCCAACAATTTATATTTATCACTTACTATTAAAAAAAAAAAAAGACTGTGTCTATAGAAATCAATACAAGTTTAGCTATTACCTTCCAAAGGAGAAGAATAATGGCTTCAATGATCCAGTTTCTGTTCTCAGTGGCTTGTTATAAATCAAAAGTAACTTGAAGTAAATTTCCTGTAATTAGAATATGCATATCGTGCCATGTGCTTTAACATCTTTGATGCTGAGGACTCTCTTCCAGAGCTCTTTCTGAGCTATGGTTTTTTTGTCTGTGGGGGTTCTGACTGGTTTTATCCCTAATATGATCAAATTACTCTGAAACAGCTCAAGATTTTTTAGAAGAGGTTAAGCAGGCCAACATTTATAGGAAATAAATCTGATGCTAAAGTACCATCCTTTTGTTTTTATGAAGGCTTTACTAACTTTCCAGAGACTTGCCTGGAACTTTTCATTTACAGGCATTTCTGGGGTTTAGGAGACACAGAACAACCTAGAGCCACCTAAAGAAACTCTTTGTCTTTATTGAACCTTCTTCTCTCTACAAGTTGTGAGTAGTGCAGATGGACCACCAGATGCAGTCAGTATACAAAGAAGAAAAAGGCTCTTTTCACCATCAGTCAGCATGAGGAATCTGAAGTTTTAGGAGGCCTCTGTTCAAAGTGTTTGAACCTTTTTTAAAATAGGAAGAGGAACAAAAATGTGTCTGTATTCTAGAATTTTGGCAGCTCATCAGAAGTTGATGTTCTTATGCAATGTGAGTTCCATAAGAATATTTTGGAGTATTTCTTCTTTAGTCATCTTATACTGCAAAGCTTTGCCACAGACTTTAAAATACCCTTGTTCTTCTTTGATATCTTTTAGTGTTAATTTTGTTGCTTTTTGCTTATTCTTAAACTTTCTAAATCCCACTACTTTTCTTTGTAGGTTCTGATATCATTCAATGGAAGAGAACCCTTGCACACTTTGCAGTGCCTCATGATAAATAAAGATATCCAAGGCTACACAAAGCTCATAATTATGGTCAAAGGACATTAGGGAAGATTTCTTTACATTATTTTTTAAATAGTGAAAATGTTGAGTTCTGTCCTTCCTAATCAATTTAAAATATTATAAACTTGTAAAAGAATAAGTGTGATATCCTGTTTCATTTGGGACAAGGTTACTTTTCTTCTTGTCATTGCTCCAATACTTGGGGTCATTTGGTAGATAATGGTGAAGGATGGGGAAATCTGGTGTGTGCCTTAAGGGGATTTGATTTCTGGTGATAATAGCCAATGAATAATATTGCATAATGTTGCTTGCCATATAACACTGGGTCATATCACTTCTATGGCCTGACACCACACTGACTCACAGTGTCTGTTTTTGCCACTCTGGATCCGAGGATCAGAACCAGACTGCTCATTGATTGCCACGTCAGTGAAGAATGAACTTTGATGAAACCAAAGAAATGAAGACTTTGACTGAGAGGGTCCTCATCAAACTCTGTATCAGAAGGGAAGGTGCTAAGAGAATGGAGTCAGGCTCTTGGTGTTACCAAGCGATAGGACAAGGTGCAACAGACAGAAATTTGTGCACAGAAAGTTCTACCTGAATATGAGGAGGAACGTCTTTATTGTGCAGGTGCCTTGAGCACTGCAACAGATTGTCCAGAGATGTTGTAGAGTCTCCCTCACTGGAGATACTCATGAACCATCTGGATGCACTCCTGAGCAATATGCTCTAGAATGACTCTGCTTGAGCGGAGGTGGGACCTGATGACCCACTCTAATCCCATCCAGCCCTGCCCCTTCTGTGATTCTGCAATTCCCTAGAAGGTCATAGGGTACTGGGAAGTGTGGAATCTGGCATGATGTAAATGGTTTAGAATAAAGGCTGGATGCTATACTAGTTTTGGCTGGGACAGAGTTTCTTTTCCTCTTAGTAGCTGCTACAGTTTTGAATTCAGCATAGAATATGTTGATGTTTGGCTGTTGCTACACAGTGCTTACCTCAAGTCGAGGACTTTTCAGTGTCCCAGGCCAGTGAGGAAGTGCACATGAAGCTGTGAGGGACCATGGCCAGGACAGCTGGCCTGAACTGGCCAGGGGGATATTCCATGGCATGGAATGTCATGCTCAGGACACAAACTGGCTGCTATGAGAGGGAGTGAGGGGGAAGGAGTGAGCCACTGCGCGGTATTTAGCTGCCAGCCGGGGCAAAACTACAACACATGGGAATGGGAGGAACAGAGAGAGACACTGCTGAGAGTAGTGATGAACATTAACTTACTTGAAAAGTAATATGGGCTTTACCTGAAGCACAACTCAAGAGTATTTATATCTGGTTCTAAATATCTTTTGCAAACTTCTTTCCACTGTATATTTTTTTCCTGTCATTATATCTCTTTTTGCTTTTGATCCTTATAACTTCTCTTCTTATTTTTGCCTCAGGATTTCCCCCCCTTTTTCCAGGGTTTTGATATCTCCACTAGAAGATTCTGTGAGAAAAGCTGCTCTTAAAAACACCTTTTTATATTACTCTGCGTTTTTACAACTTGTCAAGCAATTCAGGTCATTTTTTGCTGATAGTGTATAAATGACTGCCAAAAACATTCTTTGTGGGTTGGGTAATGATAAATTTGGATTCCAGTATTTCAAACTCAAATACATGCTAAAAATAAGCAGAGTGAACATCTGTGACAAGCAGGTAATTTTTAATAATATCAGACAGTTCCTTTCTGTGGAGAATTTCTACTCTCTCATCTCTAATCAACCTCTGCTGTAACAGCAGCTGCCAATTAGGGATGTTGTCTCTTGACAAAATCCTCAGCCCATGTTGAATTTATTTTAAATGTATTGTGGTTTTCCATGGAAGGTGTTTTTCCAGAATTTTATGCCATCAGAGGCTCATGTCAGTTATACAAAGTGGTGAGATATGCAGATCACAGTGGAGCACCTACAGATTCAAGCAGATTCTCAGGGGACAATTCCTCTCATCTCCTGATGGTGTTAGAGAAGGAGGAATATTTAATTTTAATTTTTTTCTATATATACAGCAAAACCCACATTGCTTTCTGTTGAGACACCTTTACTGATTTCCATGAGAATTTTCTCTTTGAAATTACTAAACTTATTGATCTAAAAGACAGCTAGTTGTGTTAGCTACCTACAATATTACAATAAATAGAGAATTCTGTGGAGAATCTCCCTAATTTAAACTACAAGGTTTAAAAGAGAGAATCTATTAATGTAAATACAGCTTATATTGTTGTTAAATTTTAGCTGTGTATTTTAGAGTATAAAAAACCTATTTGTATAATATTTATATTTTATTTTACTAAATGTCTTCCCTTTGCTTATACCTTTATTTTTCCTCATCCAATCACGTATATACAGGTTCATCATAATAAATTTCAAATAACCATTGAATCTCCAATGGTTTGATTCAAATATGAATAAATATCACTGAAAGGAATTTTAAGACCTTATCTTATGTTGATCAGATATTAAAATTGCTGGAAAGAAGGAAACTCAACACCTTATTTGTCATTCTTCTTCATTCAGTTATTCTTTTCTTTCTAAAGGGCAGCTAAGGCATATTGAATATCTTCATAACCAGACAGGCAGAGACTGGCAAAGATTTTCCTTTTTATTTTTGTGAAACAATTTCCAAGTTTCCTTGAGTGATGTGAGAAACTGAATGGTTAAATAACAATTCTTGCGACCTGCAAAACAAGACATGTAAAACTAGCCTGTAAATCAGGCAGTATGCTCCTAATCTTCACAAAATATAAGCTTGGAAAGACCATCAACTAATACTTAGAGAGACTGTACAGTTCTCATGCTATTTTGATTCTAGACTTTTGTTTGGCTTAAGAACCACATTCATGGCTGCAAAAATGTCTGGATAATTAAGAGACTTGGAAAAAAATCTCATCTCCTGGGACTTTAAACAGTATTTAGCTTGTTTTATTCTGTTGATGAGCAAGGCTGTTTCGACAAAGAGCAAAAGAAAAAAACCCATGGCCAGAATAGTATAAAAATTTATATATTTAAGCACTCAAAAGACTAATTTATGGTTTGAACTTCAATTTAGAAAGCAAAGAATTTGTCATTTTGTTTTTTAGGGTTTTTTTAATTAAGTTTCATTTGTTCTATTTCTAATTGATGGATTGCTAGATTTGCTGCACAATGAGGAATCAGCAGCCTGTCAAACCATACAATAAAACTTTTTTTAGGTTGAAATTACTATATATAAGCATGGGCAAACATACATGTATACATGAAGCGTATTTGAATTCCCCTTTCCTTAAAAAAGTGAAACAAAACCGAAACTCTACAGAATCTTTTGGAGTTCATAAAAAAGATTCAAAAAGTTTGTGCAGTATTCTCATTCCTGTCTGTATCAGACAAATCAGTGTGTGTGCAGTTTATGAAATTAGTATGTCTGTGCTTTTGGCAATATATTCTAAAGAGAAACAAATAGAACAAAAAATTAGAAAGACGAACAATGAGAAATAACTGAATATGAAGAATCAAAATAAAGAGGAAACACAAAGGGAAAAAAAATAGGAAGCAGAAAGCTGAAAAAAATGGAAATTTTGTCTTTTAAGAAAATGATGGATAAATATTAAACCAGTTTCTCTTCAAGCTCTATCACTTCCTGGAAATACCACAAAACATAGGCATAGTTATCAAGATGATAGTTCTCTTCTTCCCTTAGGCTTGAAGCAAGAACATTTTGTTTTACAGGATACAGTGAACTTTTGGAATTTCACTGTGGTTGTTGATGTTTCCTTTTCTATTTTGTAATGACTTAGATTTTTATCAAGCAGTCTTGCTCCTTGAAAATAGTTTCTTCTATTGGTTCATTATTTGTAATATAATAATGACCTTCCTGCTTAATTCTTCCAAAAGCAATAAACATTTTGAAAAATTCAGTACTTCATCTCCAGAACTCCTTTAAGACTGTATCTTTGGGAAATCTTTGACTTCATGTGGGACACATCTTCATGATGACTTATTGTTGTTATTTTATTGTTTCACTCAGCCTTTCCCAACTATATCACTTCTTTTGTCTTGAGCATAGAACTTTACTTTGTTTGGCATACCTGGATTTTTCCTCAGTTGGTATCCATCAAAATCAATCATCAATCAAAAGTTATTAGAGATAACTTTTGGTAGATAAATAAGCAAAAGCAAGCTCATATAAAATAACATGTTTTATCTTGTAATCTTTTTAATGCTGTTTTGTGTCAAACCAACTCTTTTCACCAATTCTGTTTTATATATATATTCTGTTAGTAAAGTGTAATATACACTTTTTACTAGCCAGGGTATGTTTTAGTATTACCATAGTGTTAAGAGACATGAGGAATTCAAAATTTTCTCTCACCGAATAATTCCCATTTAACATAGTATTGAAAGAAAAATGTCCCTCTTGGCCTTGGTTGCAGAAGTCACAAGTTCCTGTTGAAAACAGTGAAAAATAATGCAGTGCATATGTGTGTGCACACTCATAGACAAATATACTATATACATTGTGCTTGACCTTCATCCATTTATGATTCTAGAATTCAAAGAAAAAAAAGAGCTATTGTCTTTCTGTTTCAATTCATGATAGGAAACAACATTTGAAATTTCAAAAATGTCAATGTGATAGATAATTCCCCTCTCAGCTCCAGATTTTCATCTTTGTCCTTTCTTTTCTTAATTGTTCTACCTTTTGTGCACTGATCTCACAGAAATTGCAGGGACCTGTAGTTTCTGTGTGTTTGACCTTCTCTTTGCACTTTTGCAGGAATGTTATTAAATAGAAATACAGTTCAGTACCTAGTGATGTTTCTAGCAGATTCCTCTTTAAGAGTATTTGAGATAAAACCAACCATTTCCAAAAATGAGAAATATTTTTCCAGTAATGCTCAGCAACTTTTTCTGCTGGACTCATTATATAACTGAAATTTCCAGGTTGTCACCTAGTTCATTTCAACAGTCCAATGGTGCTCTTTGAGAGATTAGAGTAGAATATAGGTTATCTATAAAAACAATATTTTTCCCCCTTTAAATGTACCCACATTAATAATTTGTTTAAATGCTGCACACATTCAGAAAGATAATTTTGAGGGGAAAAAACTGTTGCATCTATATTTTTAGAAGTAAGTCAAAGCTTTGATAGAGCCATAGAGATGAGATAAACCCACAGGAACTCAGCTTTATGCCAACAGGTTTTTTGCTGAAATATACCAGCTGTAAAGTCTGTGGCCACACACAGCATCTACAGACTTAAAGGTAATCTTTCTTTTGGTCATGTGCTGATTCCGTAATCCAAACCTATCTTGGAGGGAGGCTGCCCCTACATGTTTAAAAAAAAGTATTCAGTATATAATAATA
Source organism: Ammospiza caudacuta (assembly GCF_027887145.1). Classification (NCBI taxonomy): domain Eukaryota; kingdom Metazoa; phylum Chordata; class Aves; order Passeriformes; family Passerellidae; genus Ammospiza; species Ammospiza caudacuta. The sequence continues at coordinate 47,349,768 of NC_080596.1, read as the reverse complement.
GCACCTTTGAGTTCAGCAAAGTATCTGTCTCTGTCCCTGTAATCCCTTTTTCCCCCCTGTAGTTGTTATAATTTATCAAAATTTAGCTGCTAAAAATTGCTGGATGATTTTTATAAACTGGGCAAGTTTCATAGTTACAGAGAAAAATCCTTGTAAAGAGGATGCAACACATTTGTTCCACAGGATAACAGACTGGGCAACGGATTAGACCCAATGCATTGAGATTAACAGGACTATCTCCATTTTCCTTATACAAATTCTTATTCAAATTCATAATTTCCAGTTTTCTATAATGAAAATGGAAAATGTTCTTTTATGGATACTGGATTGCAGCTAATTGATTTTTTCTGAAAATTTTTAGTACTTAAAATGATTCTCTTAACTTTTTCACCCAACTCCAAATTCAGTAAATAAACAGGCAAATAAAAAATATCAATAAAAAAAAATGTTTGTGGCACTTCATTTCACACTGCTGTCACCAGGCAACCCCTTACTTCAGTTAGTGGGATTAGAATTTGTAGTTTGGCACCAAAATATAGGCTGCTAAACAGAAGGGGAGACATCTGTCTGTGTAAGCTGAACTAGTCAAGAAAACAAAGAAAAATATCCTGTATGAGGTAGTCTGACATGGGTGTACTAAAGTAAAGGGTAGTGGTCCACATTCATCCATCATATAAAAGTCAACCTTCATGAGTCAGGCTCAATGATTGAGAAAGGATCTTTTTTTATGCCTCACAAAGTTTTCATTTAGGCTTTATAGCTTTTACTTCTCACCTTTTCTGTATGAACTTGTCTCTTTCATGGCAGGTAAATCATTGAAGAATGATAGATGTGTAGTTGCCCATGGACATGGCATTTTGTGACTTATATCCAGTGAAAAAGCCTGCATATAATTAGATTAAAATAACTCCTCAGTTTTTTTACAGCTTTTAATTACATTTAAAAGTTCATACATACTACCTTTAGCTTCTCTAAGCTGTGATTAAGACCTGCAAAAGCAGATGCCACCTCCTCTTCCATTGCATTAGAAAGCTTACTGGAAGTCCTGCAAATAGGAATAAATTGCTGGAAGTGGCCACCTCAAAATAGACAAAATGCTGTCCACACTTATTGGATTTTGTATTTTTTAATGTTGCCACAAACAAGAGGAAAACTTTTTGAGTACTTCTGAAAACTTTCTTTAGAAAGTTTCTCAGTTTTATTAGGGGTGATACCATTCTAAGTTAGTAGAGCTAACATCACAAATTTTGTTATATTTGTTATATATGAGTGTAGTACAAGGGAATTTATGAGTCAGGAGCTCAAAAAATATCTGTCTCCTATCTTTGTGAGCCAAAAAAGCTTAAAAGGCACTTTTAATTAATTGTTTACTTATGAAGTAAATAACGAGATCACCAGTGGAGATGTGCTGGTATCAGTATCAGAATTGCTCCAGGAAATGAAAAGCAGTTCAAGTCTTGGCAGAGTTTTCTGATCAGGTTACTCTTTAGTGTCTTAACTTGTTTAACTGCATGAACCAAATACACAAGTCCCTTTTCCTACTCAGAATAACTCTGTTCTCTTCAAGCGCAGTTCTGATGACTAGTAAAGATGTCTTTGGTCCACAAGGGCCAGTTATGTGTTTACGTTCAACAGTGCTGTAGCATGTTCAACAAAGCCCCAGACTGCTATGCTTAAGGGTTGTGCATAATGGTTCCAAAGACTGATATGCTTCTAATTCCTCTATTAGATTTCTTACTGCCTCTTCATGTTCTAGATTTCATTTCCATGGTTTTTTGTTTCATAAAAATGAGTACAGCACATGAGCAATAACAGAATATCTATGCACAAGTTTTCTCCAGTATCTTAAAGTTCACATTACCTCTTTTAATTCTTTCCTACATGGAGTCATCTGCAGCTGTTTGATTTTTCTTAAGGTATCTGGAGGAATCACCATGTGGTCTGCTATAAATCAAGTATCCAAAACCAGTATGTCTTGGTCTTGATGTTTCTCAGGTGGGATCTCAACTTCTGTTATGGAGTGCATGCCACACTGCTAAAACTGCTCCCCCCACCTTTTCAGGGGACTCTCCTTGAATTATTTAACCTATTAATCAATATTTATCATCTGGATAAAATTTCACGTCTTGAGGGAGTGAGACCTTCCTTCTGTAAAAATTCAGCAAGCACAGCATGAGCAGTCGCAGGTGAGTGGTTATACTCCGGTGGGAATCTGGTAATTGTATACTGTATAACTTCACAAGGCAAAGCAAATTTCTTGTTATCTTTATCTTGTAAGGGGACCATAAAGGACATATCTTTTATATCTAGCACTGCCATACGTGGGGGTGCACATGCTTGTAGTGTGGCTGTTAGGTTTGCAATATTGGGTATTGCAGCTGTTAATGGGGCTCTGTTGGCACTTAAGCACTGTTAGCTGCCATCTTCTGTCCAGTTTTTGGACTGGCCAAACCGGTGAATTTGGGGAATGGCTCCTGGAGAGGATTTCACATTCACATATTTCTTATGCTAATTAATAACAGTGTGAACTTCCACTGCCTAGTCAAAACTCTATGAGCAGCTGCCTGTCTCCTTGCAGTGTTCTGTTCCCTGACCAATTAATCAGAACTTTACAATAAGGAGGAAATGCATGTGAAGGAAAGAGATTGCTGAATCCTTCAGAGAATAAAGCAGAATGCTTGGAAGAGAGTTATGCAATATGAGTGAGGATAAATAGATACTTATTTAGGGCATTTCAAGTCTTTTCAGTTCCTCTGTACCATGTAGCTGCCTGCTCATTTAGGCCTTAGGGATAAGTTCTGCAGTCCATTAACAGGGTTTATTGACAAGCTTGAAATTTTACCTTTTTCTTTTATCTGATTTCTGTTGGCAAACTGTAGTTACTTAGAACTGGAGTTATGAGTGGAACAGCTGGTGTTTGAGAAATTCCAGCAGGAATTTACTTCTCCATATCTGTTTGGCACACGAATACATGCACACTGCAGGAGAAAAAAAGCAAAGCTGTCCCAAAACCTGTTTGTGTTAATGTACATACACTGAAGATTACAGAGAAATAAGGACGTGTGAAAACCACCACATTATGATTTTCATGTAAGTTGTTTAGACTAAGACTGAATCCACAATTAAACAATACACGGTTGCATAAATAGAAAACTTTAAACAGAGGAGCCTTGTCCTCCCCACTGAAGGGAAATTCAAATTCACAATCCCTCCTAAAGATACTTGGCTCTTACTTCTTCTTAAATGTGCAAATTTTTACATCAAGCATCTCTACTGCTTGAATTATAAAGGGAGAAATACCTCAGGCAATACTATACAGATTAGCATTTAAACATGTCCTTAACCCAGAGCAAGCCTATGTCAATTCTGTCCTTGTGAAAGCAACTCTTTTATATCCCTTTCAAGCGTCTTTTCACTCACAAGGTCCTCATCAATTCGTTTTAAATACTAGGGAGATGCATCTAATATGTGCTTTTAAGACGTGGAAGTGACACCGCTACATGATTCACTTGTGATGTTGAAAAATAATGTGCAGTTATACAGAAATGCCTTATTACCTGAGAAAGCCTTCTCTGTGTGACAGGAATGCAGTATCTTGACACAGAAATATAATTATGCCCTTTCTTTCCTACTCTGCACTTCAACAGAATTTGCTGGAGAGTGGTTGTTTTCAGCTGTCATGTCTTTCTTGGAAATCATATCATTACATATTTTCAGACATTTCGAAAAATGCCCACAGCAGGGATTACAATTCAGCCAGTGGTATTTAATGAACACTAAAAATGCCAAATCAAATGCGTAATGAGACTTCTCAATTCACGCGCCCTTATATCTGTTTTGCCTCTGATTTTTACAACCTAGAGTGAAGACTGGCCTTTCAAATACCCTTTCTGTATGCATCCTATCATGCAGCACTGCTCCGATTTAGTGAAGTCCACTAAATTGCACTAAATGATAGAAATTCACTTCAGTGCATTTTTTTCCTTTCTACAGAACATCTTAGTGTTGATTACCCTGTTGTGCTATTCTCTCAGAGTTATGAAATTATGAAGGTGAATTATTTCACATAGTCCCATCACTGTCCCATTTCTTTAATTCCTAAACTGCAAGAAGAGTCCTTAGGAAGGGAGATTCCTAGACCACGGTTGTTGTATTTTTCTCCAGCAGAGCAGCATTCCACCCAGCTATGATAGCAAAACACTGTCCCAAATCAAGATCTTAGTTCAACCTCAAACTGGAAAGGAGGCTGAATTTTAATCTCTAACATGTTCTATCTTTTTTATATGCTCGTGTTGCCAGATTGGCTGCAAGACTTAGGTTGTGAGCAGCAGTAGCAGAAGAGCATGTTCCACCCTGCAAAGAAAATTATACCAAAGGAAACATGGGAGGGACATCGGCTTATTGAACATAAGCTAATAGGGAGGAAGAAGCAAAAGGGATAGAATGGCAACCAGGGACACCCTGAAAGTGAGGGTATTTTGTGATAAAAAATTATAAGGTTTGAAATAAAGATCACATTTTACAGTAAAACATGGGTCTCATTTGTATAATCTAATGTTTGACTTTACAGTGTTACCCTGAATATTTTCCTCTCCTGGTCATTCAACCACTTTTCTCCCTGTTCTAATATTTTTGCTGGCTGGCTCTAGCTTTCCACAATGCTGTAAAGCTCCTGGGACTTAGTACACCTTCATGCTCTGTCCAACTCCAAATGCATATTTTCCCCATCTCTTCTCTTCTGTTTTCCTCTGTAGAGATGATTGGATATAGTTGCTAATATTTATTTGACTATTCAGAAGACTTTAACATAAAAGATATTAACATCCTTGATCAAATAGAGAGAGAAACATTGTTAATCAATGCAAAAGAAGGTGAAGAATTATCTAAATTGATTAAACAGACTAGAGTATCTCTTCATTACTCCAGCTCCCTGCTTAGCTCTGCCTTTTTTGTTGTTGTTGTTGTTTTAGTTTTGCATAATTCATGAACAAACTCCATGATAATCCTTATGAGTAGAATGACAATGTATTTGCTACCTTTCTGCTTAAAACTTAGTACTTCTTCAAAATTATCAACAATGCCACAGGATAATCTTTGCAAGAAAAATTCACTTGCAGTGAACTTTATGGCTGAAATGCGACCAGTACAAAATGAGAGTAATTTACAGCTGGATTAGGTATCTTAAAGTTACTGTGCACTCACTGAGACTTTATCGCATCCCCATTTTTCTCAATGGGAAACAAATTCCTATAATGCCTGTCTGTCCCTTGTATTTTATGGTGACCTTTATGAGCCAGACTTTTTCTATATCCTTAGATCTTTTTTCTTTTACTCTTGCACAACTAGCCTAGTTGTAAAAACAATGTAAATCGGTAAGTGATGGTTACACCAGCTGAGGTGATGGTTAGCTCTCTTTAAGCTTTATCAGCCTTTGCACTACTCCTCTCAGGTCCTTGACCTCCCTTCTTAGTTTCAGAGGTATCTTCATGCTTTTACAATTTTCACACCATCTGCTGTTTGTGGATGGACTCATTGATGACATCTTTCTAAAGGCAAGAACAGGAAGCCTTTTCTCAAAAGCATAAGCACCACATTTTCTGTATGTCAGACCCTCTCTGCAGAGCCCCCTACTATTGGGATAGTGTTAGCACTAGTCTGTGCTAATTTACAGAACTTTTGTCTTCACCCACACCAGTCTGCTCTGCAGTGGCACTGGAGCTGAACTGATTGCTCTGGTGTTTACAATACTTTGCAGTTATGATTTTTACAATGAGTCAAAAGGAGAGCAGTTATCTTAGCCTACTCCAGAGTTCATGATAAAACTGGGGCCTCTGCTGAATATGACAATATTGGTAATTTTATGCAGACATATTTCTGATCATCCAGTGGTATCTTTACAAAAATAAAATGAATTCTTTCATTTCTTTATTTTAACTCTCAAAGTGAAGCTTCCAAAAGAAAGAGCGTGTGTTTGTTATGATAAAATTGAAAGAGAGAATTACATAGAAGCCAAGAATATATTAGGTGAGATTTTTCCAGTCGCAAATGCTTGCTTGCAAATAATAAACCCTGCACAAAGGAAAACTGTAATGAATTTGCTGAGAAAAGTCCATATTTCCATGGACATGTTTTAAGTGTTATTGTGAAATAAGATCAGTTATTTAACAAATTAAGGTACAGAAATGCAAGTCTAATTTACTGAACAAAATATGTGTTTGGCTCTTTGTCAAAATTAAATGTTTAAGGAAGATGGAAGATGCATTTAACATATGACATACCAACACTAGCAATTAGAAAAAATTATCAGTGTGTAACTAAATTTGACAGTGTTTAAGAATTTGTGGTTCTTATATATCATGCATTTAAAATGACCAGGAAGAGTAATAGCTTCCTCATACAAAAAGGTCTATTGGGAAATTGGGGTAAACCAGGCAGAACAACTAAATTCTGTCCAGGTAAAGTCAGTATCTTTATTCCAACAAAAAAGGGTGTGCAATCACTGTTAAATTTATGGTTAGAAAAAATGCAACTAAATGAAAATGATTTAGTGGTTTTGAGACAACAGTAAATTGCATAAAATGAAATGGACTACAACTTTTTTATTTTTCTTTTTTTTTTTATTGCCTGGGTATAAGATTTGAGAGTCATATCATCATGTGTGTTTGTATAATCCCTATGACAATGTGTCTTCACTAGTGACTGTGGTTTCTGTAAAGTCTTTTTTTAAATGTATAATACTAGTATTATACTTTTAAATGTATAATACTACTTGTATCAGTACTTAGACATTTCAGAAGAGAAAACTGCATTATGAAGGAAATTTAGTAAGATACCCCCTACTGATTTAAAAGGGAATATGAAGCTTAAACCCATACTAAAAATATTGTGCAATGCTGTGGAAAAAAGGGAACCAGCTAATGCTATTTAGACAGGGACACATCATAACTCCCTGTTGCTATTTTCATTATAATGATTTTAGAGGGAAAATGCTTTCTATTCACCAATGTTTTGATAATCTGGAAGTCTTGACCATTTCTTTAGAAATGGTGAGAAGTAAGGCAAGTTCCTAATAGAAGGGAAATAAGAAAGCTGTGCTGCCAGTAGCAATTTGAAAATGTTCCCACAAATCTTTGAGATAAACCTACAAATGACATCCCATTTGCTTTATGTGCCAGTTGACATTATAGGCCAAATCTCGCCCTGTCCATAAAATATGGCTCAATGCAATAAGGCAGGAATAATTTGTGGCAAGATTTCAACTTAAAACATAAAATGGATGAGAGTAAATGAGGAGCAGCACATGGTGCTGAACAACAGAACATAGAGACAAAGGAAGCTAAGAGAATTTTTGAACCAGAAAAGTAAATTGCATGCCAGGCAAAATAGTAAGTGCCTACTCACAAGTTTGAGAATATTTGATTATATTTATTTGTCATTGACTTTCCTCCTGAGAAATACATGCACAGATGGTAAGTTAGTCAGTTGAAAAATATTATATTAAAACTAATATATCTAAACTCAAGATGAGTGGGGAGGTTGTCAGTCTCATATAATTTTTTTGATTGAATTATTGACTTTCATAGAAAATTACAGTTTAAGCAGGCAAGAAGCAGACACAGAATTTATGTTTGTTTGGTACTGCGACTACGGAATCAAAGGGTATTAGTGCTCTGCTTATATTCCAGAGGGCATTATTATTTTTCAGGGTAAATTTCCCTAACTGAAAGGCCATAATGCAAAAACACAGCAACTGTTTTGTTCAATTTGTTTTACTGGCAGAGAGTACAACGCAGCTAACTTCCTCCTATGAAGCTGAATTTCCAGTTAGTCTCCATGGCTGGTTCAGAGTGAACCTCTGCAAATCTGTAGATGACAACCAGAGCTTAATGGCATTTGGCAATTTCATGGAGCTGTATATTTTTTTTTTGTTTTAGCTTGTGGTATCTCAAATAAAAATGCACTAGAAACTTAAAATTAAGTACAATTCTAACACTGGCTACAAACTGTCTTGAAGGAAAAGTTTTAAATTAATCTGGTAAAAAGCCAAAGCATATTTCTTTGTGCAGTGCAATTTTGGTGGGCTAACTTTTGAATAGAGACTTGTTGTGTTTGTTTATTTTTAGCATCTCATTTACATATGCAATCCAGCTAATGCTGTGTGGAAATGTCTTTCAGAATGTGTTTTTGCAAACGTGCATTTCTTCAAGACCCATAGATATAAGCATTAACTAAAATAGTGCCTGTTTTTGCCTGCAATGCTTGCAGTCAGACTTCTATAACAGTCATGTTGTCGGAATATTTTTCTTCTAAGTAATTATGGAAAGAAAAATAGAAAGTTCCAACTCTTTAGCAGAATTAAAATTGGAATAAAAAGGCCCAATAGGGATTAGGTAAAAAACCATTAAAATATTCTACATTGCCAGTTTGCCCCTATAAATGAGACCCTTAGTGAGACTTAAAGGCCTAGAATTTGCCAGCTGTAAGAAAATTCACAGAAAGGTAATCTGTTGCTATTTTTGTCATTAGCATTTCTTAGGACTAATTATAAAATTCCTGAGGTTAACCTTGTGTGAGCAACAAAGATATGAGTAAGGCATGCTTTGAAAGTAGATTTGCTGAAAGGATGTATCTGTGCTGAAGTCATACATGTAACTTGCAGGGTAAGTAATTTCTCTGCTGCTGTACCTGGGCTGTTGCTCAGAGCTAAGCCTGGCTCAGCGAGGCCCAGCTTTGGCATCTCTATTGCACGCTTCCATTTATTGCTGTGACTACGCACAAGCTGTCAGTACTGCAGTTCAGATTTTTTTTTTTTTAGATAAGAGCAGAAATCCATCTAACCTCCATCGTTTTCCCATATCTTTGTGGACTGATGCCTGGAGCCTTCTGATATGCACGTTTTAACAGCTGTCCTTTGAGCCTGTCCATAGCACAAGGTGAGAGCCAGAAAGACGACATGCTTGGAAATGATCTTACACATACGTACTAAGCCTTGAACAAGCTATATAAAAATACTACATTAAATTGCTGGCAATTTGGGGAATTATATAACAGCTACAACCGTTCTGTATGAGAACAGACGAGATTTCCTACAGCTTGTACAAGGATAAAAATAATTATATGAAGGTAAAAAAGTAAAAAAAACCATTTTTTTTACCTTTCAGTCATTTCCACTTGTGACATTAAGCAGAAATTATTGGCAAAGGCTGACAGGTATATGGAGCCATAGTTTCCTTAGGCTGACTTGATGTACACCAATGGCTCCCTGTGCAGATCCTGTTGCTGTCATGTGATGCAGAAAACCTATGTGTTGCACAGTCCTGGAAATGGTGCAACATGTGTATATATGCCTGCTATCCCAAACTAAATAAGTACATTAAGCATCTCCTGAGCTTATCAGTTTTAAAGGAATATCTATTGTAAAGGCAAAAAATAGTACAATCCGTTTTAGTAATTAAAATACCCCTTTTTGTTTGTTTGTTTTTACACAATATTTTAACAAAAAGATTCTGGAATTAAGCTGAAAAGATGGTATTTGGTTTAGTAACAAAAGCAGTGCTTCAGCTCACTCTCTGGTTACAACACAGCTCTTCACAGAGCTCCATTTTCCAGCACAAAGAATAGCTTTGGCTAAAAACCACAGTTCTGGAACTGAATGGTATATTGAGTGGGTGGCTTTTCTTTTTTCTTTGGGTAAGTTCAGTCTCTTTGTTTTATCTGGCAGAAGGAAATTGATATCTGTAAACAGTATCACAATATGACATAATGTCTTGAATGCTAAAATTCCAGGAGATATTTACATGCACTGAAGGATTTTTACTAAAAAGGGGCTAGATCTATACTGCTAAGCAAAGAAAATCACTTTTAAGTGCCTTCTGCTCAGACAGATTCCAGTACATCACACAACTAGAACATCTTGAATTCCAGAACCCAAATCTTATTAAAAAGTTTGTTTGGTTCAATGTTTCTACATAGGTGTATGTTTTTGTATACACATACAGACACTGGCCTGCTTAAAATTAGTAACTGAATATCAAATACATTCTGAAAGTCATAGACGGCCCAGACTTGCATTGTATGTAGTACAATTATAGACCTATTCATCATTAATTTATTCCCTTGACTCTCTCCCAGCAACTGCATTTGTCATGTGTTTCTATAAAGTTTGGGATATGAAGGAGATGAAGGGCTTGAAGGCTGAAAATAGAATTTTACAAATTGCCTGACTGACAGTAGGTAGACCCAGGAAATTATGCATACTAAGAGACTACATAAAAGGAATCCTTTTGCTGTTTAAAAACTCTTTACTTATTCAAATATATTCCCATAGTCTGTGTCTCAGCTTGGCATGCTTTAATAGGGTTAATGCTTCTCTCAAGCAAAGTATTTCAATAATTCAATTCATGTGTTTAAAATTTATTAAAAGCCTTTTGAAAGCATTTAAAAACAAGACTGAAGAAAAGGTAATTACCTATGGTCACTGCTTCTGGTACAGTCTTGTTTTCATGTTTACATTGTCTTGATTTATCTGTCTTTTGCCTATTAGTTCACATGTTTATATGAGAAGTAGCTCATATTTATTAATGAGTAGTTTTCTGGGGGTCAATGAAAATGCTACAGATGTATATGTAGTATAAATTAGATTCATTAGAAATAAGTAGAATTTCCCCTTGCTCTATGTACTATCATTACAGTTATTTTTATTTTCAAAACAAGAAAGGAAAGTGATGCAGAGTTGAGAGTATTTGTGAATGCCTGTGCAGACCACGATTCAATATCCTAATTAGACCTTTGGGAAAGAAAACAAAACTGATAGCACACCTTATATTCCCAGTAAAAAAAACCCATTCAGAACCTGTTCTTTACATCTGGATAAAATATTCCTGGTTATTCTTTTTGGACAGTAAACATATACATTAAGGGTAGCACAAACAGTTTAAATTACTTTCTTGAGTAATGTAACATCCTGAACATTGTTTCTACATCCTAAAAAATTAACCTGACCAACATGCTAAGTCCAAAACTTGTATGCCGTTGTTAGCATGACAAAGAAAATAATTTTAAAGTTTAATGCAAACTAAAGGATATGTTCAGAGATAATAATTACTCAGTGTTCTGCATTGAGATACAGAAAAGATCCCGTGAAATTATATTATCAGAATTCTGGTGACCAATTCTACTTCAGCACAAAGAATTTTACTCTACTTTTCTTATATAATAACTTTAAAGTTTATCTCATTTGATTGGCCATTGATTATTTTTCAGTTTCTTCAGTGTTCCTTACACCCCGAGACATGTTTAGATTCTATTTAGATAAGTATTAAACTGGATATGTGTTTTAGTATAGGAAATACACAATTTCGTAAAACGTTCAAAGTTTGCAAAAAAGAAAAAACAACTTCAGCATTTGCACAACTTTTAGGAGATGCAGAAAGAGACTGAAGGCAGTCAAGCTTTATTCCTGACTTCCATTTAGTATTCTGATATGGATTTTTCTGAATTGTTAGTCAAGCATCATCATGAAACATTATGCTACCTCTTTGTTGGGTTTTTTGAGGTAATAAGTACTTATACTTGCATTAAATTTAGCCAACATTCGTTAACAATTGTTAATGTACATTTTTATATCTGCTTTGAATGCCATATTGCAAAATGTGAATCAGTTAATATATTTAGTTACAAATAGATGATTTACCAAAAGAAAATATTACCCATACTTTGAGCTATTTATTTTAGGTAACAGAGAGACCTTTCATAGTACTGCTATAATAGTTGAAAAAAATCCCAGACACTTCTTCTATGTGTACTTCAAATTGTAGTATAGAATTCCTGGTACTAATAATATTTTACCTTTTTTGAGATCAGACAAGTCTAGTGCTGAGAGTGTCTTAAAAGTTATCTGAAAGAGGACCATTTTCAGAGTCATTGTAAGTGTACCATCCCTCTAATAATTTTACAACTTGAAATCTTGAGCTACTGTTCTGTAATTACCTTCTTTTATAAATTTGCATACAGGAAAAACTATTGGCTATATTACAGGTTATTCTATTCTAGTTTGGCTCCACATCCTAGCACAAAGTTCACAGACAAAATGGGCATTGTTTGCTACCCTCTTTATAAATTAGTCTGATTTCTGAAAACATTTTGAAGATATGCAAAAAATGACATAATTTTTGAAAGAAAATTTTATGATCCATTTATAAATATTTTGCAGAATAAAGAAAAAATAAAACAGACACGCAAGACATGAAAATTATCTGCTGAGTTATACTTTTTGCCTAAAGTTTTTTTCCCTTATAGCTTTCCTGAATTGTAAAATAACTGTTACATTTTTTCTTACTTGAAAATTCCAATTTTTGATCTCTGGTGTGAATTCAAAAGACATCCAGTATATTATTCCCTTAAATAATGATCCCTCTGCTATATGAAACATAAATCCTTGAAAATAATCATATTAATAATGATAATAATAATTAATAGTATTAATTCCATGAATTGTATTTGCTGTCATTATTCTTCAGACAATGCACAAAACCAACTCATTAACGCACAGTGAAGACCAAGAAGGTCATATATAAGCAGTTCACTCCTTAGACTCATTCATTTTTGCCAATTGCAGGAATAAGAGTTAAGAAATAAAGGACAAATCCTAATTTACCTGAATGAAGGAGCATGCTGTCCTTCAAGGACCAAAATAGAATCGTTGCTTTTAAGCACAAAGATTAAATATGTTGGAATCTAAGCAGGATAGCTTTTGGTGATACGACAACAAATATGGGGGAGGCACCCTGGCATCTGTGTGGAGGAGCAGTGGCTCAGCAGCATCCCTGGGGATGGTTGCTCTCTCAGCATTGCTCTGTGTCTGTGAGCATCCCCACAGAAATCTCTAGGAAACAAAGGAGGAAGTGGGTACAAGTCCGGGTCAAGAAGTGACCACACAAGTTTTAGGCAGCTATTACATTTTTTAACCTCCAAGTGGACAAGATAATGGAAACCTCCAATATTCCCTGAAATAAATAGCAAAGAAAAAACAGTGTTAAAAGTCTTGGTTCTATTTCCATGTCTGTAAAATGTAACGCTTAACAGATGCAAGCTGGAGGACAAGAGAGGAAGAGGTCAGATTCCATCTTCTAACAAATCTGCAGAACTTTCTACTTTACAGGAGTGAAATATTTCTTTATGTTTACAACGTACTCTGTAAGGATGGCTGGGTTTCTGCTTATCCTTTCAACATATTTTCTCCTGAAAAATGTTGTTTCAGCTTGCTGCTATTGGCAGTACTCCTTCCCCTTTCCTCGCAGATATTATGTGATGTTGAAGACTCAAGTGACTAATAGCTAGGTCTTTGTGGATGTTGTTGGCAATGGAGTTTCATATAATCTGGTAGAGCTCAGATAGCAGTGATTCACAGTGTGTTGCTTCTCCAATTTCCTGGTCTCCTGAGATCCCAAAATCTCCAGCAAGGGCCAGTAGCAGTAGATAAGATGGCGTAAATGCATATGTCGATCACAGCTTCCCCTGGGACAATTTGGGTTTTGACTGTAGAATGAAAGAGACACTAAAAACTTTATTTCTTTCTGAAATTGAACTGGCTTGAACCAGACAATAAGTAGATGCTTACAATCCTCACACAATAGAACAGCAGCAATAACTTGGGAATGTGTGCTTACTGCTGTGCTTCCCCCACTGGATCTTAAAAACCCCTAAACATTAAACCATTAAACAATGGTTTAAGCTTGATAAGAACAGAGTAGTGTCTGGTTTTGCCATTAAATTACAGCGAAGCTGATTCTACTTCTCTGTGGGAGAATAAGAAGGGATTAGTATCTAATCTAATAGATAGATAAGAAAGTGAAATATTTTGAATTATCCATACTGCACAGGTGAGAAGATAATACATCAGATATGAACACTGATTCAAGAGCAGATATGGTTCTAAATCTTCTCTACAATATAACAGCAAAACAAGAATGTCTTTGAGGAGAAAGCACTTTTCGTCTCAGAATCACATGACAGTCATGACTAGGATGTGTCTTGAACTAAGCTGTCAAGTGTTGCTTCAGTCCAGTCTCGGGGAAAAAACCAAAAATTAAGAAAATATTTTAAAAAAGAAAAAAGACAGAAACAAAGGAAAAAAAAAAGGTCCACAGGCAGTTTTTCTCACATTTCATGCAACTTTAAACTTTTAATTACTCTGTAGTATGTGGAAAACGGCAAGAGAATGCTAAATGACAATTGCCATGAGTTGGAGATTAGAGAAAAATTTGCAAATACAGAAGCTGTAGATCAGTAACTCTCCAAAACAAGAACTTAGAAGTAACTATTTTCTGCAGAAAGAACATGTATAATGAAAGACTAGTCAAAGGAATATGTACCCTCAACATGATGTCAAAATATATTAAAGGTGTAAATTTATGATATGTCCTGTTTAATAGTGGTACTTATCAGCTCATAAATCATCCAAAGATCTTTTAAATAGTCAAGCCGCCCATCTCAACATAAATTTGATGTATTTTACTTTGTAAATATCTCTTATTTTCTTTTTGTCCTTTAGCTCTATTAAAGGTTTTCATTTCAATCACTAATATATGAAGATTCTTATGTACTGTCATACTAAGAACATTGCTTGCAAAAATCAATTTTTATGAGGAGGAGGTTTATAATCACCGGGAATACATAGAAGGTTCCTTGATATGTCAGACATAGAGGTACAGAAACAGCAAAAATATACCTTGATTTGTTGATGTCTTGTTTTCACAGCACAGAGAAATGTCAGATTACCCTGAGGTAAAGTTGTTGAGAAATGCTGGAAGATAGAGACAGCAGATTTCTGAAAGTACTTGCATCATCTCTGATAAGGACACAGAGTAGATGATAATCCCTTTCTAGAACAATTTCTAGAGAATGGCTTATATTCAAAAACCATATGCAATCTCCCCTGCAAATACAAAGTTCTTTATTGTCAAAACTGTTAAACTGTCTTCAGTATTTAAGGTTCTAAAAATGAAAAAGTCTATTGAGAAGAATCCTTCACACAAACATAAATAATACTTATCTAATTAAACAAAAAAACAAAAAAACCAACCCAAGATGGACAGTATTTAAAGTTAATACAGTCATGAAGTAACTTTGGAAGATGCAAATTTTAAGTTCATCCATAACAGAAAAAGATCAGATAACCGAAAAACGTTTCAGGACTTCTCTCTTGTATTTCTGTTGTCTTATCTTTCCCTTTCTTTTATAAAACTTACTATTATTTGGGCATCTGCAATAAATGTTCTCTGAAAATTGTCTGTAATAGATACACAGCTTAGGGATAGAAGTATTTTGAGTGATCAATTTCCTGCTACATCAGGCGAGCAATCAGGAGATAGGAGCTCCAGAAGATGAAGACAATATACAAATATCATATTCATCTGCCATTGGGTGGATTTTTCTCCATTAATTTATTTCTTATTGTAAATACCTCTATTTTCATCTTCACAATGCCATGTGCCAACATGTTCATAATTTATTAACAATTACTAAAACCAATCCCACCATTTACAGAGAGTTTTTCTTTGTCTTCATTTTCTTTTCTTGATATTCCTTACTTTCTTGGCTATTCAGAGAACTATTGTGCTAAGCTAATGGTAAATCATTTTGTCACATGAGTGAATCCTGTTGAGCCCATCATTCTGGAGCACAGTGTTATTCAGCTCTGCAGAGCTGAGTAGTTTGGCCTTGTGTAGTTTTAGAATAAAGCTGTGGGTCTCTTTCCTATTAACTATGGGGTGTAGATATCTGGTGATCAAAGTAGCAGAGAGGACACACCATTCTGTTTGCCCTTCCTAGTAGGGCTTCATGGTCTCTGTTGCCTTTGCAGATTTAGTTTTTCTTGTTTGTTTCCTCTGCTCACTTTATTTTCTACCCGGCATTTCCTGGGAATTCCTCGTTTCCACACACTGTGACTATAACATTGCCTTCTTTGCTTTATGAGCTGAAACAACAACTAACAAGTACTCAGCTTGTTGTCAAAAGCTGTAATTAACAACAAACTTCATACACTTAGAGAAGGTACTAGAGGTTTTCCTACATCCCCACAGTGAAAAAATCCAAAGCTGAGAATGCCATAGTGGCTCCAATGAAGCTAATTGCAACCTTCCATAGGTTTCAATTAGAGGGCAATTTATCCCTCTCTGTTCAGCTGTGCACAATGATTTGCATGGTATCTAATACACAGTGTGCCTGGAAAGTGTTGAGTTAAGCAGTTTAAAATTTGAATGTGTAGCAATGCAGGAATCCTAGAGGATTTCTTTTGACCACAGATCTAAATTTGTGAATGTTTTAACACAGGTAGTTTAGACAGCTATTTATTTATGCCTAGCCCAAAGAGAGCTGGGAGATCTTAGACCTTTCCTATATATGTTGTATCAAGTTGTATCTTGTTGCTCTATAAATGCACAGACTCAAAAAATACACAAAAATACACAAAAGCAAAACCCAGTAATCCAGAAAGTTTGGAGACTTCAAAAAAATTATATAGGTAACAAGATAATTTGTTAGAATGCCTCTGGTCTCCATTTAATGTTTTATATGTTCTTTTTAGGTAATTTTAATTAAGAGGGGAAAATAGCAATAAATGTTAACAATCTGATTTAGTTTTATTAGAGAAAAACTGAATGCAATTAAATTTCTTAAAATAGTTTTAAGCTGAAGCCTGTATAAAGGTCCCAAAAAATATTCCTATTTAAAATCTGATTGAAGGCAATGTGCTTCTTACAGTGGCCAGGATTTGGGATAAATTTTATATAAGTGGCAACAAAAACAAAACACAAAATTTTTAAGTTCAGAACTTCTAGTGAATTGCTACTATTAAGGATCTCAATGGAGTTAAACAGATCTCCCAGCATGTTTTTGGACTGTGAAGGAAGTTAAGCAGGAACTTAGCTCAGCTTCTCCCAGAGCCAAAAACGCTGTTTCTTAAACAGCTCTAAAGTCCAAAATAAGTGCTGGGACACCTTCACAGCTAGGTAACTCTTGTCACATGAGATTTCAGTCTCTTCTATTGCTGTTAAATATTTAATATCTGGTTACCCCACTTTATGCCCTATTGTGAGAGTTCTATATTACTCATATATCAAGTTCCCATTTCAATGGAATTAGTGTGGTTGGGTGCTATTTTGAAAACACTCCCAGCTCAGCTCTGTAAATGTTCACATATTTCTGTAAATTACTCTAAAATTTATTTATTAATGGGAATGTCACTGAATACATTCTAGTAGAGATAAGGATTTGAAGTGATTCAGCCACAAGTAGTGTAATCATAAATGATTTTGATGTATGAAATCAACTAACAAAGACTGCACCGTCACTGTCTCTCCATCGACAGAAGTCTCCAGAGGTCTTCATTTTCCAACCATTCAGATCACAGATGACCAAATAGGGTGTATCATTCCATTTTGGTTTGCTCATATGACTTGATGGCATTTCTCCATGGCATTGACTAGCAGCAGAAGATTTTAAATTTGGTTAGTTTTTTGCCATGAAATGTCTACTACATAGGTATGGTCACTGTTCTTTCCTATATCGAACTTTATTTTAAATTTTTAATCTTTTTTTGAATTATGCTGGGAAAGTAAAATTTTATTGGTTCTTGCTTCCCTCTAACCACTATATGTTAATGAAATAAAGATTATTTCATCTTTCAAGGCACAGACTTCATACATGGATAGATAATTAAAATTTAGGCATAGCACACAAACCTCTGAATCATACATCTCTTTTCTCTGTTCAATATTTCCCTTTTTCTCACTGTGCACATTTCAGCCTAGTTTTATGTTAAGTTCATTGTATGACATTGGTCAGGAATGTTATATATTATAATGATAATTTTTTTGTAATAATTCTATGTAGGAGAATAACTCTTCACAAATTTTAAATTATGATTTTTCACGCTTGCTTCTAAAGCTAGGAAAATTCTGTAAATTATAGTGATTATTTATGATTTTCATAAATGGAGATGTCTCATCTTCAATAAAATCAATACAGCAAAAAATTATCCCATATTTTCTCTTTGTTGGATGTACATGATTATGTTAAATACTACTGAGGTGTACTTCATCAGTGTGCACTATCCCAGGGCATATTAACCTGGAATGTTACTGCATGGATGCAGTACCCATACATATTAATGCACGGATGTCTTGAATTTACTTGGTCTGTTCTTATTCTCTTCTGTTTTTTTCAGCTTATTTTTTGCTTTCCCAATGACTACATTCTTATAATTTTCTGTGAATGAAACTTTGAAGAGATAAGAAGAGGAAGTAGAAATGGAAAAAGATTCCTTCAGCAAATAAGCTTACTATTACCTCTTCTTTCATGAATTGTAGTTATCATCAATTACAAACCACTTTAATGCATAGCAGTTTCTACCCACTGCCCCTGTGTCCTGAGTTTTGATGTATGTCTTCCTATATTTTCTCTGCATCAGAAATCTCCTCTATTTAGTTTGGAGTATGAAATTATGTACTGGAAAATATTCTGCAGGTTTTTATTCATTACTGGTCCATCCACACTGAAAAAAGGATTTGAAGCTATCTTGAATGTGGTCCTGTACTGTGCAAGTTATATTCACAATATTTCACTACAGTTCCACACTTATGTCTCCCAACCTGCCCCAAATCTTAATGTCTTGGTTTAATCTCTAAAAAGAAAATCTATTTTCTTTCTAAAATGGAAGCCCTAAGATGTAGGCAAGAAATATATTAAGCTATACAGACAAAGAATGGAAAAAACTTATGATAGTAGGTTGCACTCATCTGAATTTTGGTACTAGATGATCATTACATTTCTGTCCTAGAGGTCAGACAACTGGCCCCGTGCCACTCTTCAACAAAACAACCCTAAAAAACTGAACAAAAAACCAGCAAAACAATATGTTCTCTTTATCAGTCAACAAAGCATGCAGAATAGAACGACTGAAATTTCTGCTAAAACAAAGAATTTAAGCTCTAATATTTACTTAAAAATTAACCTTTCCCCAGACACACGAGCAATCCTGGCATACTGGTGGCCTTTCTTGCCACTTAATCCAAACTGCTAAGGCCTATTGTAGCTCTTTATTCCCAGCTAACAATGACCTACTTTAAGCTGCAGATTTCGGTTAAGTAAAAACCCATTAAAAGGAAAAAAGTTCCCTCCAGGCCATCTGTTGTTTATTTTTCTATTAGCAGCAAACTGTTCTCTTGGAGAGCAAGGGTCAGGCAGCTCCACAAGAAATGGGAACATTTTGCCCTTTCATTTGCTGCTTTGTAAATAGTAGCAAGTATTACTTTTCCCTCAAAATGTTTAAACAGGTAGAAGTGGGTAATGTGATAATGCAGTCTTTGCAACTATTCGTATTTGAATTCACTATAACACATCAGCTGAATGTGGATTTATGAACTCCTACTCCATGACATTTCTTTTGAAAAAGGGTGCAATTTTCTGATTAAAAATTTTCTTTCATTGCATGTTTAAGCTTCTGACAAGATAATGGCATGACACATATTATCCTACTGGTATTTCTAATATTTGTATTCTTTCTTTAGTTTAACTCCATTTTTTTTTTTGTCTAAGAATATATTTTCTTGTATAAATTAAAAATACCACAATTAAGGTAAAAATGAGCTGTTCAGGTATTGTTTTTCCTTCTGAAGACTCACAGCTATTAGCCAGCTGTGGAGAAAAGGGTGAGGAACCTTATCCCATGCATTTTCTGTAGCATTTAGAGGAAGAAAATAAGTAGAAATATGCTGAATTTGTGATGATAATTATATACACTCTAGATATGAATGGAATTATTTTTTAAGTAACTGAAATACAAATATGTACATATCCAACTCTTTTTACAAAATCATCTTTTGCAGCCTCTAAAGTTAAGGAAGGACAGAGCAGTAGGTGATATTGGAAGATAAGGACAGGGAATCATATAGTTGCAGTGAGTAAAATATTGAACTTTTAATGGGACATAAATAATTGGTAACACAGACAATAAGATCCTTTCCCCCTCATTTTCATTTTCTAAAATTGGAATTGTGTGATGAGCAATAAATTTTTCTTTTCATTTATTGTCATGATTAATAGTAAATTATCTTTATAATGTTCTTCTATCTATTTAGATGCTAGACATGAGTCATAATTCTTGAGGCAAGGAAGAAAGATAGACGAAAAATGCATTCTATCTTTTGGTTGCACTCCTCATAATTGTGTTGATTCACTTTAACTTCATTAAAAGCAAGGCCACATTTCTTTAATTCACACGATGTAATCCAAGTTGAACAATGCATAAGATGAAAAATATTCTTTAGAAATGAAATAGGAGACTCTGACAGCAATCATTTGTAACTCTATTCATTTCCATAAGCATTTTGTGATGAGCATACTTATATAAAAACTTGGGGAGGTTTGGGGATTTTGGTGGTTAATTGATTCTACCAGCCAGTCTATGCCCTTGCTGATTATGGAGAAGATTGTCTCCTCTGAGAAACAAACATTATTTTGAAGGAATTATGAAACTGCTCTCAGTCAAGCTTTACAGTTTTGCTATCTATTTTAGTGCCAATACTAACTGATATGCTGTGTAAGTGAAGTATTCAAACAATCATTTCCATTCTACCGAATTACTGTCCCAGTAAGGATTTGCTTGTTCTGGTTATGTTTTATCATATTTTGCTTTTTCTTTTGCAGGATAAACTGGAACCATAATGTGACCGTTTCAGATCATTTTACTACACTGATGCCAGCACAATTTATTTAAGCTACTTTTTTGCATCTGTTCCATAAGACATGCTTCAAAATATTCATCATACTGAAATATGGAAAGCAGAAAGGTCATTGCTTTGGTTTTGATTTCCTCAGCTTCCCTGCCAAAATGTAAAGTCAAACCACATGGATTCTAGAGAATCATAAACCTATTTCTTAAATTTTGATGCAGGATTATAACCAGTGCTACAATGAGCAGATTTGAAATAAAGGAACCCTGTTTTAGGAAAGGCATGCATATAGGTCAGAGAAAAGCCTTTCTGTTTGAACATATGCTACCACTATTTTTCTTAATATAAAACTTTATTGAATATAAAAACTGTGAAAATGTAGCCTAATAGTGTAGAAAAATACCAGTCACCTCCCTATTTGCCTTCATTCACCTTGCTCAGGTCTGATGAGCATTCTAGCCTTACATTGTGTCACCTCTGATGAGGCAAGGAGGAAAGGCTCTAGCCTGGCTGGAACTGCTCAGAGACCACCCTGAATGGAATCCTTCCCCTGCTGGAACCAGCAGGTGTGTTTGCAAGTTTTTCACTGCAAGCAGGCTTAAAACAGTGCTATGGGTTAAAGTTTACAGTCTATTTATAAAATATCATGGTAATTTTTTTGGTATTATTCTGAAACCTTTATTTATTCATACCTAGATACTGTTTGATTTGACCTCCACTGCATTTTAAGCATAGCTTTTCACTGATCTCCACTAATGGCACTCAAGTCACCTTATTTTTTTTTGTCATGTGAGTTAACATGTAAATTAACGGGAATCATCATGGTAAGGAAAAAATGTGGTGTTATGAAAGGAAGACAATCAGTGAAAGTAAGAAGAAGAAAAATACTTCTGATTTTTTCGTTAGTCATGTAAACAACAAGAAATAATAATGGATATTCTGTTTATCAAAATTATAGGTACATGGATCTGTTCACTCAAGGATGTTATCAAAGACAGATGAAGAATGTTAACAGTTCATCTGTGACAGCACTTCAAATTGTTATCCATAAAAAGAAGTAGGACTTCTAAAATTCTGTTACAATTATTGGAAGTGTCTTTATTTTTATCAGAAAAAATAAAAAATAAAATAAAATATTTTAAAATTCACGCTTATATATCTCGCAGCCATATAACAAAGACAACAATTTTTCAATGGAAAATGTCTTAAAGGCCAAAGCTACAAACTGGAATATTCAAGCAGACACTAGAAAACTGAATACTGATTTATTTATATTGCTGATTGTTTGCCCCTTCCCTTCCGTCCCCTTCCTGACTGTCCTAGAGTGTGTCTAGCATGCACTTTTTCTCATAATTGAAAACCCAAAAAAGACTTTGACTTTTGACTAAAACAGGAGATATTTTCAGAGATATTCTCAGTCGGCCTTTTTGGAAAACACAATTTTTAAAAATTTTTTTGAATTTGATATAAAAATATAGATTTTCTATAACTTACGGGCTAAAAGACAAGTGATCTAGAAGATGTTATTCACAGGATGAAAATTATGATCAATTGTTATTTTTGTATAATTTTGGCAATTTGTTATTTAAGTTGCAATTTACTTTTTTACTTTAGCTCATTGAAATAGAAAACTAAACAGTGTATGATTTTAGCATTAAATAAAATTGTAAATCAGAGCTATAATTGTTAGACACAAAAGCACAGTGAGAGAAAAAAGAAGTGAGCAGTTTTTAGAAAATCCTGCTATTACTGTCCTTCCAATATCACTTAGCAAATTCAACACAAATGGCTGTAGTTGCAGTGTCTTTATGATTGCATTAGTATTCTTTATTCAGACTCAGCATAAAGGTCAAATGCAATTCAATCAGCTGTATTTCTCATCTTTCATAGCAGGTAGTACATGAATGAATGTGTTTGACCTATTTTTTTTTTAACTCAAAACACTGAAAAAACTCGAGCTAAGATGGAATGCTGGATAATGTAAAGCAAGCACTGTTCAAACAGGGGTAGGTGAGAAATTTTTATTTTGAACTTTCAATCCTTGGACTTCATCTTATTCATAAAGGTATCAGATAAACATTCCAGATATGAATCAAAATTTGTATTTACTTTTAAATTACTTCTAAAAGCAACTTCAGATATCCTTTTCCATAAGTACTCTCAGAACAGCTAGCTACTGCTTCAAGTTTTTGTAATTCCCCCTTGGAGAGTATGAGCAATGTTCCAGTCTTTAAACAGGATGGTGTTTGTAGAGATCTTCAAAGGCATGCAGTTTCCTTCTAAATGAAATGCACCATTTCTGATACTGCTAGCTCCCACTGTCAAAGCTAGCTTTAAGCAAAGCCACACATGTGGATGACCATAACACAGGTCTTCAGTTCAAGTGGTAATTGCTTCTTGCATAGGAAATTTTAAACTATACCTATATTGGTTCGCTGGATGCTTCTCATTTCCAGAGTATCTGGTATTTTGTTTTAGGGAATGTTTTATTCCCGGTTAATTCTTTTGCTTCTTGAGTACTCTACCCAATTTTAAGCATTTTATATTATAATTTTAAAAATTACTCCACTTGCAATGCTCTGGAAGTGCAGTCAATGACAATCAATCTCCTTTCTTAACCTTTCTTTTCATGATACAATCCATTTGTAATAAAAAGTGTCAAATCACTTCTGAAAACAAACACTATTGTGATTCCCATGAAATGAGGAAGATTTCTACTGACTTCAACTCATCAAAGACAATAAGATGAAATGAAAAGGGCTTTTACCATGCGGACCATCACAAAAAGAAGAGAGTGGTGGTGTTGGGTCAATAATAGGGCTACTAAACAGTAGGGTTTTCTCTTTTTGGATGCCAGGACTCCCCTAGGATATCTTTTGTTTCAGCTGAAGTGGCACGAATTCAGTCATAAAGAGCAACATATCAGAGTTTGATCCATCAATTCAAAGAAATCCTCAGTGGGATTGCAGTACTTTTCATTCCATATCTGTTTGGTTTTGGTTTTGGGTTTCATTAGAGATGATATTATTGTAGATTTTCATAATATAAGGGGAGTGAGATTTCTCAGTTCTGATAATATTAATCTCTGTTTATATGGGAGGATAAACTTGTAAGAACAGACCCCCAGTGGGATAGAACAATAAAAATCTTTTATTAAAAAAAGCAACAATTCATTCCCAAGCTCTGGCCAGGAGGTGACTGGATCATTGGAAAAAGTGTGGAAGTTATCCAGCCACTAAGTTCTTCTGTCATGTTCAGTTTCATTAATGCCTCGACCTTGGTTTTCAGTAACCACTGCCCAGGCACAGGAAGAACAAGCCTGTCCTGCTCTTGGCAGGACTGTTTGTGCCCAGTGCTCCAAATCCAGCCAATCGATATTCTGAGGGGTTTGTTAACCCAGTAACAGCTGATCCTATAAAATGACAATCCATTAGCAACTGGAGATGATTAATTGGAAAATATGAAGCACACCTGCTTGGTTATTGCACTGCTAGAAACCTGGGTCATGAGAGAGTTCCACCATGTAAATACCTTGTGGTGAATGAGAATAAAAAGGATCCATTTCAAAATAGATGCCTTATCAGAAATAAAATCTTAATGCAGGTACATGCTGTGAGTGTCTTTATTTGGAAGTAACTTAAATTTTTTGTCTTCATATAGAATTAAAACCAAAAAGATGGACTACCTAATAACTGCAAGTATATATTTCTTTCAGTCATTTACTTGCTACTGGAGACTTGAAAAATAGTTCTGGAAACAGAAAATAGTTTTCACAAGAAGCAAACTTCTCTTTTATGAAATGTTGTGCTATTCAGTCATAGATGATGGTTGTAAAATATGTCATTGACCTAATCCTAAATAAAACATACACACTGGATTTTCACCTTTTTCACTACATAAAAAAGTGTAAAAAGCCCTGTAACATATTGATTTACTGACTGAACTCTTTATGTCACTAGTTGTTTAAAGCAAAAAAGTTAAGAAAAAAACTTGCTAGCACAGTAGAAAAGACAAGTGATCACAATGACCAATGTCACCCAACTTAAGTCACAAGTCCATGATCCTTTTAATATTGTTTGTAAAATCTATTCTTTGGATCTTGTAATAATCTCTTCCTATCTAACAAATACTTAGAGAAACTTGAACTTGATATTTGCAATAATAGATATGCACTGAAGGTTCATTATCAGTGATGCAGTTTCTAAATTTAGTTTGAGTGCCATTGTTGCCTCAGTGATGACATTGATTCTCTTGCAGAGGGAGTCCTGGAGATACCACTCACACTATAGTGATACATCCAGCTGCTCTACCCTGAGGGTGGATATTTTAATCTCCAAGGCATTTATTGATTTTTCCCAGAGTAAAGAATCTTTGGGCTGTGAATTCAGCCCTACAGAACTGATTGCCACCTCTGTGTTGATACTATTGATTCCCCTGAAGAGTTTACTGATGCAGTTTTTCTGATGACCAGTGATTGCTCCTGTGAACATGAGGAAAAATTCTATTCCAAGCAAGATCACCTTTCACCCATGACAAGTTTTAACGCTACATGAATGTAGGGCAACTCAAAAATGTGTCTTTAGACCAAAAGCACTTTTTTCCAAGCTTAACCACTAGCCCAGGTACATATGGTGTTGCCACTGTTGGGCACAAGTTTGTGCTAGCAAAGCTATGTAAGTCATCTAATGTGGAGATCACCTCTGACTTGTGATTAGTTTCAACTTCAGTTTGTGCTATAGTGCAGTGATTATTCTACAAAACCTGATGGTCAATAAAGATAGGTAATCTTTGCTTGGCTTAATTTACAGAGCAGTGTTTGCATCAGATTTCTGGAAAGCGTTTGAAAGTGTTGATAAATGAAACAAAGTGGAAGAGCATCCATGTACACAAATAAATGTCCCATTGACAGAGTTCTTCTCCTGGTGAGGATGGCTTCCCCAGCACCTGGGAGTAGAGGGGCTCAGCTTCAGCCCCTGCCTTTTCTGAGCCTATGAGACAAACAGCAGAGAAGAGGGCAGATGTTTTTGCTAAAAGCAATTGTGCTTCAAGTAAAGAACTATAAGGCTTGATACTGCAATCATTTTCGTATTAACAGACAATAATAAATTATTGGACAGATATGGACTATGTAGTTAAATAAAGGTTTCAGTTTTCCACCTATAATGATATTGCAACTTGCAGGAAATCTATTTTAGCTTATCAGGTTCAACTTTTAAGTGATGAAATAAATTAAACTTGTAAATCATTTGTACTTAAATGGCAGTAAAAAATATTTAATATTCCTTCTGTCAATATTAATAATCAACTAGCTTAAAAATAAAAGATGAGATATGATTTCCAATTTGTTAAATGGAAAATGAAAAATATCTTCATAAAAAGAAAAATATCTTCAAAAATCCCTAACATCTGAGTTTCTAATAATGAAGTCAAAAACAACCTGGATAACTTCAAAATCCTTTCATGTTGGTTAGGATGACAAAGGAACTTGATTTTTTTAGCTAAAATTATTAAAATTATATTAATATAGTTCTCAAAGTATTTATTTTATGTTCAAATATATTTTTAGCTATTTATATCAATGTATATGTGTGTACATGTATAAGAAAGGATACAAGTAACACTAAAATTCCTCTTTGCAAATGCTAAAGCGATTGTTTGCTGAAACTAGAAGGAAGCTAACTAAACTGACATGTTAGAAAAAGCAAACATGGCATATTTACATATTAAAAATATCATTTATGTCTTAGCAACTGAATGTTAGACAGAACAATTAGAATTCTACCTTAATGGTAAGATAATTAGTGGGACCAGGATACCAACAGTTTAGACTCGAGTCTTGTGACTAACTGAAAAGATCTGATCTAATTTCTTTCAACTGAGAAATAGGCAGAAATTTTAAAACTATTTTGGGATTCTTTATATGTGCTATAAAATTACAAATTAATTGCCTAAGGTATTTCTGGTATAATAAGCTTTAAGTGTTGTAAAACTCTAATGAATTAATGAACTGGAAATTTAAAAATGGAGAATTCATTCCAAGTCCTTCCATAAGTGTCCAAGTTGTTTTGGGACAAAAAATAATCACAGTTCTTCTGTACATTTGTGAGCAATGAGAACTAGACTTTCACATTTCCTTGTGCTCTTTGGATGTCAAAAGCCAAAGCTTTCAGCAAATTTCAATTTCTAAAGGTTAATTTAATTCATTAGAAGGAATCTGCAGGATTAAGTATCCCGGCTTACTTGCTTTTCTACCCTTCTTTCCTGGCAGAGTAACACATCAAGAAAAGACAAAGGGGAAATGTAGTTGAAGAGCACATGGCCATTGCAATCCTGTCTTCTAAGGAACACTATGCATATTTAAACTGATGTTTAGAGTCTTTGAAATTCAGTGATCTCTTAAGAACCACAAGGTTGTACCTGACATGGTTTTGCTCCTTTGAATCTTGCCCATTAATGTTTACATATATAAAGGAGAAATTGTGATTACTTTCAAGTATTTAAGGCCAAATGAGGTCAGTTTTCTCACCCTCTAAACTGTGAAATCAGTGCATTAAGTCCTCCTTAAAGCTCTAGGTAGAGAAAACCATCTCAATCTTCAGGATGCTAAACCCTGGGGCTACAGAAGGAAAAGAATACAATCTAAGTCCTGCCATTAGTCTTAGCTTATAGAAGTCTTAGGAAATTAATTTCTCAAATAAACTCAAGTGGTCTTATTTTGGCAATCCTCATTATAATCTCCAGAGTGAAAAAAAATATTATGTAGATACCTTAATAGTGTAAGGAAGGAAAATATCCCCTGAACATTTAATGAAATCTGTTGATATTGCTATAAGAAAAGTACCTAAGAAAGATTTAAGTGGTTTTAAATTTTTCATCAAAGCTTGTTCTGCTCAATATAGTATTCCCTGTCTATATAAAAAAGAAATTGAGGAAAGAGGGTAGAACAGAAAATAAGAAAGAAAACATTCTGCCGCCTTTATTTCATAGGTAAAAACAACAACAACAAAAAATTCTTGCAAACTTTAGGAAAGATAGTGTCCAAACACACACATTCAAGAGAAGCCAGTGTGTGGGTACTTCTCCATACTGAGAGCAATGTAAGTGATTCCCTCTTTTACTTGTCCATTCAAAATAAAATTGTGGATGGACTTTCTCTGGGTGGGACCTTGAATTTACAGAGCATATAATTCTATCCCATTCAGTAATATTGGTCATCTTTTTTTCCCAAATCTGGGAAACAGCGTATTTACAAAGTATGCTGTAGAATATGCCACTGTGTGTTATGAGGCATCATGGTAAGAATTGTCTATACCACATCAGTTCAACTTTTTTAACTGCTTTTGCTGACACGTTATCTTTAGACTGCATTAGACTGAGTATAACAACCAAATACTGCATTTTACATTTTCTTTTTAAATTTGGAAATAGTTGCCTTATTGGCTAGTTTTATTAATATCCATGCTGTAAGTTACAGAAGTTTTCAAAGTTTGAAACTATTTCAACTCTAATTTGATAAGCCAAATTGCTTGAAATGGATGAGTGCTTATTTTTTATTCCTTTAATTGTTTTGTGTGGTACCTTAAGGTTTTTCAAGTATACAGGTATCTTTTGTGAAATGTGATCTTCAAACCTGGAGTATTTTCTTAGCCAGCAATGCTCACAACACTACCAGTAGAGGCAGGATAGCTTTCCTATTTCAAATGGATGTTCCCCATTTTATTTAACTAAGAAATGCATCAAGCATTTTTACTGGAGCACGCTATACAAAGGTCATGTAGAGATGATTGCTCAGGGTGACCTCCTAGCTCTTTCTGAATCACTGCTCCACCATCTGGTATATGCTCCAGATATATGTCCCTGTGCATTTCTTTAGTAATTTTGGATTATAATTACTATGATTTGCTGAATATTTTGTGTATTGTCAAATTCTGAAAGAGAAATATTGAATGTGCTCTGCAGATTATTCTCTTGGACAATGCATTACTAAATATTTACCCAATATTCTAAACATTTAAACTTTAAAAACTGTAGACATTTCCCTTTTTAGCAAGTTAGTGTATTTTCAGATGGCAACCGGTCAGTGTAATGGTATTAATAAATTCATTGCTTTCTGAGAAATTTGACTGTGAATATTGGAGATAATTCCATTGATGTTAATACAATTAAATAGATTAAACAAAATCAAATGAAAAGAATATTATGCTACAGATCACTTGTATGACCTTGCCCTTGTATTTTCAGTACTGGAATTTATGGGTTTCCCTTAATGTTCCCAAGACTTAGAAGTGCCTATCAATGGAAATCGGAATTTGGATCTGAGACAGGTATGCATTTTCTTTCATATAATCACTGGACAGCAAAGAAGCTCTGGAGGTCTTGAAGGGAGTATCCATCACTAAATTTAAACATGCTGACTGTTTTCAGTAAATTGAAGGAAAAGCAGAAATTAATTTTCTCTTCATCTTTCTTCTCTTGACATTTCACTTCTTTGGAGGAAATGTGTAAATAAAGAATGCTAACGCTGTCTCTGTTGCTGTCCTTGAGTAATTTTTATGCTCATGCACTTCTTCATCATGTTGGATTACAAAATAAGTCACATGGAGACTCTAGCATTTTTAATGCATGGACAACTAGGTAAATTTTAAGAATTGCAAGAATTATAGCTGTGCTAAGCTGTGTTCTAGGCACTTCTGGATTTCAGGGCCATGTTTATAATAAGCTTAGTAGTGAATATCTCTGAAATTAAAAATAGAACAGTAAGAAACATATTCCTGAAAATATTGAAAATTTACATTTCACCTGATGTTCAGGAAAAGTTAAATGAGAGTCCATCTGCACTGTAGCTTGAGACAAATTTTCTTGCCAAGAGCCAGAAATAAAACATTTTCTATATGATAAGGCAGCTCTAAAGTACTAGCCCTGAAGAGTAGAAACGTGCTCATGTTAATACACCAAAAACTGAATTACAAAGTAGGACAATAGGGAATAAGTAGTCTTTTGAGATTAGAGAGTAATTGCTGCTGTTAGTATGGAAAACAATTTTGAATAACAAGCAGTGGATTTTTCCCCTCTTATCAGCTCCTAATATATTTTTCTTTTCTCTTTTTATATATTATTCTTTATAATGAATCATCTCTGCTGAAAAAATATTTTCTGAAACCTTGTCCTTAGAATTTTTCAGATCAGTTGACTCATACCCTTCCACAAAATCAATGTGAAACAAATAATCAAAAATTCTGATTTCCAACTCATCAGTCTCTGTTCTCAAACACTGACCTATGTATTTGGTATTTTTATATATAGTGAATACATTATCATCTTGATAATTATGGTTGTCTGTAGGGACTTCATGCCACTCAGTAAAAATCCACCCAAATACACTTCATATGGGCATGAATTTCAAATAACACAGAATGAAGAAATAAACACAGAAATATGAAAATTCACAACACTGATTTCTTTAATTTACATGAGCTGTAAATTTGTATGTGCTATGCAAATTATATGTAGGGAGAGGGAGTAATATCTCCACCTAATTTTACAAACACTTTCAAATATTTGCTTCAGGCTTTTCCAAAGCTCCCAAAAGCTTCCTTCACTCTGTTTCAACTATTTCTTTGATACTTCCTAGCACATCAGACATTTCACTGGAAAACCTTATCACATACTATTTTCCCATTTAATTTTCTGTTGTCACACAGTAAAGAAATACAGCAAGTGGTGCAATGAAGTGAATTATTCTATTTTTCCTCCTTTTCCTTTCACTTTGTACAGAGGTATGAGCAAAGTACCATTCATACTTTTTTTTCCAGTTATGTAACATAGGTATATAACTGATAGAGCTTCTTTGTATAACACTGGTGAGTTTTTTGCTAATCTAGGCAACTGAAATTACTTGTCACACTTCAGTACACTTCCTTTGATCATAAAGATTTGCTGTTATAAAGCACCACAGAGATAGAAGTAAATATGTTTTGTAAGAAAAAAACCTGTTCTTTTTGTTATGACAAATAAAATATTTTGGACTATATGATTTTATATGGATTTTATATCACAGAGAAAATTCAATGCATATTAAACTTTCCTTTGTTTGTTTCTCCTGCCTTTCTTTTCCCATTTTACTTGCAGTACAATGTATTCATTAAAACAGCAAACGTGTTCACAGAGCTGTGACTGAAACTCTGTTAAACCATTCAGTGAGTTTTATCTAACCAATTCTTCCAGCACCTTGTGAAACCTTGCTAAACCTTGCTAAAGGTCTTGCTAAAAACTTCTGCATGTTAATTGTATGATGAAGCTGCAAGGACAGTTATATAGCTGTAATTAAGTATATGCTTTCAGACTTTGCTCAAAGGTACATTTTAATTGTTAAATCTTTATTTCTGCAACCTTATCCCTTTTGGTATTTTAAGCAGTCATTCCTCTGGACCCATCTTAAATTAAATTGTGTGTTTTCAATCATGCTAGCTAGTTGATTTTCTATCTTCAGCTTATTATTTTAGGTATTTTGACAGCTAAAAGTAATTGTGTGCATTTCATAAATTTATCACTGCTTTTCAGTAGCATAAGTGCATTTTAATTATCTTGCTTAGGAAGTGTTAAATTGCAAGTCTCTGTCAAAATAAAGGGAATTTTCTATCATTCCAGCTCATTCTGAGGTGAAATTCATTGAGTTGGCTTAAAACACATGTAAACCCAAGGGTATTTCCATATAAAATGCCCCAGGGCCTATAGGACCTAATGTGAATGATTGAGTGTTTTTATCTTCTGGTAGCACAGGGCTTCCATATAACCAACTCTGTGCTGTACAAGGAAGAAGGCTGGAATTCAATTGTGGTTAAGCACTGAAAAAAAGGGGGTTGGATTTTGTCCATGAGCTCAGCACTGCTGCCCAGTGATTGATACTGCACATCCTGGGATAACCAACAGCAGCATGTCATTGGCACTGTGGATGGCTTCCATTTAAATCCCTTCATTTGGATTTTATTAGAATGGTACTAAAATGGGAAAGCAGTTTAGTTTTAGGAGCATTAGTGCCTGGATTTTTAGCCACAGAACTGATAATAACTCTAATGGGAATGGTAAATCCCTTGCATTTTGTTACAAATACCCTTTAGTGATTTCCCATGACTGCTACTCATGTTTAATATCCATTCACTCTGTTTATTTTCAGATTAGTGTGGTTTGAGGTCTGACATTGATACAGAGACAGTGAACACACTCTGCAAACAGAGAACATGCTCAGTTGCATGAGAGCTCTGTGGTGAATGCCAGCCCTGCTCCCAGAGCTGGCCAAGTTGAGTCATGTATGGTGCTGTTCAGCACCTCCTGTATCTGATGACACACGAGGGACAGACTTTGACAGGTTTTGGGAGTGCAAACCTCTTGCTGGTGCCATAGTGAAGTCATGGGGTCATGGAGGGGAAGGGAAAGATTGGACTGAAATTGTAAGTGAAGGATATTAAACCCCTACTAGTGCTGTGCTGATAGGAGCAGTGTCTACAGAAATGTTTCTGCTGATTATTTTCAGCAGACATTTGGATTCTGTTTTTAGCACAAAGATGCATTTCTTGTGTGACCTTGAAAAAGACATCTCATAAAGTCTTTTCCATATTTGAGCTGACTGTAAAACGTCCATTCATTTCAATGAGTTATGCTGTGGATAAGGGGAGCTGCAGCCTGCCCCGATTAGCTCATGTGCTGTGCTGACATAATTCCAGCGGGCAAGACAGAGTTAGTATAGCACTAATGTAGCATTATAGATGTTGACAAATATAATAACTTTAGCTGGTGAACAGCAGCTCAGTGTGACTGCAATATTTTTGTTCACTGCATAATAGCTGACAGTTCTCCAATACCGTTTCCTCAATAGCCCCTGTATGAATCCATTGTTATGACATTAAAATAATTGTCCATAACTGAGGCCTTTTTGGTCATGGGATTATGAAATCTGTATGTAAAATACAGGCTAATTAAATACCATTTTGTACCTGTAATTTTGCTGAGTGAACATTTTCATAGCAAATATCTTCATGTTGCAATCAAAGATGATGATGTCTACAACTCGAGAAACAGTTGATTGAGAAAGGCCACAGATTTTCAAGGCAAAATAACCCCAAACCCATAACTTGCCAGAATGCACAAAATTTTGGTAGAGAGCAGGGAAGGGAACATCAAAATTCATAGAAACTTTGAAGGGATGGATAATGCTGAAATAAATGCTTGAGCTTGATGGTAGCAGTGAAATCACGATCTATGCCTTTACTATAATGATGTAGAAGTGGAGTAGCTGCCTCACAGCATCCCCACTGAGGGCCCTAGTGGTGAATTCCTGAAGTCACATTTCCTGCTTTCCTTGTATCTCATGACAATTCAGGGAGCACACAATTCAAGGAGCAAGGTGTTCCTTGGTTTGTTAGGGTAGGTAGATATAGGTAAAATGTAATGTTGAATAGTGTCCTTTAGAACAGTAAAAATAATACCTTTTTTTAAAATTTTCCTTGGAAAGAAGTCAAAACAGCAAATACAGTAATTTGTATCAGATTTCCCTACTGAAAGCAGCACTGTAGTCTGCGTGTCTGCTTTTCTGCATTAACATCATAACATCCTTTCTCCTTTTGTTTGCTTCAAAGAATTCATGCATTCTGTGAAAACTTGCTGGAGAAAGCAGGTTTTCAAACAGCCTGAGCTGCTCAGACAGTCTGTCTTTTCTACAGATGCAACAGTGTTAGCTCAAGAATAAAACAGTGCAATCTCCCAGTCTGAGCAAGGTGTTAAAAGAAATACCTGCAGACACAGCCATCAATTAAAATGTTGAATCCCTCAAAATCAAACCATGGGATAATTTGTGTCTCAATCCAGAGTTGAGGATTTGATTCCATTCCTGTTTCCAAAAGATATTTTCTGACCTTTTTGACAGGGGTAGTAAGTCTAGTTTCTTTTGCTTTCCTGGAACCTATTGCTTCTTTCTATGAGCATCATCTGAAAAAAACCCAAACAAACCAACTACAAAATCACCTCATTGAACACCTTCTCTTCTGAAACATGAAGTATTTCTTCTAGATTAATATTTAGTGATTATAAGTCAGCCTCTGCTTTTCTTTGTCTCCTCCCACAACTAACCACAACATTTTCTTATAAAAAATAGAAGCATGCTAAAATAAGTAACAAATTTTAAACAAAAGAATGGGATTATCCTACCCATTAGACAGAACATCTGTGCACAGGTTCTTTGGAAGGTCAAATGCTGAGTTAAATACTGTGAAGGACTGTTTCTGTCATGCTAGCTAGATAGATGCACATCTAAAAAAGGAGGAATAATCAAATTTCATACTTTAACAAGGAGATTACATATGAAGGTTAGGAAATAATTTTATAGGAGAAATATTTCAATTTGCTATAGTGGGTTCGAAATGAAACCAGCACAGAAAAATCATATGATATTGTGTTTATTCCCTCAGTAAAACTGTTTTGAGCTTCATAAGTTCACAGTCAATAGCCTGGTCAGTCTTAACATTTGTTTGAACTCAACAGCTACACATTATTACTTCTGTACGCGTAGTAGGAAAACACTTTGCTTTAATTTAAGCATTACATTTTTCTTCCAGTCTCTCAGCAGTCCTCTGCTTGGACATCAAGCTGGAGTGTTCGAGGGGTATGGACGTACGGGCAAAGAAGGTGTTCTCCGACATTTTAATGAAATTTACTGAGATGGTGAATTAAAGGCCCTTGAGGAGGCACTGATGCCTGCCGAAGCCCTGTGGGGAGACGGCAGTCTGTGCCGACGGCAGCAGCAGGGCCGGGGGCACAGGGCCCTGCAGGGCCCACGGAACCCAGGCTGGGCAGGGACACCCAGGGGCTCCTCCGGCTGCCCCCGAGACGGGAAAAACAGACTGGCCACTGCAAGGGGATCCTCCTGCACAGAACTGCAGCTACAAAACACAGCTGCCTCAGCGGCTAGGAAGAGCAGCCTGGCGGGTAAAAAAGTCTTCTAGGATTTTTGTTGCTAGTAGTGATGGTAGTATTTTTTGCTGGCCTTTGGGATTGGTTTGTTTGGGGTTTTTTTGTTCTTTTTTGTTGCGTGTGTGTGGGTTTTTTAAATTTTTTTTTTTTCAGTATGATTGGTAGCTCTGGATATTTACCAAGACTTTCAATAAAAAAGTAAGTTTTTTTTTTTCTTTAACTGACATCTATATACTAAAAAATACCTACTCAAAATGAAATAAAGGCATGAATCTGGAGAAAACCTCTTTTCCTACTTATTCTTGCTCACAATGATTTTCAACCCATCTTGTGTTTTTGTTATCACAGAGTAATTGGAACTTCAGTTTACTGAAACTTCAAAAAGAAGGCAGGTTTAGATGCGTGAAATATTTCCTGATTATTATGGTTATTTTTATACTCACTGCATTTAAGAGTCACCTGTGCAATATCCAATCAGAAAAGTTAGCTCCAGAAGGCTACTCATCTATACCCTCAAATAATTGCATCAAGAAACATGAAGTATGTGATGGGTGAATCTCCATGCCTCAAGAGGGAAAAAGGACAATGATATATTTTAAGGCTTTTGTGAAAGCATATTTCCCATGAATCTTTATGGAGTTACTTCTATACAAAGTCTACAAACCTAGATTTAGAAAATCAGAACCAACCAGATAGTCTACATTCAGATGAATATCAGTTTGCAATCTATCAGTGTGAGATTCCACTGATGACATTATAAAACTTAAAATGGCATTATTGCAATCTGTCAGTGTGAGATCCCACTGATGACATTATAAAACTTAAAACTTAATTTCTTCATCTTCAAGAAATTAAAAACAATGTATGATATGCTAGAATACAAGAATTTGCTCTGAGACCTATGTACAATTTAATCAATTAAATAATGGTAATTTATTATTATTTTAAATATAATCTAACCACACTATTTATACTGTTTATTAATATATAATTTATGAAAATGTGTATCAAGTAATTATTAATGAAACATTTATGTTTGGCTGTATATATACATACATCTATGTAATTTCACATCTAGAAAAAGTATGTTGTTGGTGTAATCAGCATTTGCTACTCCTGCAGTTGAAGCTGGTGATTTGCTTACTTGTCTGCCTGTAATTCCTCCATCTATTGCTCATTTGACAGCATATTTCAACTAATTTCAGTTTTATCTGCTCAACTTTGGCTGCTTGTTCCAATGTATTATATTTTCAATGACAGTTAAATGACTCTTTTCTCAAGATGCAGTTTAGTATGCAGGATGATGATTTGGCAGTTAAATAGCACACTGAGATATGTAGCATTCCTGATGAAAGTTTTAGTATGAATTATGCTATGGAGTAAAATTTACCCTAATTACATATCCAAAAGCTGTGGAAAATACAATATGAATGTTTAGATGTAGGGGTTGGGAGGTTTCAGATTTGCTTTTTTTCTGACAAAGGAATAAATATCTGCTGTCCTTTTGTTTGTTTATTTATTTATCTACTGTAAAATAGAGCTGGATTTTGTTCCATGGGAAATAAGAGATAGTAGATCACACATGGCTTTTAAAAAGTTATTACTTTATATGTTCATTAAAGCATAAAATTAAAGTTACAAGAATAGCTTATCAAGGGCCATGCTGCTCAGCTTAAGTACAGCACTCCTAAATCTTCCCCAAACTCTCTTTAAAGGTTTATATTTCATTTCAGCTTTTCCCAGGATGCTACTTGAATTCATTTTCTGTACAGATCAGCTTCTACAGAAAGTACCCTGATTCTAAATGGAACAACAGGTATTTTATATATAAGAGCTGCAGAATTGTATTGTTTGTCAAGTGGATCAGAACCTCTCTTAATCCAATAAGGAGTCTTTAAAGAGCAGTAGGCAGCCCATGTCCCTTTATTGCCGTTTAAAGACCAATTTAAATGGTGGTGATTGCTACTATTTTTTAGATGTAATCAATAAAACTGCAACAATAATTTATTGTGAAATTTACATTTCCATTTTCAGGTTACAAAGCACTTCCAGGGCGTCAACCAATATTCTTTCTAACTCCCTGATTGCTTTCTTAACATCATAGTTTATTGTGATTTTTCCATGTAGTTCAAATGCAGATGATAATTTTTTTAATGTTCGTTATAATGAAAAGATAATTTTCCTTGTACAAATTATGACTACTAAGAAAAGAATGGCTCTTTTGAAAATATGATTCAAAACGGAGTATAATAGAAACCTGAAAAACATCACCATAAATCTGGTTTTCAAAATATTCACATGTAAAAGTAAGGGTTTTTTTAAAGATCTATTTCAATTTTTCTTATCATCTTTAAGAATTAATTTTAAGGAATAGCAAGTAACAGTTAAAGGCTGTCCTGTCTGACAGTAATCTCCAGAGGTTAATTTCCTTTTAAGGATAGCAGTAAAAAAAGCAATCAGCTTTAACAATTGGACATTTAATTTCTTTTTTTTTTTTTGAACAGGAATAATTTGCTAATAATTAATGATTTCCAAATTTGTACCAGACAGCTCAGAATCATCTCTCCAAACAGAAAACCTTTTCTACCATCCTTTCAAGTGCCCACCAGTATTGAAGCATACCATCTATTTGCAGTTTTTCTTTTTCAGTTTAAATGCATAATTCCATTTAAATTGCTAACATTTCTGTAATGCTCTTAAACCAGTACATGTAACAATTAAGAAGACCTCCTCCACCCACCAATACAGACTATCATATTTCTAAGATGACAAAGGGCATCCTGAGGAAAGAAGTGCATAAGCACAGCAATACAACTATCAGCAATGTCCAATAAAGTTAAAGGTTGTTTCTTATGATGACTCATGACAGTGAGTTTGAAATACATATGGATATACACACACAGAAACACACACATGCATATATGTATGTATGTGTGTATCTATGTATGTATAAATATATATATATAAAGGCCAAACAAACATTTGGCATGGCTCTGAAGTAAAAATGTTGATGGAAAAAGACAATATTTAAATTTCACCACTGACAAAAATGGGATTGCAGATGAATTTTCAATATATTGACTCAGTGTTGCTGCCTTGCAGCTTTGGAGCTATGGGGCAAGGCAGTTTATGGATCAGGATCAGGATGTAAGAGGTAGGAAACAAGATGTGTTGGAAAACCAGAATTACTTTAATTTGTGCGGTAACAGCAAGGTAGGATGCAATTAAAGCAGTACATCTGTGCCACCATTATTTTAATTGTTCTGCCATTAACTGTAAAATGCTGTATAGCATACACAGGTGTGAAGCTGAATGAGGAATAATTTCTGCTCAAGACTGTTACTGAGCAGTAAATATATTACTGTATTGAATTGGTTCTATGATCACAGTTGACTGTGGAGAGAGACTCTTTAAAAGAGCATGTAGTGACCGGACAAAGGGGAATGCCTTCAAACTGAAACAGAGTAGGTTTGTATTAGATATTAATGAAATTTTTTTTTACTCACAGGTCAAATAGGATAGCAAAGACAAACTATTGACAATTATGCTGAGCTCAGGATCAAGAACTTGTGATCACAAAGTGGTCCAACAGAAACTGGAATAATTTTCTATTATGCCAAGCATGATCTGCCTTCCTTTTTTAATTCTGATGCTAAGACAGCAGTGGTATTAAATACATGGAGAAAATAAGGCAATAAATGTAGTGCTAGAGAAAGATCAGCCTTTATCAGTGGGACAAACTAAGCTGATATTTAGGGGTGGGTGTTATGGGTGTTAGCTATGATGCTCAGTCAGATAAACTTGACACCTTAATATATTTTTCCATTTGTTGCTGAGAAAATGTTAAGTATAGATAATGATAAGGATAAAACAAATTTTTAGATACTTTTACTGAGTATAGTTCTACAACTATGTGTTAGAGAAGTTTTACTGTTAAAAACTTGATTGCTTACAAATATTCATAGCAGCAGAGTTATTTTTGAGAAAAGATATGTTTTGTTTAGATTCACCTACTTTCCCATGCCAGTGGGAGTTTTACAGAGAATAAAAGAACCTAATATGTACATAGCAGTCTGCCATCAGTATTGTTACTAGCTATTTTCTAATGTTTAGATTGAGGACTACACTGAAGCATGAGGGGAAAATGCTGTGTTGTTACAAGACAAATTCTAATGCCCTGAGAATGATCAGAAGATTGCTGCTCTTTGCCTTTTCATTCATAAAGCAGGCAAAACTCACCATGAGTTTACAAGTTGAAAGTTACTGAACAGCAGTCAGGATACAAAACATGCCCTTAGATAGTGGTCTGCAGCAAGTCACAAATATTATGCTTATGCCACAAACAAGTGTCTTGACTTCTCCTGTAGTGGGTAAGGGTAATGTGCT
The DNA here is from genome assembly GCF_027887145.1 of Ammospiza caudacuta. Lineage (NCBI taxonomy): Eukaryota > Metazoa > Chordata > Aves > Passeriformes > Passerellidae > Ammospiza > Ammospiza caudacuta. The sequence goes on along the minus strand of NC_080596.1, from coordinate 47,310,688 downwards.
CTTTGGAGTTGGAGCTTGGTAAGCAAAAATGGAAGTGTCTTCACTCTTTTTATGAGTTTCCAAATTCCTGTTGCATTTACAGGTAAGTTCAGCATAAATGCCCAGATGCTAATAAGTTTTTTCTTGGGATCTGCAACCAATTTTCTTTCCCTGACCAGTGTCTTGAATAAAAAAAAAAAAAATTAAAAAAAAACAAACAAACAACAAAAAACCCCCAAACAACAACAACAACAACAACAACAAAAACCTACCAAAAAAAAAGAAAAAAAAACCAACCAAACAAAACCCCAGCAAAAACCTTTGGCCCATTGCTTACTATAATTCAAAGTTTAGATCACCTATCTGTTACACTGCTGTGTTTTGTATCTGCCAGTACTAGCACACATAAATGTGCTATGTGTATATATATCCAAAAATAGCTGGTAGGGTTTTACATTTACACTGACTTTCCTTAACTCCCTGGCTGGAATTTTGAAAGCAAGCTTTATCCTGCAAGAGACTGATCACTTTGCAAGGCAAAGCTGGTCTTTCATATGTATGTGTATGTGTACTGTTCATGTCTTAAGACATTCAACAGTCGCCGTGTTTTTCCCTCAATTTTCGTGGAAAATGAAAAAGGGTACAAGTCTGGTCCAACAGTGTCACATATCTGGCCAGAAAGTTTGCATGCCTTCCTATTTTTGTATGAATTCCATTAATCTCTGCAGATGGCTGCCAAATAACTGCTAAATTTACATTAACAATGGCCTTATTTGTAATGTAGCAGAGCAGGCAATGTGAAGGCTGAGGGAGCCTGTCACTGCTGGGTGACAAGGGTGCAAGTTTTCAAGCTATGGAAAAGGATATGATTTTGGGAGTGGAATGCAGACTATGTGAAGCAGAGCTGTATACACTCTGAGGACTCCAGCTCTGGAAAAACCATGAGAGATGGACAGTGGTTCCTCCAGATGCACTAGAATTAATTAGTAAAAAACTAACATGGAGTATGGATGCAAAATGGCCATGGCCTGGAAAGCTGTGCTCAGTAAAGCACTAGATGAATAATGCCAGCCTTATATTTTGTGGAAAAAATTCTGAGTTACTTACCACCTTATTATTATGGCATCAGAAAAGGGTGGATATCATTATGATAACGGGAGTATTTTACACAGCAAAACCTGAAATTATTCAGAATTTTTCAGAATAAAGCAGCACTTTGAGTAGATGATAAATTCCTGAAAGTAAGAAATAGTTTGATGCATAACATGAAAGACTGCAGCCATCTGGACAGGAAAAATGAAATATGGATATGAAATGAAAGTATGGATAAAACAATAAGCATAGGCATTGTAAGGACACCTCAATAGTGGTTACCTCCAAATCTGTAACATCTGTGAATTTGGGGAAGTATCTCTTCATCCTTTCTTCCACTCTAAGAAGTTTTCAATAAAGTCTGTGTTACTTGCTGTTTCATCTGCAGGAGAACCTGCGATGTACTTTTCCTAAAGATTTCCTTGAAGTCTTTCTAACAATGGCTTTGATGTAATGTCCCAGACCCACTCTGGCCCAGACCAGTACAGAGGTTAAGACAAATTCCATCTAAGAAAGTGGCTGAGATTTCAGAATACTGAAGCAAAGGCCATGCATTATGTCACCAAAGTGCTTTTGATTATGGCAGACTTTTTTCTTTTCTTTAGGTAGTATTAATTTTAATTAGGAGGAGGGGAGGTTGCTGATTTTGGTTTTTTTGGTTGGTTTGTTGGATTAGAGTTTTTTGTTTGTTTGTTTAGACCACTGTATTTTCAGCAGTTAAGTTTGGGCTTTCATCCTTATTTAGTTTTGATGTGGCTATACCTAAGCACATCTGTGGGATTATTTACTGTTTCTAGTAAAGCCCAAACCTTAGGAGGCATGTTGTAAAGTGGGAAAATAAATGAAAATATCCCTTAAGACTGAACTTGGAAAATAGCTTTTGAATTACAAAAACTCATTTCAAAGCTTGGAATTTTGTGGTATTTTCCCCATCAGTAATCTGCTTTAATTGGTCCAAAACTCAAAAATGTCCCAAGAAGACTTTTGAGAATTAATAGAAAGAGTGCAATCAAAGTAGCTTTGAACAATTTAGCAATTCCTTTACATAGAAAGGTAACCATAAGACACAAATTTTCCTATCTTGTGTTACTTTGTTGATAAATTCATGTGCTAAAGAGCAACTGGCAAAAATAGAGAAGATTAGAAGTTTAGTTGCTTTATATTTTTTTTGACAATCACATTTATATGCATAATATATATGTGGATTTGTTATCAGCACCTTTCTTATTAAATTTAACTACTAAGGCAAAAAGAAACTTTCATTTTTCATGCTGCTTGATTTTTTCTGACCTTTGCAGCTTGTACAGTGAAAGGCAGACTGCTCTCCTCTTAAAAATAATATTTATAGTGAGTTTATTTTACATTTTTTGTATGTTCACTCACTGCTGTATAGTCCAAATTGTACATGTTTGTGAATGTGTGAAGTCTTGTAACGGACCAAATCACCACATGCAGGATGTGCATTCCAGTGGCTTTAGGAGCCTTAACAGTTCTCAACAACTGCTGAGTATATCTTGGTCTTTTCCCTGCTGACAGTGAGGGTATCTTAAAGAGGTGATTGAAATAACTCCTGCAAGGAGCCATTTTCCTCCTCTCTCTCATAACTTCTGCCATCTGACCTTGGTATCAAAGCATAGACAGACAGGACTGCCTTTAAATAAAACTGAGTTCTTGCATTGGAATGAAGACATAGGACTGTATGCGGTAGCTTAGTAGCGGGATGAGGATAGGTAAGCTCAAGTACTTAAAAATATTTTCAATTTAAAACATCTAAAGCAGATGGTCAGTAACCTCTCTAGGAAAGCTGAAGGACTCCTTGGATCCTCTCATGCAACACTCTTTGTGCACAAAGAGTGAGGAGACACATTAGGCACTGAGGTGAAGAGACTTTAAAAAAATGAGCTTCTAGATTCAGCACTGTGTCATGTCCACTTGAATTATCATGGTTTGCTTGAGAACAGTCAAGCATGCCTCTTTTCCATTTAGCATCCCTGTCTGTCCCTCCGTGAGGATTTCCATGAAGTGGAGAGGTCCAAAAAGCCGGAAGAATGGAATTGCAAAAAGCCACATTGCAATTGCTCAGAGCAAAGGTCAGAAAGATAAACATCTCCAGTGCTGCAGGCAAGGCCACTGCAAGCTAGGTAAATCCTTTCTATAATGTCAGTTTGGCTATAAAATGCAGACATATTGAGTAGGACTCCTAGGAAGCAAAAATCAAATTTGGAAAAAGAAGTCACTTTTCAATGATTTAGATTAATAGGTTACAGAGCCAGAAAACATCACTGTGATCACTGAATGAATCAGTTGCATAATGCTGCACAAAATTGCTTTTAAATGTTGTTTGGTTTGCTTTTTTTTTTTTTTTTTTTTTTTTTTTTTTTTTTTTTTTTTGTGTAAGAAATGTATTTTAAAGCAATCGTGAAGTCTTACTTTCTAATATGTTTGTAATGGAAAACTCTACCATACCTAAAAAGTCTGCACTGAGATCAAGTTTAAAATCTTTGAACTTTTCCAAAAAAAGCAATAATAGATAAGCAATCACTGTCAAAATCAAGTAGCTTGACAGGCAAAGCTCTGTTAACTGGACTGTAGATATGATGGATTCAAAGTTGTTCAGTAAACAGAGCAAACCAGAAACCTTTGTGCTTACATTCTTTGTCAAAACTGTAAGGTATATATAAATCTTTCCTGTAAATTACTATTTGGAAAATGAGCAATTCCCTTGATTAATACCCTTTATAAATGTTGCAGTCATCCAGAAATTTTCGTGTATGCGTGGATGAATGCCAAACATTAGATATGTATAGTAAAAAAAATTAATCTGTTAAAAGTTAAATGCTCTGTTAATTAGCCATTCACCAATCTTCATTGCTAAGGGAGATGTTCTTTTCCTTCTCTGATTAATGAGTTATATAAATATTTAAATATATCCTTTTTTTAGCAAGAATTGTACCTAATCTGCTAAGATAATGTAATTCCATATGAATATAATATGTAGTTCCTCTTTTGAAATATTTTACAATGTTTCAGACTTCTGTGCATTTTTTCTGAATTTCAATACATAAAATATTCGATATTGTGTAGCTTTAATACTTCATAGGTGTAAGACAGAGTGTAAAAATCCATTATATTCTTTAAAAAGGCTAGTATTTGGTGATTGCTTTACAGCTGCCACCAGCAGAGCATTACTCAATTGCTAACATGCCAAGACTAGTTTTCTAATGGCATTATTTTATTTGAACAGCAAACATCACCAAATCTCAGCCACACCAGCCTGATTTGCAAAATGTCAGTTGTATTTGTTTAGCACTTCACACCGAGCACACGAGGGGTGCTGATCCCAGTGCCAGAGAGTTCCCCAGAACTCTGCACCTCACTTGGCACACTGTTTTCAGACCCAATTGGGAAAACAAAGAGAAGAATATTTTACTAGGCTACTTGAACAGTACTTTGCAAGAAGATAGTTTGGATGTTCAGAGGATTCAGTCACACTGGAACATAAGCCAGTGTCTTGTGGCCCCACAGCACTGGAGGCAGGCAAAAAAGGTCATCAGCAAAGATCACCACTGGAAAAGCCTCTCTGCATCAGGTACAGACCAGCTGGAATGTCTCTCTTAAAACTGTTAGCACACAATAACAAATCATCTTGGCTATATTTTTTCTTTTAATGAATGATTTCTGGGTAACATCAAGCTCTCTTCCCAGTTAATAATAGAGGATATCATTATTTGATACCATCAATGTGCAGTGAGGTGCATCCTGAAAGAAGCTGGAGCTTCTTCTGCCTGTAAGGGTTTTTTTTCTTTTCCAAAGCATAAAGTTAGGGAAGATGGCTCAGGAAAATACATTCGTTTTGCTGTGTATATAGGGGGCTTTCTACATGTCAGTTAGGCTTTCATTCTTTGAGTAAAGGTTTTTAAGGGAAAAAATCCTTCACTTATAAAAAAAAATTCTCTTTTAAAATTAACTGAAAATTGTATGCAAATTTGAAATTAGCATCACTTTAAATAATGGTGTTTATGAAGCTATGGCTAAGTTCATTAGTTCACTCTAAACAATTTGCCATTCACATTATAGTATATATTTTTTGTTTCAAGTAGGTAGAACAGCCTATATTTATCATATTGATTCTATAAGTATAGCCAAAGGGAATATTTTTTTTTTTCAAAACAAAAGCTGGTTTTGACATTAGATTGTTTCTTTTAGCAGTATATTTAGCTGAAATGACATGATTTGGCACTGTCAATGATTTTGACTCATGATGTAGGATGAAGCATTTTGAAAATAATCTCTTCTCTCACTAATATATTTAGAAAAAAATCAAACAGTATCTGAACCTAATTTTTAAGTGCTTAAAACAGCGGTAACCCTTAGAGAAATTAGGCACTGTTAAACTGTGTTTGCTAGTAACAAACTGCTGAACTTGTAGTATATGAGGGACAAATAGAGTAGATTTGGACAACTTATTTACATGGCTTCTTGTGATTCACACAAACCCTGAACTGTGTATTTCTTTTGGCAAGGGCTGCTAAAGTCACAATTCCTATTACAGCTGTGCATGTACTAGTGTCAGCACAAAAATGGGGGCAAGAATAAATAGGTCATGGTGAAACAGAGGATGAGATCTCCTTTGCCATTGAATTCATGTAGAAGTGAAGTTGTCCAGGTTTCTGTCTGGTCAATGTAAAAAATAATCTACAGGGAAATAAAGCAGCAGTCACAAAACAAACCATGTACGTTCCCAACACTTCTTTTTTAATTTCCATTTTCTAGACCCTTCTATCTCTCTGCTTTATAATATAAGATGTCTATCCCAGGTGTATAGAAGCAGTCTGCTACCATTCGAAGGGCTGAAATTTTTGAAAATACAAAGCCAGGAATAAATAATGAGCAAATTTAGACACAAAAGGTGAAAGTATTGTCAAAGACAGTATTTTCTGCACTGAATCAGGAAACATTTTGCAACCTTTTCGAATCACTGCCTCTGATGGCTCATCTGCCTTTAGGAAAAAGAGCTCTATGCTCTAGGAAAAACAGACACAGCATTTCATAGCATTATAAATTTTTATGACTATTATTACAGAAAATTTTGACATTTTGAACACTTGAAAATGTTTAATCTCTGAAGACTACAAATTATTATCTTTGATCATTTCATATTGTTTTCCTTAAAAATGTTACTGTATTGGCAGGGAGTGTGAAGAGGACCTCAGCCTGCTCATCCACAGTGCTGGACTCATGTCCAAGGAAACCAATGGAATTGTGAGCCCCCTTTAATCTTCCCTCGCACCTCTGCACAAGCAGATATCCATATGTTTTTGTCTAAGTTCTTGAAAACGCAAAGAGACATGAAGATAAATTTTGTCCATCTGCATCACATGGTCTTCACTTTGAATATTGCTCTCCCTAGAACAGGAAGTTGAGTCAAAGCACTCTATTCTGCTTTGTAAAACTGGTTTATCACTGCTTAAGTGCCAGATTTCCGGAGCAACAAAATGTCTACACAGCAAACACTTCAGCATAACCGACAAAAATTACTGATATATTACTCATGGGTAAATATTTGCACAGTATTCAAATATACCATGCATGTGTAGTTCCAAATAGCTGGCCCTGAAACGATCCATATTTCAAGGAAACTTCTCCCAAATGTTCTAATGTAATTTCCAGGCAATATAAATGCTCGTTATATTGGGCAGCTTTCCCAATCCTGGAGAAGAAAGAAGTGTTTCTTCAGTGAGCCCTCATAACTCCTAAATGCTGATTCCTTTTTCTTCTGGAGTAAGAATTCCCCTTTCTGCTCATCACAGTTTCTCTTTTGTCCACTATAGGTGTTGAAGGGGAAGCAGTTCAAAGAGAAGACATGTATTTCAGAAATGACAGCATTTGCTGTCAGACTGAAGTAGACATATTTATATTTTAATGACTACAGAAGTTCCTGCCTCCTTTAAGATGTAAACGTATGATATCTATACTGCTTTGTCCTTTCTTAGGGCAGCTGTGTGAAAATACCTCAAATGATAAGGGAAGATGGAAGGGAGAAGGGAAAGATAAGTAGGACTGAAGGATTTGAACCGAAAATCTGTGGTTGAGTTCATATGTTTCAAATGCTAATTGCAACTATGCAACTTTTCTTTGTCAAAGCCTTTCTGAAATAGAAAAACTTCTTTAGCCTACTAGAATAGAACAATTTTATAAAAATGGTAGATATTAATATGACATCATGAATAATTTTGTTGTCTTATTTTCTCTTATGTCTTGGCTGCTTGGTTCAACACAGATACCTGGGGCAACAGAAAAGTCTACTTTGCAATAAAAAGTGTAAAGCATCCAAAGACCCCTATAAACAGAATTGAGTGATATTGTTAGTGTTTGAACCAAAGTAGTGTCTAATGGCTGCTGTATTTTTAGTGTCCTTGTGTTCTGTACTGCACAAATACTCTCTATACGCTTTATATTCTAGGTAAAGATCACAGATGGCTATAGGAATAAAGACAAAATAAGCACAGAAAGAAAAGCAAGTACAAGGTCACAAATGTTATCGCATAAACATTCTGATAATAACATAAGGTTGTCATTTTTGTTAGTGTTTCTTCGATTGTCATATGAGAGCAAGCAAATAGTTGTTCTGTTTTGGTAATTGGACTTTCTTCATTAATGCAGTTGGTGGGAGAAAGAAAACTACAATCCACTGTGAAGTCAAAAGAAACAAAAGAAAGGAAACTGAGGCTAAATGAAAAGTCTTGTAAAGGAAGCCAAATTGTTATATTAACAGTTCAATTAATGTAAAAGTTTGCATATGTTATATTTCATCAGCACAGCAGAAAATACAATTTCAAAGATGAAATTACCTTTTTTTTTTTAAATTTATCTTTAACTAGGCTTGCCACTGATGTTTTCCTTTTTGCCCTAGATGTATGTGAGAATTAACAAAGTACGTTAGAAAAACTGCAGCGACGTGTATTTGGCCTTCTATAGCAGAGAAGGTCAGAGTCCGGCTCGCTGAGGTTAAGGCCCACACCTCGCTGCATGGTCTGCCAGCGCCCCTCGGCGTCGCAAGGCCTCGGGCTGTGCTGGCTGCGGACTGGATCACTGCTAACGACGAGAAGGAAAGAGCTGGACACTCGCTGGGGGGCTAAACTTGGTTTATTGGAAAGCCCACCATGTCCCAGCGAATGACCAAGAACAAAGCGTGCTTAGGGGTTATAAAGGGAAGGGGTGGATCCGGGAGGGGTTTACAGAAGACCAATGGGGGGAGAAGAGGGGATGAACTTAACACAAATGACATAGTGGAGAGCCCAATAGGTACCAGGCATGGGAGGGACCCCGGGACCACAGCCAACCACAACCCCCAAAGAGGAGAAGCTTCTGGAATACTAGGTGGAGTGGGGGGGGGATTGACTTGGCCCAGGGAGGAGAAAAAGCATACATATAAGGGAAAAAGGGGAGGAGGAATTATATAACCTAACAGATTGACAATAGAACTGGCAGGGCTGTGGCGGGAAAACTGAGGACGGCAGAACCATTTTACACAAAAGGGGGGGGAGCAGAGACATAAAATGGGGGAAGAATTAAATGAACTTAATGAACGCACTACAACAGAAAACTTTAATCAATAGGTAGCATCAGAGGTGCGGTTTGCTGCCCAAAATTCCAGACATAAGTCTACCTTTTTCTTAGTTCATGTTCTAGAGAAGTCTAGATAACTAGATAACTAGCATTATTAATACAAATAATTTTTTCTAAGCTTTGTTTTCAGGGTATTAGTCTTATTTAAATTTTTCAGGGATATTTTCTCTGTGTGTGAAACTGTTATTGTTCTTATGCTATAGCCTCACTAACACTGAAAACAAGATATTCTGAAATTTTGAAAATAGCTTCACATGCCTATTTTGATTAAGCTTTAGGATGATATTTAAGGTTGCATTAATATGGCAGAGTGAACTCCCTTTTACTTGGTGGGTACTTTAAAGATTTCTGACTTCAAAAGTCTTGTTCTCCATTGTGTATCTCCACTTCTGCATTTAAAGCAGCATTGCTTTATAACCTACAGGTAGTGTGTACAGTTCACCGATAAAAATCTAAAGCAATACAAGAGAGATCATAGAACGTTCATGGTCTGCTTTTACTGATCCTCCATATCATTCAGAATCCAAGTTGGCATTTTCCAAATCTGAGATGATATCCAAAGAGAGCAGATTGACCTATAGACTCTACCCTGCGGTGTTTTGGGCCAGGTTCCTTTTCAAAGTGTGCTCTTTCTGCCCCATGTACCATCCAAACAGGTGTTCCACTGAAGTTTGAATGATGGCCAGCTAGCTCAAAACCAACCAGGGAGCAGAGGTGAAGGGAATCAAGGGACTGAAGGCGGAAATATGGATAGGAGTAAGTGAAAAACAGAAAGGAAAAGGTTACACTGAAGTTGATATGGGTGAATAAACGTAAGCTCGGGAAGAGACAAGGTAGAAAATATTGCAAGTAGAAAAGACACAGAAAGTGAGAAAATATAAGAATAAATAAATAAATAAATAAGAATGAAAGGAAAAAAAAGAGAGAAAAAGGATAAAAAATATGGAACAATGAGAATAGGACTTTTACCTTTCTATAAAGCTAGAAAAAGGATGATGAAATAATCTATTTATTATTGTCTGCAATGGTGAGAGACTCTTTGTGACTGAAGTATTTCCATTAGTTATATGGATATGCCTTATAGCTGTGATTTTACTAAAATAATCCATATAATCCCCATTTAAACCAATACAGATTAGGATGTATATCACTTAAGTAACTCAAGATAAAATCACACACTCTAATATTATCTCTGTTTTTATATGTATAAGACATACATTGAAATAACTGCAAAGATTAAGCTATTGAGGTAACTGGAGCAAAAGACTGAACATGGATAAAATAATAACAAACATGAACAAGAAATTAAGAACTATTTTAACTAAGACATATTGCAGTCATATTTATCCAAGCAGCTCAAAACATTCAAATCTAAGTTGGAAGAATTGTTTTGAAATGAATGTACACTCTTTGCACACTCAATAAGCAGAAAGTAAGTAAATGCAGCACCCTTGAGTAATTTATTGAAAAAGGTAAAGACTAGAGTTGTTAATCAATGTTTAAGTCTAGAGAAAAGAGAAATTAAGCTAACTTTACTCATTTTAAGACACAAGACTTTGTCTAAATTATAGTTAGTTTCAAATTACCCTTGAAACATTTATAAATTGCATTATAAAACTCTGGGTGCATGTAACTAAGTGGCTGGATCTTAGGTTTAGTGGAACAATACAGTTCTGATTGGAAGGAAATACATTTCCTCTTCTAAAACTTTTTTATGTCATTTCTGGTCCAAAATATAAAATAGTATTCAACCAGCTTTCACCAAATGAAGAAAACACAGGAAAGTACAGGACTCTGCCAGGAATTCACAGTGTCTGGATCTCACCTCTTATGTAACAAGAGAATACTTACCTTAGGGAAGCTAATTTTCCCTTGTAAAATTGGACTATAATTGTGAAAGCCAAAAATGTAAAATAAGTGAGACAGTTCCCACTAACAGAAAGAAATATAGGAAATCACATTGCCAGGATCAGTCAGACATGGAGGCAACAGGATTTTCCCCTCACCTCATTTTTATAGCTAGGAACTTAACTAAAATAGTACCATTACTCAGAGATCCTAAGAAATAGTTGTTTTTGTTTTTTTAATGTATTCTGCTAGGATGAACATTTTGATAACATGTCAAATTCTGTGATAGAGTTGCACAGGAGGGACAGCAGGTGACTTGCCTTAGATATACTACCCATAGAAAGCTAGATTTGTGTTCTCTTTGAGCAGAGGGCTCATTCTCTTGTTAAGTAGCCTTCTATTGCTTTCTCCAGTTCACAGTGTAGTTTGTACAGTTTCTTTGGTTTTTCCTTATAAGTCCATAATACAGAAAGTTTCAATAGATGGGCTGGTGATTTTTGATATTCTCTGTAAAAAACCGAAGCCCCTTAGAGTGAAATCAAAAGGGTTTTATGGAAAGATTTTTAAGAATGGTGTCAGATATTACATTAACATCATATATTTGGATTCCTAAATATTAATAAAAAACATCTTAGGCTCTCTTTATAGGTTCACCATAAATATAAAGCCTGATTGGTTTTTTTTGTTGTTGTTGTTTTTAATGTAACTTGTTCCCTTGCTCCAGGATATTTTCATCCTTCATCAAGTATCTTATGAAAGGCACTGATGTGATACTAAAAGATGCAAAGTGACTGAAACTGGACAGAATATTAGTGCATTATATGTGCATACCTAGTTCAAGAAGACATTTGTAAAGCAACTTTCCTTTCAAGCAGCTACCAGAGTGTATGATCCCAGTGATATTACAACTTGCTCTTTGCCCCAGGAAAGATAAAACTTTCAGCTTTCTAAATATTAATTCTTTGAGAAAGACAGAATCCTTAAGAATTTGAGGAAGGCCGGAATACAGCAGTAAATTCAAGTCCCCCTCCCAAAAGCCATCATATGACTTACAATGGATGCTACTAGTAAATAAAAATTCTGTCTGTTTTTCAGAAGATGACTGGCAGTCCCATTATAGTTCCAAACTAGCATTTAAATGCACATCACATATCTTCCTTCTATGGCAGGCATGATTTGAAGCAAGTTACAGAACTCTTCTTGTAAGATATGACTTTATGCTGTTAAAGCAGAAATCTGATTAATTAACTCTTAACTTAGGAGAAAATTACAAAAACCCGTAAAAAATATAAACCTCATGACTGGTATTTACACAGATCCCAGAATTAAAAATGACTGCCCTTCCATTTGGTTAGTATGGCTATTAGTTTGTTAGAGTTTCTGAACATTTTTAAATTATAAATATCACAGCCAGACAACATAGTTTGAAAGCCATGACAGCCAGATTTGGCAGTCAGTTCATCCATTCTGCTTTCCCTTACCGTTAATCTAGTCCTGAGTCTATCTTGGAAAAATAAACCAATATTTCTAGTGATTTCGTTTGTCTGGTATATGGATTTTACTAATTTGAGTAAATATGAGGAAAAATATTTGAATAACATTTTTATGTTTTGTTTGAATAATAATTTTTATCAACAAATAAAATTAATAATTAATTGTCAAATTAATAACTGTTAAAATATCAATGTAATTTAAGACATTCTGTTACAGTATTCTAGCTACTTTTTCAGGTTTACATTATGACTTTTGTTTTAAAGATGGAAAATATTCAAATAATGGAGCTTGGGATTCCTTTTAAATATTTTTTTATTATATAATATCTTAAAGTTTGATCACAGTGAGCTTGCTTTATTATGGTTTTTTTCAGACTTGCTTAAGATCAAAGGATTAGCTAGTACTAGATTTTATAGCAATGAAATATACTCCGATATGAATATGTATTTTAGAACTTCAGTTAAAAATATCAAGTCAAATGCCACATCTTAGCATTTGCTTGTTAAGCCCATCCAGAAAGCAGGTGACAGCGTAAAAAAAAATAATTCAGATTTTTCTTTACTTAACAATTCACTTCATCTTCACCATCTACATCAGATACTGTATACATTCCTACAAATGTAAAGAGATTAAATAACTAAAAGATTTAAACTAAGATGTCTAGGGCAAAAAAGAGATTGAAATATTATCCTAGAACATATGCTCTCAGTCCTTGCAAGTGTTCCTGCACATTGCTTCTCTCCTATTCAAGCCTGATGTCAGGATGTGAGGAATGAACAGAAGGAATATTATTTACAAACTTTTAATAGGAGATGGAACTACAAAAAATACTCTTTTACATATTTAAGTGATAATCAAGGAACATTCCTGATCAGGCCTTGTACTCAACATTTTTTTTGAAAGATTCACGCTATTTTGTGGAGTTTCAACAAAATATTCCTGAGTTGTGCTCCTGGAAATGAGAGTCTGAAAACTGGACTCTAGTTTTAAATTAGCTACATTTCTATAGGCGCAAAGTTAATTGTTTTAAAGATATTTTTGAGAATCAAGAGCAAGGTAAACTTTTCATTCAAAGTCCTGCAAGTGATCAGGATTAATTTTATGCCATTAAAAAAGAGCAATATAAATACACTCATTCAAGTTCTTTTGTAAAATGTCTTTCACAAATAATAGCAGGAAATAAAGGGCTTATTAAAAACATAAAATAATAAAAATAAAGAGGGTTTTTTTGCCACTAAGGCAAACTGGAGACACCAAGTTAAATCTAGGAAACCATCACATGGTGCTAAACCATCCTTTTAAGCAGGAATGAAAAAGTACATTGCATCAATCTCTTTCACTCTAATATCATAATATTCTGTCCTCCACAATATTTTCATTAAAATTTAGGCTTACATTTTCCTACATTGCACAGGGTAGAAGAGTTTTGACATTGTCATATTTTTTTAATTTTGACTGGCTGTCTCTGCTAACTTTTGCTTCCACCACCCTGATAAAATGTAAAAAGGGATAAAATTGCCAGCCTACTAAAATACAGAAGACCTGAAAGGTTGACACAGTACATCAGTGAATAATAAATTGTACATGAAAATTCTAATGTCTTATTCACAGTGCAGGAATTAGTAATAAGGACAGAGAATTACAGAAAATTATTTAGTCCTCATGATAATGTTTGTAATAAGAACAGAAAGTGCTACTGAAAAAAAAAACTTTTAAGTGCATGGATGAAATTGTAATCCAGAGCTTAAATTGTGAGAGTAGACGATGGATATCAAATGAAAAACAGGTGCAAGAGAAACCAACACCAAGGAAAAATTAAGAGCTTTGATAAATGTTTATTATAAGTTATGAAACTTTCTAAGAGCTTGACTTATGGGGATAATCTATGATTTTAAAGAAATCATAGATCACATAAAGAATTTTTATTTTTAGGTACTTTTTAGCTAATCATTAACAAAATCTCTGTATCTATGTATGAAGAACCATTTTCAAGCAGAAAAGCAGAATAAAGAGTAGAATTGTCTGTTATTTTTTAAAAATTTGAGTATATGCAGCTGCTGTTCTGAAACATATATATTTTAAAAAATTTGTAAATTCTGATGATTCAGGCAAAGAATAGAATGTTAGAATTGCTTCAACAGGCAATTTTGTGCCTGGTCAAAGTATTTAGTAATAGTCTCATCTTAAAACAGTGATTGTTTCTCTGACCTGAAGGTAGAATACTCTACCAAAACTTAACTACCTCATTATTTTTTTCTTCAGCCTTATTTCCTAAGTAGCTTAGTCTAAAACTGGAAACTAGTAACAGTGAGAGAAAGTTGAATCTTGTCCAGCTCATTAATTGAACTGAAAGTTCTGTAAAATGAAGCACTTTTCCTGTGCCTGAATTCAGTGGAAAACCACAGTGCATATGAAAAACTTAGTCACTAGTTTGTTTCAGGCATTAAAAAACTTCATCAAATACTTCCATGGTAACTTCTTATGGCACTCTACTCCCAACGGAGAAATAAAGTGATACTCTGTTCAAGGCTGAATATTCAATTTAGCTTGTGACTTATGAACGTCATTATGCCGGTTTAACAGTGGGCTCTCAGACTCTCTCATGAAGTGACTGACAGTGGGAACAATTTAGCTGCTACTTGGCCAAAAAAGAAAAGGGGAAAAAAATAAAAAGAACAGTCCTGTGTTACTCGGATATTTGCCTACATCTGCTTTAGTGAGCAGGTGAGTTGATGGTGAGGTCGTGACTCAAAGACTCAGAGAACCCATTTTATCATATCATCCTCCTTCTTTTTTTCACCCTCCACAGCAGATGAATCCTAGCTGTGTTCCATGGACTGAATGCCCATTTGCAAGCAGAGTGCATCAGCTTGATAATACAAGCACATCTTCTAGATTACATTAATGAAAAAAAGAATCCAGTTATGCACTCCAAGATCACTCTAATACATTAATATTTTTTCAGCTCTATCTTCAAAAGAGAACCCACAGTAGCAATAACTGAAAAATAGTCTTCATAGATATCATGGAAGTTATTTAAAATTAAGTTTCCATCTATCACTGATAGTGGTTATAGCTGTTCTGTATCAATTTCAAAATGATGACAATTTTTAAAACTGATGCACCACAAAAAAATTAATTTGATCTTGGCATATTGACATCTTTACAAATTAGACTGTGGAAATTTTGAAATTACCCAGTTCAATTAAAAAATATATAGAATTATATAGAATATGTATAATTTTTCTGGTGAAAATTACATTAAAGGAGTATGCAAATAATTCTATAATAATTTTCCAAATAGCTGTTGGTTAATGCATTTTTAAAATTGTTTAATAATGCAATATAAGACAGGAAGAATTTATCTAGCTTCTGGATGAAAAATATTTGTCAGTGTTATCTGCCTCCTGCCAGTACATTCTGAGGAAAGGATCAAAATAAATATTGAGTGTCCAGGTTTCTTTCAAACTGTTAATCAGAGGGTTAAAGAATATTCTTAAATAAGAACAAAGAATAATGATTGTTTTATTCTTAAATAAGAATAAAGGAGAATGATTGTTTCCCATTCTGGTCTTGAGTGGGAAATGGATTGAATTATCAAAGTGGAAATAAGAAATCGGAAGAAATGTAATTTGCCTGTCTTACCACTCAAGTCCTGCTGCAAAATCACTTTAGCTGCCTTGAGGCAAGAGAGAAGATACAAGCAGTTAACTGTTCCTGCAATTCAAGGAAAGACAGAATCTCCTGTTGTTAAATAAAACTGAATAAGAAGTTCCTCTAAATTTACAGTTCCAAGCAACTAGTTTAAATGTGTAAATGAGGCTGAATATTACTCTTGTCATACATACTTCATGTAAACCTAATGGCCTAATGAAATCTATTTTACTTCCCAAGTTTCTGTAACTTTATATAAATTACCTACATGTCTCATTTTTATACAGTTTTGACAAAATGTCTACAGAGTTCCTACAGTAATTTTTACTCCTTTTGAAAAGTCAGCTTAAAAATTTATCACTTACCATGTGACTTTAGACAGAAAATGGCCTGACACATACTGGGGATGTCACTGTTACTTAATGACTCAGGATATGAAAGTGTATTGGCCACATAACATTAAAAAAAATCCTATGGTGGATACAAAATGCTGGTGTGATCCATTAATAAATAATGGTCATTTTTTATTACCCTGTGGATATGCAATATGTTGAACAAAAGGAAAAAAAAACATGTGAATTAGGTCTTGAAACTGCAAGTTATAATTCAAAATTCCAAGTGTGTGAAAATGGAGAAGTGCTATGGTCTCCATATTTGATGAGTACATTGAGGTGTATATTCAGGAGAAGTTTGATTTGTATACAATTTTCTTTGCACTGTTGCTTCAGTGGTAGTTTGCAGTCACAGCAGCTACCCGCCTACACTTTGACTGGTTTTAAAGCCGGCATTAGATACTATCTGAAGGATATGACTTGTGCTCTGCTACTTATTGTCTGAGTATCTGCTTAGTGTTCACTTCAAAAACCTGTGAGTAGAAGAGAGGGGTCTTTAAACTGTCCTAGGCCTGTTCTTCAAATTTTACTAATAGTGCTTACAGGTTCTGCCTGCCTCTGGTTACTGTTCACAGATGCTCTAGGGCTGCTGAAAGATTGTTGTTTTTAAAAACAAATGATTGAAAACAATCAGAGAGCTTAGAGTATGACTCTGGAGTGAAGAGAAACCCTTTCTCCAAGCCCTCTATAGCTTAAGGGACTTACTAGGCAGCAGGTTGGTTTTCATAAATTCAGCATGATCAGTTCTGCCCGGAAACATTTTTGCCCCTCCCTTGGAACAGGAGGTTGAAAGATGTATGAAAGTCACCCATTTTTGGACATAGCACATGTGTGAATAGGGCAACCTTCCTGTGAAGTTTTATAGGAAATATATTTAGGAGCCTCAAAGGTTCACCATAAGAGCTTCAGATGGAAGCACGTTAGAGTAACCCATGATTACTCAGACTGACTAATGCTCCTGAAGGCAAAAAACCAACCAAACAAAAAAAAACTGCCATAAAGTATACAAGAACTTATGTGCCTACATAGGTGCTTATCAGTCAGGACTTCAATTATTCATGGAAGTCATGTTACTGCAAGAAAAAATTTAAATGCAAACCAGTCTACAGCTCCCTGAAGCCCCTTCTTTCAGTTTCTTCAACATTTTTTGTTTTCCACTGCTATTTTAGGTTGCTATTTCAGCTGGACACTATGCTTCAATTCCAAAGTGCTGTTTTATTTAGTACACAAAAGAAGGAACAAATGGAGCTCAAATAGCAAAACATAGTTGCAGCAATCAACACTGTACATGTGCTTGCCAATGTCAGGCTCTCTTTCCTTTGAGCCCTAAATGAATGGAGTTTGCAACTGTATATTGACTTTAACTAATCTCAATTACTTCTTTAAAATGTGTATGAAGCCAGTTGGAGGCAATGAAGAAAAACACTGAAACAAAAAAAAAGAAACTCTTGCTGAAATGTCCTGCATTTTTACAAAATGACACCATTCTTTCCTTTCAAACAAGTATGTCATGCCTTCTTAATTCCAGGCAGGATATTTAATTTTAACACTGACATCTAACAATGGAGCTTCTGCTGATCTTTGAATGAAAAACCTATGTATAATGGAGATTTCCCAGGCTTCTAAAGTTTACATTATGAGCATGTTGAAAAAATTAGACTTTAAAAGTTTTTTAAAAATGGGAATAATTTATTGATCTTATTGTCAATTGGAATCAATATTTTCTTATTCTTGAATCCACATGCCTCTGCCAAAGAGGAATAGGCTTTTAAAAATTATGTTTCCTCCCAGAATTCTTTATATAGTCTGCATTCTGCATGCTTTTACTGTTGCTGCTTTCACTTTCAGCTTGTCTCTCTTTTTGCGCTCCACCTTGTGCTGCCTGTTAAAGGTGCTCTGAATTTTAATACTCAGTTTTGATACTGAAAATTTATCATTGGTCTTTTAAACTCAGATACCACTGAGATTAATGGGATAAATGTGAGATTTTGGTTAAGACTGCCAGTTATAAAATATTTGTATAAGTGCCCATGAATAAGACTGTTAAAAAGTAAGATATTCAGAGCAAACTTAACAGATTATGGGATCAATTTAAGTATATTTATGGATTATATTTTTGTCACTTGCCTTAGGATTCATGTATTGAAGTCATTAATCTTATGGTTCACACAATTATAAACTAATAAACAATAGCAAAACAAAAATCTCAGTGAATGACTGATCATTTCTCAGCAACATTATTATTTCTATATTTTGCCACCACCAACCATTACAACCTGACAAACTAGTACACATGTTCTTTATTCCCTTTAATGCCCTTACTGTTTCACAATTTTTATCCAGAAATCAATTTCAGACTAAAATCTTCAAGTAAATAATTAATTTGTCTTGCTATGAGAAGACCATGATGTTCTTTAGAAGCCATCTGCTTTCCTACTCTCAGTTTCTAGCATCTGCTAGGGTTCTTGGCATAAAGATTAAATGTTACTTCAGACATCTAATTTCTGAAGTATTCTTTCTAATATTCTAATTTTCCACTCAGTTGATACTCCTCTGTCTGTAAGGACTATGCATCTATAAATCCTTTCAAAAAGCTATAGTATTAAACATTTTTTGTCTGACTTTTGCACAATTAGGTGCTGAGTTATTTATGACCAATGATGCTAAGTGCTGCTTTCTAATAAAGTTGGCCTTTGTGTGACAAACTCCATTTTCACAAAATACATTTTCCCAAGGTAACCAGTAAACTTTCATCTAAATTTTAGTTTAGACCTTGGGGAAGCAAACTAACACAGGCATGTTTTTCATTGAAATAAAGCTTTTTTTTCTGTATATAAATTTGAGTCCTTTGTCATTTAACATTCTCAGAAAAAAATGGCTCAATTTTAGCCACATTTCTCTTATTGACACCAATGGGAATTGTACAAGTAGTAAAGTTTACAACCCATTAAATATACAGAGGAAAACATAAAACACTTCTGCTTCCCACTGCTGTACCCTAATTCAATAAAATTTGCTGAACTTTTGCAATGCTGATGTCAGTGGGAGTGGTGTCAGAGGGGATGAATTTTACTTGTCATATCAATTACCTTTATAGAAGCATTTACTATGTTTTTGGTGAGTTGTTTAGCTCCTTAAACAGGAACAAACTGAACCTGCAGACTTTTGTACCAGGTGGACCATGAGCTAACCCAGCTGCACAGAGGCAAACTCAGCCTTCATTCTTTGACAAGAAAAGGTTCAGCATGGACATGTGGGTGGTACTGTTGGAAGGTACAGCGAGTCCATGGCATGGCGCAAACAGAGAAGAAAATAATTTCTTCTTAAATAATTTTGAAGTCAACCTAAATCACTCCAAACCTCAGACGAAGATACGTTTTGGAGGAAAAATGTATGGAGTTGTGAAATGAAGATGATAATCAGATATGATGCATTTTAAAATGCATGTATTATCAGTTTAAATGCAAAAATAAGTCCTTTATCACCTTTTCTCCTTTCAAAAGACAAGGCTTGTTCACACATCAATATATGAGGTACACTTGAGAACCAATGAAATTTCAGATTTCTGTAAGAAAAACATTATATGACAGATAACCTGCTCAAAGAGTATCATAAAATATTATATAGTTATTGTATTACTAACCATAGCTCATAAATCATTCACTCGGTTTGTCTTCATATGCACATGACTAAAAAATAACCTGAGAAAATCAAAGGTTAGAGATTAGATGGATCTCAAATGAAATTTTATAATCCAATGAAAGCAATACTGTTCATTTCACACAGTGTTATTACGATTATCCTGGAATACATTTGATGTTGATAAAGTTTGGATTGATTTGAAATAAAAAACAAGAGCTGCAAATGTTGGAATATTTCAGCAATTTTCTCAGTGTATAAACTGGTTTGGCAGATAATTTATTAACCAACTTAGGTAGTGGCTGTTTGATGAATTATTGGGATATTTTTATTCTTTTCCTCCAAGTAAATGTTTTTCTCTCTTTGGACAGCATTAATTTTTATTTTTTATTCTGTGATATTTTCCTCCTGAGTCAAAGTTAAAATTTAGGTGAAACACATTGGAGAAGAGAACCTTGGAAGCGTTTAGAAATATAATCCAAAGACATTTTAGTTGCAGAATAGAAATAAATTTAAAATATTTTTTTCTGTAATATTATGCTCATTTTTTTAAATATAAAGTCACATTTTGAAAGATTTTGTCCTAGAGGAAGCCTGAGATTGCATTGGTTTTGTGCTAGGTCACAGTACTGGATGCATATTCTGCCTTTCATCGCAGTGCCAAAGGAATAAAGGGGAAAAAATTAACAAGAAATATTTCTGTTGCAGGCAAGTGTATTGACTTTGTTTTTAAATCAGCCTGGTGATCCATGGAAAATATACCTACTTTAACATTAACATTCTCCCCCCGAGCTACAGTGAAATGTCAAAACTGGAGAAAACTTTGCAATAACACCGCATCTTCAAAACAAACACCAGAAACTTACTTTTTTTATTGCTTCCAGTATTTTCTCCAAAGGGGAGATTTAAGAGGCCTGTGAGGCATTTGTCACTGCAGGCATTTGTCACGGCAGGGCTGGGTGAGGCCAATGGTTGGTACCAAGCCGTGGCAGCTCCACTGGCCGCGTGTCCCTCTGCCAGCTCAAGGGCACGAGCACAGAGAGCCCGGCCCAGGTCAGGTTACTTTGTCCCTTTGTTCCACACCCAAAAGAGAGCAAAGGGTTGGGATATTTACTAACAATCATCAGATATGGGGCTTGTAATAAGGCAGATCAAAGAGGGGAAATTATTCTTTTTGCTTTTGTTTAAGGACATCTCTGTGAAAAAAACAAAAAAGAAAGTAAAGAGGAGCTTATGTTATGGACTGCCCTTGCTTATACGACTGTATTCATATCCTCTGACATAGAAATACAATACTGATGCCACTAAGTGAAAATTTTAATGAAGAAAGGTTTTTAGAATATTGTTCTCCTCTTTACATAAGACACTTGCAAGATTCAACACTGCAGAAAACTATAAATGTTCAAATGTCTATCAGCCTCTGTACAAATGTAGAAATTTTCTGTCTGTATAGCGCCTTTAACCATTATGTAGACACCAGCCAAGACTGAGAGTAGTATTAATTATTGCCTTTTTCTCAGTTCTTATTTCTTAGGACAGAAAGAAAGTGTATATTCCAATACAGTATATGTATTTCAAATCCATTCTCTTTCTGTAACAGGCGCGCAATAATACATCAAACATGTTTTTCATTATCCCAGATGAATTCAGTGAAGTTACCTAAAATTCAGTATCTAAATAACAATACCTGAATAATTCTATTATAAAGCCTATTTTGCATTATGGGCTAATTTGAATTATTCAAGAATACTCAAGTAGTATAAAATCATATTGCAATATTTGTGTTCTTGTCTTTCTAAAAGATAAATATGTCCACACATACCTATGATTCCTTCATTTGCCGATGCTTTCCTGTAAAAAATATACATGCACAGTTATAGAGTGTGAATTATGTTTAACTACAGGTACACTGGCAATAGAGATACACACAAATACCTCATGTACTACCTTCGTATTTATATATTTCTCTAATCCATATTTTTATTTTGTACATGTACATTAATGAGCATGTATACACATTCAGAAAGAAGTTTTCAATCTGTAAAACCACATTCATATAAACATTGTCTAACAGTTAAGAAGATTTTTGTAATTGCAAGAAAACTGCCTATTGGCATTTCCTAAGTAGTTTGGACTGCCTCCTTTGCATTTCTCTAGAACTGACAAGCTGGAATTACCACCTAGGTTTTGGGTTTAAGCGTAAATAAATATAACCTTAGCTTATCACTTACCAGATCATTCTGAATCTCTTAAAAGTTAAATTATTCTGTAACCAAGGCTCACATCTTAAAACAATTTATACAAGTGCATACATATTGTTTTAAAAGATGACATAGAAATAATAAAAATTTGTGTTTTTCTTTGTTTACTATTATTTTGCTTCTTGAAGACATATCCTGGCATTTGTTTATATTTTGTATCCTTCCACTTGAGTTTATGGTTGAAAATTTCCAAACATGCAGAACTCTCAGGAGAATGACTTCATCTGAAGAAACGAGCCCCAGTCTGCAAATAGCACAAACAATAATCACTCCTTCCCCACACAGGAGCAAATTCAGCAATTTAACTACAACTCAGTGACAATGAATGGTGCCAAGGTCGAAGCAGCAGTTCCCTGTCACTAAGTTGGTTTCGCTATTGGGAGTAGCATTAGAAACTGGACTCTTTCCTGAAAATGCCTGTGCTTAGCAACTAACTCTATTAAACTCTGCATGGCCTGCATTTTCCACATACCTTTCATATTTTTCCCTTTCAATATGTTCTGCAGCTAAGAAAAGTCTCATCCGCTCAGCCCACAGCTACAAGCTACTAGTCTGGAACCAAGATCAAATCTAAAAAATGTCAAATATAATGAAAAAGAGCAGAGGATGAGACTGGATAGCTTAGTGGAATGGAAATGGTTTATGAAGTCTCTCACCTCTAACTCACTGCTCTGAATCTTCTGCCGTCAATAGTTACTGGAACTTTGGAGTATTTCACAATTGTTCAGTGACCTATGCTAAAGAAGTTGTTAGTCTCGGCTGAGCTCCTTGTGACTGCTGTCCACATCCCAGAAAGCACATAGCATCTGATATTGAGAGAATTTTACATTATCATGTAACAAAGAACTAAAAGGTCAAAGAATGATGTATATTTGTCCAAAAGGAATTTGTACATCCATTTCTCTAGGATGTTATTAGCAATTGCTGAACATTATTGATATTGTTTAGACATCCTTTTCTTCTCTTAGTAAATAATCTTTAAAAAGAGCCAGTACCCATTTTGCATTTCATATGAATTCAAGAATTATAGAAGACTGTAAAATGATATTTTTCCCTCTGACTGTCTTTGTAGTCTCAAACAAGACACCAAGATAGAGGTGGCCATTATCCAGAATTTCTGCAATGTAAAGTTCAATTTGTGTAAAAAGATTTAAATGATGGAAATGAAAATATTTGCCATCATTTACCAGCCATTAAAATTATTTACACCATTTAATTCAGATAAGGATGGAACATTCTGAAAAATTCCCTGACACTGCCTTTTCCAATTTCATCCCTTATCACTTAATAAGCATTATTGTTGCAAATGGGAGAATAGATTCTTCAGCGTCAAAAGTAACACATTGCAAAGTTTGCATAAGCAGGAATTTTAAAGTTTTTCATTATCCCTTGATACTTTCAGTTCTCTCAAGTTATCCCTTGATTCTACAGAAATTTGAGTTTCATTTAATTAGATTAAGGAACAGTAAAGATGAACACAATCATAATATTTTTTATAATATTTTCAACAAATTTCCAAATACATAAGGTGTGCAAATATTACATACCTTTTTCTATATTAGTGCTAGTACTTCTGCCTTCTCTCCTCCTCCCAGTGTTCTCTTTCCTTTTTTGGTTGCTCTCTTAAAATATCAAAACTAATCACTTTTTTAAGATTTATAGCTCAGTTTACATTGGCAAGGAAGTTCTTCTAATTGTTTGCCATTGGCCCAGGTAAATTTCTTTATTTACTCTGCACTTTCAAGAGGAAGCATGTAGCAAGTCTGTAGCATACAAACAGGAAACATTTCATCAGCCAGTAAGTAGAATACTTTGATTAAGAGGATAATGGAAATAATTTTTTCACTCATATTTTAACAAAAATATGCTGTGTGCATTCATCCACTGTAAAAACTATTTTTTCAGTAATTGAAATAGATGTCTGGATGTTATGATAAGTACAGAGGCCCTCTTAAGGAAATTAACCTTTAAACTGCAGTTCTATCATGTTTTGCTGTCACATCTGATGTGTCAAAGAAAGCGGGAAAATAAATGCAATTTTCTTATTTGTTGACGGTTTCATTTTCACTTAGTTTCTTTGTGAGAGATTTAGTTTGTGGTAGATAAGAAATGCCTGAATGTCAGAAGCCAAAAGTAGTACAAGCAACTACAAAAAAAAAAAAAAAATTGATTAAATTAAATTACATTAAATTAAATATATTATTTAAAGATTTGTATTTGCATGCATTTCACTAGGATGTGTTCTAATGTAAAAGCTCATAATGTCAGCAAGTATGCAAAGCATTGAACTATGCTAATATGCCTAATTGGTCTCCAGAGGGAAGGATTTTATATTAAAGGATTTTTCCTGGGGAAAATACCATGACAAACATAGGCTATCCATTGCACCTAGAAAGACAATACTTTTTAAAAAAAAATCATGTCCCAAATCTAACAAAGATTCACAGGCACTAATAAAATATATCACATTTCTATCACATAAGATAGCTTGTGTAGTTGTCATTTCACAGTTTGCTAAAGCAACACAGATATCTGAATTATGTATAGTCCTGAGGTCTACAAAAGTGATACAGGTCGGTAGCGCAGGTAATGTGGCACTTCAGCATTAAAACTGAAGTCTTGTGTTTAATCCACAATCCCCCTTTTTATTTTTCTTTTTTAAACTTTTTTCGGTTGATACGGGGTGCAGCACTGCTTTTCTTACTCATCAATGGCTCAGCTGAAGGGGCAGGTGCCCCTCTCAGCACACTCACCGATGACACAAAGCTGTGAGGAGTGGCCAATGCCCCAGAGGGCTGGGCAGCCCTTCAGAAGGAACTCAACAAGCTGGAGATGGGCAGAGAAGAGCCATCTGAAATTCAACAAGGGCAAAAGCAGGGTCCTGCAGCTGGGGAGGAACAGCCCCCTGCACCAGCACAGGCTGGGGTTGACCTGCTGGAAAGCAGCTCTGCAGAGAGGGACCTGGGGGTCCTGGTGGGCAACAAGCTGCCCATGAGGCAGCATCATGTCCTGGTGGCCCAGGACACCAATGGGGTCCTGTGGGGCTTTAGGAAGAGCACTGCCAGCAGGTGAGGGAGGTGATCCTCCCCTCTACTCAACCCTGCTTAGGTCACATCAGGAGTGGTGGGTTCAGCTCTGGGCTCCTCAGGACAAGAGAGATGTGGAGCTCATGGAGATGGTCCAGAGGAGAACTATGAAGATGATTAAGGAACTGGGGCATCTCTCTTATGAGGAAAAGCTTAGATAGCTGGGTCTGTTCAGCCTCGAGAAGGCTGAGGAGGGATCTTATCAATTCCTCTAAGTATTTAAAAGGAGGTTGTGAAGAGATTGGAGCCACGCTCTTGGTGGTGGTGACAACCACAGGCAACAGACATGAACTGGAACACCTGAACATGAGGGAGAACTTCTTTACTGAAAGGATGACTGAGCTTGCAAACAGATTGCCTGGAGAGTTTGTGGAGTCTCCTTCTCCGGAGATACTCAAAAGGTGCCAGAACACAATCCTGAGCAATGTACTTATGGGACTCTGCTTGAGCAGTGAGGTGGAACTAGATGACTTCCAGTGATCCCTTCCAATTTGTGACTCATTTCAGGATTTTCCTTCCTTGTCTCTTCCATTCTGGCTTTCCTTTCCATTTTCCCTTCTTCTTCCCTTCTGTTGACACATTCAACTCCACATTACACCATAAATCGGTAATGGAGAACATGTCCCTGTACCCTGCAACTTTCTCTCAAGATTATCACCTTTGCTCAATTCTGCTGAATCTTTGAGTTATGTTGTGTTAATTATTTGTGGAATTTCTTTCTTTTGATTTATTTGCTTTTCTCTCCTTTTTAAAATTTCTTCATGTTTTCCCTCCTCTTTTTTCCTTTAGAAGAGCTGTAGTTTCATATCTGCACTACTACCATGGACATAACATTATTTTATGGTCTATTGTTAAAAAAAAAAAAAAAAGGGGTTGACCCTTGAATAAGTAGATAAATGGAAAGCATCTATCAAAGAACAGCTCTGGAGGACCTAGCCCAGTAGAAGTAGGAAATACAAGATATAATGATGACGAAATACTGAAAAAGAGACAGGACTTTTTTCTCACCCTGAAGAATATTGTGTGAGTCTTGAGCCTTGAGACAGCCAACATAACTCATTGGGCAGTTGGTGATTGAGATGTGCTTTTTCTGTTCTTGATGGTCTGCAGTTTTGCATTTTTTGCATGTTGTATTCTATTACCTATTATAATGTTTATATGTATAATTATATATTATTTACACTAATCAGGTACTTGACAGTATGAATCATCTGACCTGAAAAAAATCTCTGTTTTACAAAAACTCTATTTAGAAAGTGGAATAGAAAGGATGAGGTACCATCAATCGTAATTCCAGATACATATTTTCACATGTGTGAATGTGTGATATTTTTAGACTAGTAAATGAAGTTTAAATCATAACTTATGTCATTATTTTCTTTGTTTCTTCACTAAAACTTATAATTTGTAGAAAATATTTGACTAAGCTTCATTAGGTAGAATCTTCAAGAGTCAACATGACAGCTTTGATGATATTTGTGAAATGAAGCAGAAGATTTCTTTTTGAAAGAAAAATATGATCAACACTAACAATCAACTGATCATTTCCTATTCCTTGTTCTCTGCACTACCTCATCATTCCTTTGTGCCATCAAAAGGTTCAGAAGTTATCTCAGTCTTTTGATCTGGAGCATTCAAATAAAATACAGGATATTTTGTGCGCAGTAAACAGAATGTTATTGACAAGACAGGTGAATTACCTTGCACTAGAGGTGCAAGGTGTTACCTTGCACTAGAGCTAGCATTCAGCATCCAGCTAGGAGCAAAATTAACCCTGGACCCAGAGAATTCATACCAACCAGTTCAACCTTGTAATGCCTTGTTATATAAAAATGGATTGTTGCACGTTTAAGATGTTTTATATGCATCTAGTAGTCATGGGTTTCAAGCTGATATATTAGAACCATCCATGCTACAGCACCTAAGCGAAGGAAAAAATTGAAATTCTACTTCAGTGCTGGGTAAACACTTCCGTGTGGCCTGACTCCAACATCAGCACTTCATTTTAATGATAACGACAGCTCTGGTGTTCATTCTAAAATCCTTAAATGTACTTAACAACCTGTTTATGCTTGGAGAGCAGTGAGTTTATGAGGACAGCCAAATGAAACAGATAAGAGTATTATGTAAAACCATATTCTGAAATGTTTATTCTAGCAGTTAGTATGCATCTGGAGTAAATTTGTAGACTGTTATCCTCAGGTTTCATGCATTTTAAATAGAGCATATTTATTTTAATTCAGAAGCAGACAATTATGGGGGAAATAGAAAGGTTTTGACAGCACAACCGCAAATTAGGCATTGTTTGAAAAGGTATAGTCATCTTAGAATCATCATTAATATTTCATGTATCTGAATTTCTCCCGCATGCAGGTTGTATGCTGTTTCAGCCATGGATCAGCAGCTGCAGCTATTAAAGCTTTATTTTCATTCAGATATTAAAACTGTTTTTTTAACACAATGGCATCGTTTTCCCCCTTATCCAAAAAAACACTTTCTGCAATGAAATCAATGAATCAGTCTGACTTATACTGGATGTGCATGTGTAGCAAGGGATTTACTTATCCTTTTTCCACCATTAGCACTTAAAAAATGTCTATCACCATCACCATTCTACTTGAAAATATTCTTTTTAAATGGCTAGTCACTAAGAAAAGCACTGTCAGTTTGATTTTTATAGCTGTGAAATTATTTCTACACAGTTTCTAATAATCTTTTGCAACCTCAGAAGCAAAATTACTTTTCTCTGTAAATACTTTTTCCCTACAACATATTTACTACATGTGGATTTAGTGGATATGAGAACTCTGCTCCTTTTAGTACCAGTTTAATTGTATAAAGTACCTAGATTTTTACCAAAGAGTTTTATAAAGAGATGTAAGGACAGGGAGTGGTAGCATTTGTAATACCTTTTTTCCTAGATTTAAATAATTTATTTGAAGAAAAATAGTTAAGTTTAAGTAAGTTAACTTAGTTAAGTTAGTTCTTTTTCTATTAAATCAGGAGATTTCAGCCTATATTTTGAGATGAATAAAGACTGATCTGTATCTTTTGACTTAAACAGCCGATTAAAACCCAGAAGTATTCACCGGTAAAACCAAATCAGTCCCATTTTTCTCATTTCCATCACATTCTATCCACACTTACTACTCTCATGTCTAAAAATGTCCTTATAGAATAAGCTAAAACTAGCAGAATTTTAAAACTGAGTTAGAATATTATGCACTTTATATACTGTTATAAAATCACTAATCTTTTGTCAATATATGCTGTCCTGGTCCTGAAGCAAGCAGAAGGAATTTTTTGACTAGACATTTTTTTCTACAGGAAACAGATCTGTGACCTTGAATGGGGGCTCTGAGAAATCCAAAGAAAGTATGAATGAAGGTATGCTACCAGGGGCATATATTTTTTCATGGTAAATATCTTCAGGAAAACACCCATATATACTACACAAGCAGCCACTAGAAAGAACCATGACTACACAACTTTTGCTTCAAAACTTTTATTTCCCAATCACAAGAAAATTGTTTCAAGGCAGAATTCAACTTCTCTTCAACATTTTCTCTCTCTGAAGAACACAGCTTGATTTTATGCTACAGAAGCTGTGACTTTTACCCCTAAGGCACAAAACAACTTTGATAGATGAGAAATATGAATACTTAAGGGAAAGAACAACTAGTTCCCTTTCATTAAGAAACTGCCTCTCATATAATGGAAATCTCCTGTGGGTTTGCATGCATCTTGTTCTCAATAAGAAAATAGTGTGCAAGCCTCTTTAAATGAGGAAAAGAATCAGAAAACAGCATCTGAGGGCAATGGGTAGCAGCTATGGCTCATCAGCCATCATAAATGACAAGACAAATTCAGAAATTTGTATCAGCCTGATTTTCTCTTCCAACTGTCAATACAGGATTGATGCTACTCACCACCCGATTCTACAATACTGAAAGGAAGGAGAAAAAGAGGGAGACTTACAGTCCTATATGTATATATATATACCTTTAGCCTTCATTTGCAAATCAACCATAGATTTCACTATTTTCACAGATTTTAACAGTAAGGTCACTGTTAAAATAAAGTAGCACCATATGGGAATGAGAGCAGCTTAAACTGTCCCAAGGCTAAAAGCAGAACCCAAGCCTCCTCAGAATAAAAGATGCTTAGTGAAGCAGAATATGAAGTAGATTTGTATTTTAGCTACAGGTATATAAAACAATTTAGGTGTTCTAATTTAAGAATTTGAATCACAAATCAATACCTAGCCTTAAGGAAAATCATGGAGTGGAATTTTTGAGACTATATCCCCAAGGAGGTTTTTACGCCAGGCATTATTATTTTGCTAGTCTACTTAGTTTAAATAATTAAAGTTCAGGTCTTATTTTAACAATTGTGGAGAGGGGATGTCAGCTAAGCATAAAAGTTTCAAAAAGGTCTGAAAACCAAAACTCTTTAATGTTCACTGTTTTCCAAATCTCACAGAGTTTAGAACATCTTTTTTGAAGTCACAAGATGAGTCCAAATTCAGTGACTCCTTTCTTCCATGAATAATTCCCTTGTTGCTTTCTGGAGACCTTGAATTACAACACATGGTTTTCCACCTGGTGAAGTACCTGTTATGAAAACAATGAAGAATAGCAAGAAAAAAACTTTTGTATGCTGTTGTTGTTCTTTCCAGAAATATAAAAATCCCCAGCTATTCACCAGTTACCTTAGAGACAAACTAGCCACTAAACCATCAGGGAAATTAATTATCCACTTGTAGAAATTAAGTTCTGGGGGAAGATGTACTACAGTATTTCCAGTGGTTAAGACAAATCTACCTGCTTCATTACAGGAAAAATAAATTATTTTCTAGGTATTACAATGTCTTTCTACAATAAGGCCAGGAGAAAAGGCCTGATTTTACCCAGAAGATTTTTACTGTGATTTCCTCTTACCAATTATCTATATTGGGGCCACAGTTTCACCCAAACATAGTTTCTTATGCAAACTAGAAGTAGAATCCCAAAGAACAAGGGAAGATCATACTGGTCCAGAGTATATTTACCTGCCCTGATATTGAGGAAAACTCACTTGAGCATGCAAGTCACAGCAGAAAAAAAATTAATTGGCAAGAAAGCAAAACACCAACAATGGGGATAGTAAGCCTGGTAGAAATTACTGACATGAATCAAACATGATTAGCAAGTACTTCTGTAATTTTAATCAAATGCTAGGAAATTAGAATGGTCTAATGTTATTTTTCAAATTTGAATTTTGAATTTTTGAAAGTAGGGCACACTTGAGGCACAGAAGGTCAAAATTGAAGACAAGTATATTTGTAGAGCATTAAAATTTTAAAGGAACTATCTTTATCTACATTTTCATAGCATTAGAAGGAAGTAGGTTACATTTAAACTACATTCAAAAAAACTTTCTATTTTTTTGCTGTTTCTGCTAAGATTTTTTGCCTGCAGTCCTTAGACTTTGTTTTGAATTACTCAGAGAAAACCAACTGATTTAAATTGTGAAAACAGGGAGCCACCAGACTGATCTTTTCCCTTAAAAATCTTTCCTTAAAAATATTTTTATGATGCAAGAAGTTGTATAGACTGGTTAATTTGAAGACAGACAGCTTGGGTAGTGGGGAGGGTAATGAGTAGATGATAGAGGGGAGATAGAAAGCATGTGTGGCCTAAGGGTTTGGGCCTTGTTTTTTTTTTTTTTTTTGTTTTTTTGGGCTTTGTTTTTTTTTTTTTTTTTTTGTGGGAAGAGGGGGGCTGGACTTTTTGGTTTGCTCGTTTGGGGTATTTTTTTCAGTAGAAATTACTGTTATTTCTCTCATCTTTCCCAAGAACAGTCTGATTGCCCACCTGATATCCAGCTGCATAGTGCTGGAAGGCCTTCAGTAAAGAGAGCCTGAACTTAGAGACCAGACCAGTTTAGCATGGGGGATGTAAGGATGTATTCACTCAAAATACAGACCTCCCACTGTCTCTCTCAGGTTTTAAACCCTAGTATTTCTTTTCCCCCTCATCAAGCATCAAGCTCTCCCAGTCCCTCTCCCAGTATCCGCAAACTATCTGATTTTTCTGAGTCTGCCTAGAGGCACTCTTCCATCTTAGCTCCATTCTCCATCTCAGATCACTTACTTTCATAAAATTAATTCTTGCCAATCCATGGGCACATAATTTTTTCTTGACTTCTGGGATAATGGAATTCAAATTTGGTTACTGGGGACAAGCTTGAGACCTGCTGTGGTTAGAAAATGCCAAATGACACACTGCATTTGGCAGCAAAATGGATACAGTTAACATGAGCAGAGATGCCCCATGAGTGAAACTGGAATTCATTAGACAGGAAAGATGGGCCTTGTTCTTTGTGAATATCAGAGAAGTTGAGCTAACCAGGGATGAGTGAGCTGTAAGGATGTGAGAAGTCACATCTTTGCCCAACAAAACTGATTTTGTATCAGCTGATATTGGACTTTACTGCTAGTGGATCAGACTATGAATCTTTATTTTAAATGTGCTGGCTGAGTATAAGACTATTTGCACCTCAATACAATAAACCAAAAGCATGCTGAGCTTAATGAGCTCCAAATATTCTGCTGTTCTTTAGATTATCCATGACTCTGATACCACTAAGGGTAGTGAATACACAAACTCTTCTTAATACACCTACCTAAGATTTATAAACAGACACTATCCCCGTTTTATGTCAGAGGTAACTGAGACACAAAAGCTGAATCACAGCCAGAGGATTCATGTTATGGTCCATCAATTTGTCTGCATGAAATGTTCTGTCAAGTTCAGTTCTAAATTCAAAACACTGGACTAGCTGGCAAGCAAGATGTCTGCACACAATTGTGTTGGAGTAGCTGAGCCAAGACAGAGTGAATAGGAACTGACAGTCTGAAAGCTAGCTAGTGTCAGCCTTATTCAGCTAGGTTTCTCTGAAGCTCTTTAGGTAAACTCTCATGGATTTTCTCATTTGCCTAAGATGTTTTTTAAATATTCTGAGTACAAATGTTATGCGTTCCAGAAGCTAATCTCTCTTTTGTCTTATATCACCATGAAAAGTAAAGGACATGGTCTTGAACTCAATGGATGATTTTGCCTATTCAACAGGAACATGAAACAGGCCAAATTCCTTGCTGTTTTAGTTTTTTTTTAAGAGGAAAAAAAATCCCAAGAAGTAATAAAAAGATAATCTAGTGTTCCAAATAAAATACTGTAAAACAAACTTCAGTCTCTGAGTCATTGGAAAACATTGCTTACAGTACAGAACACAAAACATCCTGAAGTGGCCATCTATCATTGCTCCAGATTGCTGGAGGAAATAGAAATAAAATGAGAAAACAGCATAAATTTATATTAATTGCAACTCCAAAATGGTCTTACCACAATCAAAATAAGACCAGTGTGATGGAATTTATAGATAGGTAATATTGAAAACATATTTTGTGCTTCATTTGATGTCAAGGTACAAAAATCAGATCAATGGTGTAATAAAATGGTACAAAGTAGCTGATGAAAGCTAACTTAGTTCCAACACAGGAATTCATCATGATAAACATATCTCTCATTTCCACATCTGTCATCCATTTTTAAAACCAATAAATCATTTAAATATGGATTTAACTGTTCCTACAACTTGTTACAGTGTTATGCACTGCACTGAAAGAGACCTTTTACAATAATTCACTTTTCTGAATTCAGATGTATAAAAAATGCATTAGAAGGTTAAGTTATGCTCACATAAATGCTGTGCCCAAACACAACTTAGAGTAAAACACCTAGGCTTTTTTCTGGCTTGCATGTCTGCGTTCCCTGGTCCTGCATTCACCTAATAGACCCTTCTTTTGCACGGGCATGAGTGAATAGTTCAGATTAAAACCTGCCTGAGCAAGCGAAATGATGGAATCCGAGGACAGAATGTAGATATCTGTGAGCTGGATTGGACTGCCACTCAGATGCTGAGGGCAAGGCTGAGCCTGTTTCATCCTAAGCACAGCTTGAGCCCTGCAGGGCATGGAAGGAATGTGGGCTGCAAGGCCCTTAATGAGAGCTAAAAAATGCCCTGTGGAATGGTCTTAAAGGCCTGGCCAAACTCCCCATGTGTAAACATCTACAAATGTTGGGCTGATCTGCTGATTTTCCCCTTCTTTTTTGTGATGAAGTGGTTGGGTGACAAACAAAGGGCTTTGGAGGAAAGAAAAAGAGGGAGTAATGTTAAAAGGATCATATAATTTTCATCCTTGATCATACTGAAGGAAAGTCTGGCAATGTCTAAAGGATTACAAGTCCCAGCAAACATAATGAGATTCTGATTTCATTATCAAGCTTTGCACAACCTTGATAAGAGAGATGATTAGAGTCTCAGTGATAAACTCATTTTATGGATGTGTATTTCAGAATTCATTTACTCTAGCAAACATTAACCATTGCTTCAATATACGTATATCTAAGAAAGGTTTCTAAGAAATTCTTCAACTCATTCAGAATTATGCTAAAATTAAAAAATATTGTGATAGAGATTATAAAAGTGCTTATATATAGGCTTTAACATGCATACATAAAAATTTGGCAGTACACAAGCTGTAATTAAATTACTTTTAATTTTGCAATTATTGCATTTTAACTGTTTCATGTGCTCTTCTCACATTGGAATCATGAAGTCAGTCCAACACTGCAGACAGTATTTGCAGACAGTATTCACCACTGTAAGAGCTAGTGGAAAAAATCCTACAATCTCTCTAGTTGTTACAATAATGATGTTGGTTTCCTTTCACTACAAGAGTAATTAATGAAGAATTTGGCTGAACTGCACATACCAGGCAGCTAAGGTAATACTTTATGTACACATTTCACTAGAGCATAACACATAATACAGGGCTTGCTTTCTTATTTCTTATTTTTAAAATCAATTAGGTCATTAGACAACTAAAATTGCAGGCTATAACTATTAGCACTTTGCTGAATCTGTTTGTAATTTCATTAATTCTTCTGCTAGTGTTGTCCATCTGAGATAGTAAAAATTTCATTAGTCACTGAATACAGTTCATGCATAACAAATGAAAAATCAATCAAACATGATTTTTTAAATTCTTTTTTGTCTCGTTTCCTCCTAAAGTTTAATAATGACATTTACTCTTCCCTTCAGATTTTAAGTAATTGTTGGTCTTTTAATAAAATTCACCTTTAGTTTGTGAGAACAAGCTCACAAACTAAAAATTAAAGTATTACTAGTTATTCCCACAGTATTCTGCATGACTTCAAGCTTTCTGATATGTTTGGAGATCTAGATTTTGGTTTGTTTCTTGTATCTGCCTGCACAGTTACCAAACACATCTATTCAAAATGCTAACACTGACCTTTAATTGAAACAAACCTTTAAAAAGGAGAAAAGTAAAAAATTTTACTGACTCTGGTTGAGAACTAACATGAGTCACTTTGGGTCTTTCTTTTCTCGTGAGCTCCTGCCTGATTTTTCCCTTGTGTGGAGCATTTCCACCTCTGTTGTGCAGCAGCAAGGCTCCTCCTCACCCACCCTCAGCTCTTATCACAGCAGCGCATCTCCCGCCTTAGACAAGAGCTCCAGGAAGGATATTCTTCTCTTACACACCTGCAGATGGCTTGATATGGTTAAAAGATCTTTCAAGCTTCAGCCTTCTACAGCGCAATGCCAGAGACAGTAATACACGGAGACTGGCCAATCTGGAAATTAAGACTCTCCACTTCGGCAGGTAATGTTGTATCATTCACATATTTTTAAGGAGACTGGAAAAAGTGGAATGGAATACAGAGATAGTAGATTCATGTTCCTCCTTCTGAAAATCGTTGAGTTTTTTTTTTTTTTTTTTTAATAAGTACACTATTAACAAGTAAAGCTTCCAATTATTTTCAGTATCTGGCACCACATGGATTTACAACAAATTAACCAGTCTCCAAAAGTGTTCACCCATGGGATCTAATCAACCATCTTCTCAGAGAGCAGAAAAAACGGGGATGTACTAAGGGAAGGAAGATCCACTTACCACAGACTTATAACTATGAATACTTAGTTAGAAACATTTATAAACTACTTCAAAACACGTCTGCTGGTGTGCAGAACAAATCAAATCGATATTATGTAGATGAGCCTGAGCAGTCTACTAGCAGAATTCACTCAAAATATTGAAATAATAGCTAAGACTGCATAATGTTTGAGTTCAATCATGCATATACATTTGCAGTACAACCAATATAAAATATGTGCATCTAGAAGAGAATGAAAGATACAAGCAAATCTTCTCAGTGCAAAACACCATTAAACTCTTTCCATGCAAAATTTTTGTTTGTCATATGTGCACTCTGGTTAAAGTTCCCCAGGCTGTAAAACTGGTCTTCATGAGCTACTTGCCATTAATGTCCCACTTCTCACATTTTTTAGGATGGCACACAAAATGTGCCTTAAATGAAAAAAAGTATATCTTCATTTTATATCCCAGTTAAAAACCACAAGAAAAATGCCATATAAGGTTCTTCAATATCATAAAAGAAAATTACTTTTTAAGGAGTTGTTGATGATAGGATAGCTCTGCATATACATATGTCATACCATTGTGCCAAAACTAGCAGCTCATTTAATTTTCAACCCTTTTGAACTGTAAATGCAATTTACAATACAAAAACAATTACAAGATCAACTAAGGGGTCTGTGAACTATCCATCCAAAATCAAGCAACACCACTTCATGTAAAATGATTCCATTTACTTGTGATAGAATGCACATTTTGCTCAGTCATGGAGAAGCTCCCTCTTTCCTCTCCTTACTTCCCTTTACAAAATCTTGTCCTTCCACCCTCTGGGAGGAAGGTTTTGTCCACGGTGAATAGAACAATTGTCACACAGCAAAGTAGGTACTTGGGACAACATCTGGCAGAAGGACCCTGCCCCTGGCTGCTACTCAGCAAAGATAACAGAGGCTCCTCTGCTAGGGAACAAGGATTCTTCATGCAGAAAGACTTTTTTCTAGGTGGATATATGAGGGACGCAGTGTTGCAAGAGGCATTCAAAGGTCTGAAAGGGAAGTCATATTGGTAGAGGAGGTGCTTCTGGAAATTTAGCCTACCTGCTTTAGTCTGCCACTTGCTCAGATTCATTGCTAGTCCATAAAATAGTAGGCAGAATGCCTTTAAATTCATCAAAATTGGTTCATCAAAATTGTTTATATATTATTTTACCACTTATATTATAAAACCTACAATGAAGTTGAGTCATCTTCAGCCTTCAGACCAAATATTCCCTGAGGGGCATTGAGTTCTATGATTGTGATTGCCAAAGGGAATGTGAAGAATTCACTTATTGCTTGATTGTAATATTGGGGACCTAATTTTAGTTTAGTTCTAATTTTCAGAAATTAACTAGGGTATCCTGTGAGCTTCTGCTAAGGACAGTTTCTATCACCACTGTCACCACCACTATTTTCTGGAAAAGATAGCATGAAACACTTTCTTGTAGCAGTAATTTATTTCAGGAAACAAGGAAGGGATAGCTTGTTCTCCATATTTTACTTTTCTGCTGAAGTGAGGATGGGAAGAAAATGCTGTCTATTTGAACACATTTCACATTTAAGGGAGAAGAGATGAAAAGTTCATTATGTTTATGAAATGAAATGGTGAAAGTGGCATTCTGCAGCAGGAAAAGCCTGACAACTGACAGCCCTGAACTATGCTGTCTGCTCTGCATTAGTTTAAGCATACAGCTGGTAGATTGGATCAGGGAAAAGGAACACAGACCACTTAGGCGATATAAAGGGAAACAATTCCTCATAACAAGAAAATTATTGCAACTAAAGAAATTTTGTTGTTCACATCTGGGAATAGTGGGATGTCAGGTTTGAAACATTTAATCAAAAGACTTGATGTAGTTAAAGATGTAAGTGATTCCCTACATCTTCAAAGTTCCCACTGACTTTGACAGGAACTTTGCATGATCAAGTGATGCAAGCCAAGACCTGAATTTACATGCTTAGTGTAAACACAAGAGTGTGGGAAAACCACACTTTGTGTGCGTTGTTGTTCCTTGCAAGGCAAAGCAGCCAGTGAGTCACAGGTCCCATATTTGAGCCTCCTCCCTATCGTTAAGAATCAGTTTGCTCTGAAGGAAGAGTTTGGACATAGCTGCATTTCCCCTGTCTCAGACCACCATCAGTTTGTCCAGCAAGGAAGGACATCACATCTATATCTCTTCCAATTACTTTGTAATATGTGGTGAAATGAGTGCAATATTCAGTGGGTAATGTAGCTTCTCGTGACTCCTTTTTATTCTACACTATTTTGCGTGCTGTGAATACAAATTTTAAGTTATGGTCTCTAATATGCAATTTTAATCAACTGATAATTACTTTTATAAAATGTGGGGTTAGTAAAGTTTTAGCTGCATATAGCCTATGCATTTATAAAACCCTGTATAAAACACAGCATCATTACTTCTTTCAGCTGTAACAATTTTGGATGATGAAGTATTCATACTTTTTCCCATCTAGATTCCCATCCCAAAGGTACTTGAGGGCTGTTATTTTTGTTGTATTCCACCAAAAATTAAATTGAAGGTGCTCCAAACAGATCAAATGCAAATAATATATGTGTCTACATATATGATGTGATATTTAATTGCCTACTACAGAGAATTGAAAGAGTTTCTTTCCAGAGGGGAAAATTCCTATGCCTTCTATATTCATTCTGTGCCATTTGCTATAAGAAGTATTCTAGCATCCATAGAGTGTAGGGACAATAATTCCTTTGTACTACCTAATCTTACTTTTAAACCTTTTGGTAATAAATTTTATATATTGCATTTTAAACTCTACTGATGGGAGGATAAACATATTTATGTATTTGTGATTAGTTCATTTTTTTTCAATTCCCTTACTGATGCAATTGCTTTGTTTTGTTTATGATTCTGATGTTAAATTATTCTTGTAGTAAGATTCCCTAGTTTACAACTCCAGCTGACCTAGTCTCATCAGTAACTTTTCACACAGTTCATCTTTTTGATCAGTGCAGTTGAAAACATCTACCACTTAGGGTTGAAGCCAACTTGCTAAGTCATCCACCAAACATTTTCCATGCTATTTTTATAAACATAGGAAACTGGTGTGAAAGTGTTGTGATAAAATTTGCTAATTAGTGGTAATGTGCTAATTTATTACATTTTCTTAAGGAAAACCAACACTCTCCCCATCCATCAAAGGTAATTTTGTGCAGAGAGAGACTGAAGTTTTAAATGCAAAGAGGACCTCTGGATAAGAGTTATTGAGTGGTATTATGTGTATATCTAAGTTAAGAATAAATTGCTGGTTTATGAACAAGGAAAAAGGCTATTAAAAAAAAAAAAAAAAGATTTAAGCAAACAATTTTTGAAAGATTCAGGTTGCAGACCTGTTGGTTGGACATTCTACCCCAGGGTAGAACATCTTGAAGTGATAATATTCTGCATGAACCTCTGCTGGATTCCCACAAATTGAGTCACAAAGCACAGAAAAAAACACAGCTGGGCCAGCAGCATGCCACCTGTGAGAGCTAAAGGCTCTGAGCTGGCTGCTTCTACCAGGGACAGTGTGTTTTTTTAGCTAGTGCTGAAGAAACGAATGAAAGCCAAAAATGGGCTGGTAGCTATGCTCATAAATGTTCCCTGACACTTTCCATTATAAAATGCTGATTTTAGACCTTTTCAGTTTGCCAATTGGTAGACATTTGGGCTTAAATGTTCCTTAGTGTCTGCTCTGAGGTTTTAAAATATGTGTTAGAATGCCCTTTTTGCCAAAACAATCCAGTCATTTCTGAGAATGAGGCAAAAGATATGTTAACACATGATAGAAATTCAAAAAGGAGTGGGGAGGGTGGAAGATGATAAGGAAAGAAGTTATTTAAATAGTTAATATAATTTAAAGCTGCAGACTGATATTTGGCAGCTGGGGATAACAATGTGGGATGAAAACTGAAATTTGGCTTTCATTGCCACTTTAAATTATAAGGCTTTGAAAAACAAATTCAGGCTCAGCAAAGCTTTCTTATGTTCTATGCAAAGAATATTAGTCGGGCAAGGAGTTGTGGGGTTCATCTTGTGGCTATGTAACATTTTTCTTATATATGTAGCTCTGTGATATTTTAAAGCCAGAGGCACCAGCAGATAAAGTGAACAGGGTGTGCTGAGCTCAGTAGTATTAACATCTACTTCAGCCATGAAGTGGCAGAGGAGCTGCAGAGAAAAGCTGCAGTGAGAGACAATGTCAAAGAATCAGGCACTGGGAGACTAGGACTCTATCATGTAAAAAGAGGATAAAAAGTAAGATTTTTGTTGGGGAATGTAAAGGAATGTCAGGAATTTAAGGAATAAAATTTGCGCTTGACGTGATGTAGAAACGGGGCTTAGGTAAAAACCTAAATCTTCGCAAGATGATAAGGTCAGTGCATAAAGTCTTTGAAGAATTGACAGGACAATCTGTGACAATAAAAATCTACTGTCCCATGGGAACTTAGAGGGGACCCCAGCAGCCCTGAACTGCTCCATGACTATATTAGCTGAAGTTATTAGTAGGCTGTAAAATGATTCAGTATTTCCTTTGGTAGATATCAGTATTCTTAATAAATGCGTGGGACACTTTTCTGGTGGCATATTGCAAATAGTTATGGTGGAACTCCAAATTAGATAATACTTGAGTAAAAGTTGCTTAAGCCATCTTAATTGTACAATCCCTATGAGCATACACTAAGAAAAAACAATTATTGCATAGCAATATATTTTTTTCTTTCAGGAGGCATGCCTCCTGGGGGACCAAAACAAGAATGTACAGTACAGATGCTTGTTGTGGCCTGGATCCCCCCATTTACAGCAGAAGCTGGAGCAAGTGTGGTTGAAGCTAAGATGGAGGGGCGAAGATGGAAAGAATGGTTTAATTAGTTCAGTGTAGGCCACCTTGGAGAACAGATTAATCCTCTGCTAACTTTTTATAGGTGGCCACAAGCTATGTGGCTTGAGACTGTGGCCTGCTTTGCAGAAGTACTTTTGAACCCATCCAGTGGCAGCTGAAGGTAATAGTGGAAGATACTTGAATATAGAGGGAGCTGTACAATGACAGTTCTAAAAATATGCCTTACTTGTCTTAGGAAAGCATAGCTGAAACTTCTGCCTCAAAGAAAACCCTCAGTCCATCAGTTCTTTTCCTATTTGTGCCGTGGCCAGACAAGGTTATTGGTGTAACTTAGTTTATAACTGTGAAGAACTCAGAAGTCAATTTTATAGCCTGTAGATTTTCTGTACTATGATTACCCAGAGAACATCAAGCAAAGTGAGAGATATATCCAGTATTATTCCTTTATCTTCCTAGAAGAAAGAATGTCTGAGGTGTTTTATTTTAAATTTTTAAACATGATTGATTAGTAATGTATGTGGTTATTTGCTTTAGAGAAAAAAATAATTGAATAGCATTCAATAGAATTGAATAGAGAGCGAGAGATTTCTTCAGTTTGTACAGGGTCTTATGCAAAGCTTAGGGCAGGTCTGCCCCAGTTTAAAGACATTTCTGTTCTCTAAAAAGAATGGAGTCAATGACCATTTGCTTTTGAGGAAAACACACTTACTACTTCATATATAAAAACTGAGATGGATTGCTCTTGTCCCAGAATCACTAGAATGCACAATGTTGCAGGTCCACTAGCAGAGGAGCAATGTCCATCAATTTCCTTTAAATGCTTAAACAGAAAAAAAATATTAAATGTTGCACATATTTTAAAATAGGGTTATAATTTTATTTACACATATTTTAAAATAGGGTTATCATTACAAGTTTGGACTATATTTTACAACAGGAAATAATGAAGGCACAGAGGTACAGCAGAAATGTTATAAAATGGAGCCTCGCTTTGACAAAGACAAATTGTGCCAGACTAATCTGATAGCCTTCATTGGGAAGATAATTGCTTTTCTAGACAAGGGAAATAGTTCTAATCTAGATATAATCTGCTCGGAAGATGGGAAAATATTTGATGCTTAATAGGAAATTATTAGTTAAACTAGAGAAGGTGATTATTAGGGTAGGAACTGAGAAGTGGATAAATAGAAAACTGACACACCATTGACAACAGAGCAGCACAGAGAAGCTACCGTGGAATGCATTATCAGTCCTTAGACTGATAATATTTTCAGCTGTGATCTTCACTTAAAAATGGAAAAAATGCTGATGAATTCCTCTAAATGCAGGAGTCTGAGAAGCTTCACAAGTCCTAAAGAAGAAATAGTCTCTAGTACAGGAGGGTTAGAGATAGCCTGTTCTATTTCCAGAGGAATTTCAGAGATTCAGAGATCTAAACAGTTATCTGTGCTGAAACCTGCAATGGTTTTGGTGTTGTACCTCCATGAATTTGTACTTTTTACATCAGTCACCCCCATTAACATTGAAAAAACTTGCACCTATAGAAACTAATTACAGAGCAACAGAAGTGGAATTCTGATTACAGAAATTGTCATTAAATAGTTCACGATTAGGCACATTAGCAATTGCATTTCATTCCAATTCAGTTTAATTATGTGCTTTCTGCCTTTTACACTGCTTTTACTCTAAGATATTTTCTGCCTTCTTTTGGGCTTCCTGTACTGTAAGAAATAGCTTCCCTATGCCTTTTTCTTTTTACCTATATTTGAATTGACACAAATTCTTAAACCAAGAAGAAAGGGCAGTAGCTAACTCAAAAGCAGAAAACAATTAACAAAAATATAGGAAACATAACATGATGCTAATAAAAAATGCAATAGCTATTCATACCTTTGGAATCTGATTTTATCATCATTAATTTGGCAATATGCAAAACCTCCCAGTAGGAGTGAAGCAGGAAGCTGCTGTTGGCTTGAAACAGGACTGTGATTGCACCTGAAGAAACTTCAGTTTCAACAGACCAGCAATTTTTATGCACACTCTTTAATTTTACCTCAAATATAATTTTAAATAGTTTCTATTTAATATTACTTGAGATGAGTTTAAATAAATGATCTGCTTTCATCTGGCCACTTTGTATGTTTTTTTGTTTCTAGCAACACTATTCCTTATACACTTCTGTTGACTGTGAGATGATTTCATAGCAACAATACTGTCATTACAAAGTCATAATCAAATCAAAATAGTCATTTTGGGAAATGTTATGATTCATGATGAATTTAAATAAAATCAAGCTTACCATTGAACTATATATTAAGTGCACATGAGTGTTTTATTTAAACAGGTGTTATATTTATTTTGATCCATCTCATAATTCAGATCCCCTCAGAATGAAAATATTATCCTTTTATTTCCAAATTTTAAAGTTTTCATATATCTACCTTCCAAAGACTTTAACATTTCTAATCCCTTAAAAATACTTAGCAGTCATCTCTTTTTTTGGTATAAGCATGTGAATGAGAGTCAGATTAAAATCAAATGTTAGCTTGAAAGTATTACAATGAAACCACATGCTACTCGAACAAGTGACATTTAGATCAAATCGACATTGTTCACAAATTTGATTAGATTTTAAACAGTGTGTATAAAATATTTTTGGGATGCTTAAACAGTATATAGATGGATTTAGATAAAGATGCCAATATTATTAAAAGTTAG
The DNA here is from genome assembly GCF_027887145.1 of Ammospiza caudacuta. NCBI lineage: Eukaryota > Metazoa > Chordata > Aves > Passeriformes > Passerellidae > Ammospiza > Ammospiza caudacuta. Next base: position 47,267,995 of record NC_080596.1, on the reverse strand, counting down.
GATATCACAGACTCCTTGCTGCAGAAAGAAAAAATGATAACTTCTCAGGTATTCTATGGAATCAATTGTTTGTTCAGTATAGTGATCTAGTCCACATTACAAATAAATTCCAGATATTTAAGAATATTTCTTAAAAAATAAATCAAAAATTGCTAACAGGATAGAAAAGCCATTGTATGGATCAGTTTTGCTGAATTCTATGATAATCTTTTTTTTATATTCCACTCTCTTTTTAAATTAGAGAATACTTTTCTGCAGGAAAATGGCCCTTATCAAGCAACAAAATTGAAAAACATTTCTTTGTTATGGAAGATAAGACACATGCATACAGATTCGTGGAGGTGTAATGTAACTGACTGTCATAAACAGGTCACTCATTTATATACACTGTAGTAGTGACTTCCAAAGCACCCCAGTAAAGCTAGATGCCCAGTTAATTTTAATGAGTATTAGGCTTCCAGATCCCTTAGGCAGCTTTGAAAATGTCAGCCTATAATTACAAACAGCTTGGATGAAAGCCCATTGAATTTAATGGAAAGTCTCCCATTGATTTCAATGAGCTTTTGGATCATTGACTTTCCTCTTTCCACAAATATTTCTAAAGGGCTTGGATAGTAAATACCACACACTTTAGAAACACTACAATGCGTACAATATCTTCACTTTTCAGTATATTGAACTATTTGCAAAGTAAAAAAAAAAACAACCAAAACCCAGAAAACCAAACCAAACAAAAAAGACTACAAGAAGCCATAAAACTGCAGAGCTATTATAAAATTTGAAGGGAAATGTAAGGAAACATAATATTAAAAATAGAGAAAAGCAATTCCACTTCTGAGTTGCTCAGGACTGTTTTACAGAATTGCGTAAGCTGACAAAAGCAAATGAACCAAAACAGAGACTTTTGCAAGGAATGACTGACTTTGAGGAATGCAACTGTTGGTAAGGAATGCTTTTTAAAGTTCTGAAATTTTAAGACTTGTTCCTTTCAACATTTTCTAAGTAATGAACATTTTTTTTCCAGTTTCTTCTACTTGGAACTTTATTCGAATTGTAGCAACATGGGTTATTAAAAGGAATTTTTTTAAATTATTGAGTCAAAAGTGAACAGAAAGTGTAAAGTTTAGTTTAGCATGAGAGACGAAAAGTTTCCTTACATAGCACTCATCAAAAGTTTATCTGTCTCTATCACTAAGCTATATTTTAACTGCTTACACATCTACCTTTCCTTACCTAGATATTGAGGAGTAATTTTGCTACAGGCACTAAAACTCTTAGGCAGGAGTTGTTGGTTAAGCCCCAAACAGTACAAACAAAGGTTATTTTACTGTGGAGGTCCTCGTGAGACAGCAATCCAAGCAGGTGGCTCAGCCCCAGGAACACAAAATGAGGCCATGACACCTGGTTTATCACCATGCTATAATAAAATGCTGGTAGCCAAAAGCAGAGTCCCAAACAGAGAGATCACATGAGGGAGCAGGGAGTGCCTTACTTACTTTGGGGGAAGAAAAAGGAGTTAAAAAAGCAGGACATAGGGTGAAAACACCACAAATAATAGTTAAATGTAAGTAATATATAAATATGTTATATGAGAAGAGTCACAAATTTCATCTACTCACAGTGAGAAACCACTCATTTGGAAATTAGCTCATATTAGGGGACATAGTGCATATTAGTGGGAGGGAGGTAAGGAGAGACAATCTTCTGTGTCTATTCCCTTGACACTGGTAATTCTGAAAGCTGATAATAATTTAAATAATGTAACAGACAAATCTGATCACTGTTGCTAAAACTTAGCCTTGTGATTAGCTTTGCCTTACAACTAGCTCATGCAAATGTACACACACATGCACACTAACACACACACACATGCACAACACACACAAACAGTTGAAACTGCATTAAAACAGAATTAATGCAATGACACAAGCTGAGCTGCCAAACCTCAGGGATTTAACCAGTGTTTGTCATTTAACATAGCTGCAAGAGGCCCTGAAGCTGTAGTTCTAATCTACACAAAATGAAATGCAGATCTCTTAAGAAACTGAAAATCTGGACTCCAGTTTGCTGTGCAGTGTGGAGTGTTCCAGGAGTGCAGGAGCAGATAAGGCTGAACCAAAACTTCTCCCTGGGGTGTGCAAAATGAGATTGAATTGCAAGTGGGCCTTTAGCCCTGGTGACCAGAAGAGAGCCAGTGCAAAATCACAGGCATCTGGATGATGGCTTCTCCACACCAGCTCTTTCAGTCTCTAGACTACATCCTGCTATGTCACCCCACTTGCTAGTGTAGGCACGGCCTTGGAAATCCATCCAAAAAACTTTTAATCTGATTGGCAATTAATATACACTATTGCACAGTGCTCAGTGTGAACGTCAATGAAATACTTTCTCTCCTGAACAGAGGTGCTGGAATTGGCTTTCAGCTTAATGTTTCCACAATGTGTTCATAGTGGCTTTACATCAAGAAGAATAAAAGGGAAGAAATAATCTACTTTTACATTGTTGCATTTTACCATTCGCTTTAATAAATGAGAGATTAATTCTGAACACTTACAAATTTGTTCAAATACAAAATAATTGCAATTTTAACATTTCTCTTATTTAATCATCTAAGTATTGGTTCTGATGTTTCTGTCTCTTCCAAATGTAAAAAAAAAGTTGCTTTGTCTGCACTCTGTGTATATGTTTATGAGTAAGAAAGAGAAAGATAAGTTTTCCAAATGATTATTTTCCATTGTTTAGGCAAAGACAGGGGAAACACCAAACTCAGATTTGTTCCTTCATTTCTACTTCTGTCAAGTATCTTCACTTCTACTATACAGTCAAGATTATTTTCCCAATAGACAGCAGATTTCTACCTAATTAAAAATTGCTGAGGAAAATAATTATAAAATCATCATGACAGATTTGAAAGTCTTCCATCTATTTACAATAAATCACAGGGAGAGAAGTGAAGGCAGTTTACTAGAGAGGCAGTTTACTAGAGATTATTTTTCTTCTGAGATAAAAAGTTGTATGTTCACATAGTTACTTCTTTACAGTAAACTGTCAGTTTTGACATATTTTTGTTCAGAACGAGTATAAAATCAGGAGTTCCAAACATAATAAAATAGTTCTGTTACATTTCTATTAAAAAGCTGTTTCAAAATTTAAAACAGATACTGATAATAAAAGTAAAATACGCAAGTCAGTGATGAAATTTTATTTACATAAAAATGTAACATATGGCTACTTAAAAGATATTTTCCCCCAAATGATTCATTAGGAGAAATTGTTCTATTTCTTGCGAGATCAGAGTGAAACTACATATAATAGAGTTTTCTACAATAGAGAAATTCCAGATTCCTTCAGGCATATATTTTAATTGCTCTCCATTTAAGAATGTGTTGTTTTAAAACACTTACATGAGAATTTTTTTGGTGTGCCTCATAATTATATAAAGTTTATGTATCAGCATATTCATTCTAGATGCAAAATAGCAGCTGCTGATCACGGCTTCTAATAAGTTCCTTTGTTCTAAATTTTTTCTGTTCATTTTGTTCATAAGCCAGAGTGCACAGAGTCCTTTTGCAACAATTTTCTTGCCACTAAATTCCTTTCTACCTACTGTTTCCCGTTAAATGATTAATGTTTTCATGAAGTAAAAGAGATTATATTTGACACACCATCCTGCAAGAAACAGACATCGGCGGTGGTCTAACTGTCCGTACAGATGATAGAATGTAAACAAGTGATTCAACATCACATCTTTCCTGGCTCTTGACTTTATTATGTAAACCCAAGCAGAATCCCAATGTTCCACATATTATTTTTGATCTAACAATCTTATGGAATGTTATTTGAATTGATATTGTCATGCAAATCAAGTTATTCAGTTTATGCAGCTTTTCTTTTCACTCTCAACTATAGAGAGTCGCGTACTCATTTTGGACCTTATCTTGTTCCTTGTTTTACATGTCATTCTCAAATGTGATTTTATTTTGGTCATTGTCCACTGACTTTTGCTTTACAATATCCTCTTTTTATTGCAGCTACATACCATGCCCAGTGTTAAAGAGAGGAAAAGACCCTCAGGAAAACCTATAACCCAGCTCATTATTGTTCCCAATATGCTGGAATTCCAGGGTCAGCCTATACCCCTTATGGTACAGTAAATCCTGAGCATGTAGATTTCAAAGAGCTTATTTGGCACTAACTCAGAGGTAATTTAAGTTAAAAAACCAGCTCTGCTCTCAATTATACCTGTTAAACAGAAGAGTCTCGCAGCTCTGAGGTAGTCTTACAACATGAACCAACCAATATCAAAATCCTTAGATTTAGTTTTGGGTTTATCTGAGGAGCTTTTTCTATAGTCTAGGATAAATCTATTTTCACAATAATGTAGCAGATCTTCTGTGAAATTAATTTCCAGTTTCCTCATTAAGAAATTATCAGTTAAGAAAATGCTTGTTGGTATTTCTAGGCCTCAGTTTGGTACAAACACATGACTTCATCTTTATTTTCCATTTGGCTTTGATGGGAATAATTCCATGAACAAAGCATGTGTCCAAGTGTCTTTCTGGGTTTCATCTGGGCCAAAAATCGTTCAAAGCAACTGGATCCTTTTCACTGAGGTAAAGTAGATTTTGAACCAAGATCTACTTATGTCAACAGGTATTGTGAAAGGTCAAATAGCATGTGTGAAATTTGGTTGAAAGTCAAATCTCCATGTCACCTGATCAGCTGCATTTTGAACTGGGTAACTGAATATTAGGAAAATTAGGTATGATTGGAACAAGGTCCCCAGAGGAAGTGGTCATGGCCCCAAGCCTGACAGTGTTTCAGAATACAAGACAGGTATAAAATTAGAGTAGGCTTGTAGCATGGAGTTAGAATTTTCTGAGACAAACGAATGTATCGGTTGCTAAGGTTAATGCAACCATTGTTTACTTTTTGTTTTGGAAACTTACAGGGGCTTAGGCCTGAAATATCTGATAATAAAGGAAAAGAAGATAGAGAGTAGCTGCTTAACCACAAGAAATACCATTTCATCCTTTCTTACTCACAGGATCAGTCAGAAGCAAAAGAAAATAATGTGGCTGAACACACTGAACTTTGTATTTGTGTGCTCACAGCATGGTACTTACTGTTACATACAACAGGAGAGGGGTCACTTTTTAAAAAAATCTTGCTTATTTCTGTTTCATTGTTGGGGATAAACTAGACCGTTTTTTGAGTTAAATTTACTAAATGGGAAAAAATTTCAGACATACCAATCTTTGGAGTTCTCAATCCTGCTATGTGGTTGCAGTCTTCATTTTATGAATTAATAATTTTGTTATCTAAGGTCCAAGACAGTGTTACCTACTGGATTAAATATCATTAGCATTCATTGAAGACTACTTCCTCAACCTGCTGAACATGACTTTGTTGTTCTCACAATCATACTATTGTGAGGCGCCTGCGAATTGCTGTAGAGACTAGAGGTACTGCCCTGTTTCTTTCTGCTTTCCCACAAACACTCATTTTTACAAAATGGGCTTCAGATTCCAGGATTTGTACCCTACAGGGAATTTTCAGATGTTTGTGAATATTCTCTATTCCTTTTGTGAGAAACAGTGAGTGAAGTAAAATGGTCTGGAAGTAAAAATCATACAAGAACAGATGGGCACCAGTCTTATTGTTTTCTTGCTTACAAAGAAGTGTGGGAAAGCACTTAGGAAGCAATGAAAACTACTATGTTAATAGGGATTTGAATAATGGTTATGATATAGGTTTTCAAATTTGCATGAGATGAAATTCACACATTGACAATTTAAATTGTAAATGCAAGCCTTTTCCAGGATGTATACAGCTCATGGAGAGTAAACACAAACACACAGCAATCTGTAGCGGGTATGATTTACTCTGGCAGCTTCTCACAGAAAATATCATCTGTCCACTGGGACTTTTGCCATTTTATTGCTCAGACTATTCTCATATCATATAACTTCTGCAAAAAGAAATAAGTTTTTCTCTGGGGGACAGATATGCTAAGATGTTTGCTTATTTTATTTTATTGACAGTTTATGTGTACATTTTGTCAATAGGAAACTGTTGGACCTTTTTTTTAAAGATGGTGTTAAACTAGGAAGCATGTTACATCTGCTGACAACTTTGCTTTTTCCTTCACACGGCTTATTTACACCTAAGCCATTTTTTACCTGAATGAACATCTTTCCTAGAAATTTTTGTCTCCTGATTTTTTGCTAGCATAATCCTTGAACTTTTCATGCTGCAGAAATTGTGGAAACTGCATTTATTATTTGAGAGAGTAGAGAATTTTAATATACACTTTTAATACAGAATGATAGAATTTACAAGATTTGTGAAGGTTTTTGAATATATGGTTGGATAAAGATGACTTGATATTACAGGCACTCATGATTTCAATTTCATAACCCAAGAATATTAGAACCTGAAATGTAATACATCTGCTTGGATATACTGCAATAATTACAAGGCACACAGTTCATACTTGCTTCTTTTTTGATTGTTAAATATATAATGGAATCATATACCTAAAGGTAGTTCTAAGTCAATTTTATCCTTGGACAGTTGCATATTTTTAATATCAATGAATCTTAAAATCTTTCTTTCCTTTCCTTTTATCTATGGGTTTGTAGTGTAATGCTACAATGATGTGGAATAACATAATGCAGTAACGCTCCTGCCTGTGAAGGACATCATTGACCTCCATGGTCCTACTTGGATAAGAACTTACCTGCTGGGACCTCATTATGAAACTAGTACCATAAACTTCCTGAATAGATATTACTAACTGATTATTAACTACTCATTAACAAGCAAATGACATTAATAGATGTGATTAACTAGTTCCATTAACAGCCTGAATGATTCCATGAGGCACATTCTACCATGACATTCTTGTGTAATAATGACAACCTATGGGACCTATAAATTAGAATTATTTTATAGTTATCCATTAAGGAATTATGGTGCTAATCAAAGTGATAGTCATTATCAGACCTACAAAAAATTACCCAAGACCATCACTGGTAAAGAATTCTACTCCTTGTTCACAAGATTTGTACCTATACCTAAAAAATTCAGTCATGAATGGGAGGACATAAAACTATTAGTGCTGTCAGAAAAATTAATAAGGAGAAGATGTGTCAATAGTCTAGAATGACAGTTCTTCAGAGACCTGGCAAATATTAGCTTATAAAAGAATGGGGTAAACTTGAATTGCAAATCTGGGCAAGTGTTTGTTCTCAGTTACAATAAATTCTAGAATAAAACTAGTAAACATTCCCACTATTTCTTTAAACATTTGATACAGTTAAAAAACACTTTCTGACACATGTTCTTAAAGGATTTTGTTTGCCTGTGATTTTTGTTATTTTCTTGTTGCATTGGTGAAATGGCAAGCTTTTATAGTTTCATTTTTATATATGATACACTCCTGGGTGTAAGAGAAGCGAGAGACACTTGGTAATGAAATGTGAAGTGTTTGAAAAAGCAAATTCCTCATAGGCAGAAACTACAGTGCAATTTGAATAGCAAAAAGTGTAACCAGAAATCAAAACATTCCTTAATTGTTTATTTATTATACAAATGTTAATTGCCTTGTGCCTTACACAGGCTGTACAATAGGACAGGTTAATTAGGCTGAGAAATGGCTAGCTCTAAAGGTGCAAGCTCAGAATAATTATAAGTCCTGCGTCATGCTAACACAACTCTCCTGTCATTTGGGCTCCAAGGATACTGCTTTGCATTTTCTTTTCTTTTCTTCCTGTTAAATAGTGATTTCTAAATGAAGAAATCCAAGGACAGAGCTTTGGCTGACTACCGATATCATGTGAGACAGATTTTCATGTGGATTTGACTGCATTGTGGGGAATGAAAGGACTACATAAGTCTGAATGACTTACAGTGATCCTTTAAAAGCCTTATTTGCATCTGCCAGTACTAAACCAAACAGCAGGAGTCCTTAATACTGCCAGGAAATAAAGTGGCCTCTAATTGCTTGTATGTTGATTGCAAGCTTTTCAGAAACAAATTCATCACATAAAATGTCTCCTAGGTGCTGAGCAGTGCAATGGTCACATGCCTTCTTTAAAGAAGGTCAGCTGAAGAGAAAGATGAGGGCTTACCAGGGGGAGGCTGGGCTGAAAATAAATAATTTTAAAATTGGAATCTAATTCTCACTGATTCTTATTCATACCAAGGCTTCTCAGAACACCAGCAGCACAAAAAATATATAAAGCAGGTGCAAATTACAGTTATAACTATAGTATGACAATCCAGTGGTGTCAAAGCAGCATAAAAGAGATTTATTGCAGACAAAGGTTTGATGACTGCTGTTCTTGTAGTTGTACCTGAGTAACCCTGGAGCCACCTGCAGTAAAATAGAGCTTAGGGAGGTTAACACTGGCCGCTTCCCAGGCAGCACTTTGCTAATGCTTTGCAATAGCTCACCTCCTACTAACTCTGGCAAGTTTGTTTAAAACCAATAGAAACTGCGTTGCATAAGCTCTAGTAAATGATTTTTCCAAAAGTGGATTGTTCTCATTGTGCATCAGGACCAGGTCCATTAAGTGACAAAAGATATTTGAGCTGAAGAGGCATGAAGAAGAAAATCAAACAGAACATTGGATTGGGATCAAAACATAAACAAAGAATAAAAAGAATTAGTTTAAAGGAGTGAAATGCAATTCTCACGAGGAGCTGTGGGTAAGTCAACTGTTTCACACAGGACTCTATCCCCGATGGGATGCATTCACCTTGATGGGAGTGCCTGTGGGCCTCTGGACGTATCACTCTCTCAGAATGTGAATGGAGACAACTCCAAGAGATAGGATGGCATGAGGAATAAATTAGGAGATTTTAAACATTTCCTGTCCCACTTTTCCACAAGACAGAGCACTGCATTCTGGTTTAACATAAATTAGAAATATCTCCATTCTGGTAAAAATAGAGAGGGAAGCCAGATTTACATGTGGTTGAGAAAACTACATTTTCTTTAGTCACATTAAGATTAGGAGAAATGTATTGTATTCACAAGTTTTTATTCTTTCCTGGTACTAAAGGACACAGTTACATAGAGTTTTATAGATAATTTTGTTAATTAGCTCACTGTTTTCCCTATTTCTTCTCAAAACATGAAACACTGTGAGGAACCACTAAGTCTAGTGTACACTTTTGTAGATAGTAATATTCCATACACAAAGCTATAAACTATGCTTTTGCTGATCTGGTTTCTTGATTGTATACAGAATAATAAATTTCTTGGGTTTATGTTCACATATTACTGGGCTTAAAAATGAAGATAATGTTCAAGCATTTTCATTTACAACTTCTGATCAAAGCTTCTTTCCAGAGATGTACAGAGCTCCTTCTGAACATTGTTCTTCTCAGTATGTGTCATTTTGTGATCATTCAAAGCTTATCATTATTTTATGCAAAGAATTCCAAGTACACAATCAAAAGTGTAGTCCCCAGACGTCCCCTCAGGTTCCAACTCAGTAAAAATGGGAGATTTTTTACTGAGGTACACAATTTCATCAGTTTACTTGGGCTGGTATCTCTTCTCCATTCATGTACAAATTTGTGGAATAACCATCTTCAGGTGTGTCTATGACGTGCTCTTTATGAAGACCATTTCGGACTTCCCATACTATCATCAACCAGATTAAAGAAGAACTTTTTCTTGTTAATTTTCTTAGTTCTGCAGAGAGGAGTTGTCTTCACATGAAAATCAAAATACAGGAGAAAGAATGCTGTTTGGCTGCTTTTTTCCCAGCATAGCATTGTGATCAGGCCAGTGTTTTTACTTTTGGAAACACTAATACTCTGTAGAGTTAGATCCTAAAAATAGACTCAGGTAACTCTGGCAAGCTTAAGTATGAAATATCAATATTGAAGTTCTGGGACTTGTTGGTCGCTCCTCTTCTACTCAAGTTTCAAAACCTTTCGGAAGAAAAACACCTTTTCCTGCACATACTTGTAGTCACTGGGAGGTTTAAGTAGAAATGCAGGTATTTTATGTGCATTTTCAATGTAGCATCCAATTCCTGTCTGTTTTGACTAGTCAATTAGACAAAGACTTCTAGGCAAAGACAGTTGAGCATTGCAGCAGCTACAAACTTTTGTCTCTGTAGTTAGAAAGTGTGAGCTACTCATTTCCTCAGAAGCTCCAGACAGTCTGTTAAAGAAATAGCATAGATGTGACATCAAATCATATGGCACACACAGATATTCCAGAAAGGCAGATTTTCTTGTGCACGTAGGTCTAATTCCAGGGGAAGAGAATTTCTTGAATATGAAAAGCTGAAAAACTCATCTGCTCTTGTGGAGAAAATACTGTCCTGATTTTTAAAAAAAATTATGCTGTCAGTTTTTCTACATTGATACTGGGTTTGCATTTTTAATCATTCTGTAATCAAGCAGAACACTTGGTGCTTGTTTATATTTTGGTGCTTGTTTACATTTTTTTCCTGGTTTCCTGTAACTTAGCTGTTCCCTGCTCAGCCACTTTCAACACATATTTCCCAGCACAGAGACTGTAAAATAGAGCAGGGAATATCTCTCTTAACAGTCATGGGTATAAAAAAAGAAAAAAAAAAATGCTTTCAAGAAAATATCCTCAAGAACAGAATTTAAATGAATGACAATGCATTTTGTCTATTTTGAAATAATGATGAGGGTTTTTCCTGTTCATTTCATACCAGTGCCTATTTTTGAAATAAAATGTGAAATGAGCTAGTTAATACATGTTTGTAAAATGCTGAATTTAGAAAATTAAAGTTAGAACCATAACAAATAATTTAAATTTTATGTAACTCTTGACTTTTAAAGTATTACTTGACCTCATTTTTTTTTGGTGTACTCTCACAGAAACAAGATAATACTGCAGAGCTTAGAGAATTGAATAACAAGAACTTGATATCAAGTACCACTCCTTCAGCACGCATACTCCCTTACTATGAAAATCCATGTTGTGCTTTGGATTTCTGAAGTAGTTGCTTAAACATACCTGTCTGGGATTTCACTGGATTTGCTATTTGTCTTGCTTTAATGCAGTCAGCTGTGTTTATGAATTACACAAATGAATTACACATTTGCTTCAAGAAACTTAATATTTTGTTCCAGTGTATCTAAGTGAACAATCTGCATGGAAAGCCCCTGACTTCTGCTGTTACATCACTATGCAGCAGACACAAGAAGACCAGAAATAAATTTTGTGATTTCTCAGCACTGGTAACATTTAATTAACATTTCACTGTGTGAACTACAGTGCATCTGCACGCATGCAGCCGTCTCATTATTTCCATTATCTAGCATTAATTTAGGCTGCACAACATAGCATACAAGCATTACAATGCTAATTTTTAAATGAAAGCCGAAGGCAAATTTAATTTTAAACAGCATTAATTTACACGGTGAAAAACTTCAGTGGCTTGTCTTATGCATGAATGTTGATATTAAATTTGCTATTTAATAAAGACTGATGAACAAATGGAGGGAAGTTTGTCAATGAGGATTTGTCAGTTTTGCTTCCTTTCCTCACAAGTTAACGACATTTGCTTCACAGACCATCCCTAATGAGGCAAGGGAGATCTGGCATTGTACAATGCTGCTGTCTTAGTTCAGCAGTGTTAGTCAATCATACAAGTGTAGCACATTAGAAAGAGATGAGCAAGACAAAAATTATGCCTATGTGATTTTCTTTTATCATATTTTCTTTTCTTTTTTTTTTTTTTTTTTTTTTTTTTTTTGTTTTGTGCACAGTCACACTTCAGGAAGGGTTCTGCATTACAGAGAAAAAATGAACACTCCCAATGGGAAAAACATGGAAGCATGGAAGCAAAGCACTCCACATCAGTTAAATGTGAAAGACCATAAAGGGTGTGCCTATGCCAGTCTATTCTAGTCATAATAGCCCCAAAATGTATATTTTGGGTTAAAATCTCAGTCATGAAAAATCTTCTTTGGCTTTTTCAGTGTAAGCCTTTGACAAGATCAATGATACAAAGGCTATATTGAGGTAAGTTTGCTTTAGCTGGACCAAAAAATACCCCTCCAACCATACTTAGGTCCTATACCAAAAAGGAAAAAGAAGGTGTTTTCTTATTTTCTCTCACATCAACCATGTATGGGGAAAAAAAATTATAGCTGTTCCCATATGAACTTAATCTTAGACAGCTGAGATCTCATAGGAATTTATTCATTGAGTATGTCTAGTTTTAGCCATAACTTCATAAAGAATAATTGTGAGTCTCTGATACTCCCAAATACAATGTAAAACCATATTCCTAATGTCTCTTGCGACAGATTGTAAGCTAATTTTGGAACTCATTTGATTGATCTCCAATTAAGCCAATTAATCACCAATTAATATTCTGCCTGTATGTACTATATATACTCTGATCTGCATTACCCTCTCTGTGTAGGTAAGATAAGACATCACAGAAAGCCTTTGAATTGAAAATGTTTTGTAAATAAATTTTATTTTTTCAACTACTGTGCTAGGAGGGCCTGGTCTACACCACACCTCATACCAGACCCATTGCTGTGGTTAAGCCCCACCATACACACACTCCCCTCCTGTGGGAGGGGGGAGAAACAATAAAAGTAAAGACAGTTTAAGAGATAAAGAAAAAGTTGTGCAAGCTAAGCAAAGAAAAGGAAACCTCTTCCCATGGGCAGGCAGGTGTTCAGCCAGCTCCAGCAGAACAGGGCTCTATCACACACAACGCTGTCTTGGGAAGACAAACACCGCCACTCTGAATGCTCCTCCCTCTCCTCCTCCTTCATCTCCAGCTTTTTATGTTGAGCATGATGCAATGTGGCATGGAACATCCCTTTGATCCAGTGGGGGTCAGTGGTTCCAGCTGTGTTTCTTCCCAATTCCTTGTGCATCCTCAATCTCCTGGCAGGTGGGGTGGCGTGAGGAGCAGAGAAGTCCTTGGCTCTGCGCAAGTGCTGCTCAGCAATAACAAAAACATCCCTGTATCATCAACATTGATTTCAGATCCTACATGGCTTCTCCCTTTATTAGAATTAAATTTACAGGACTCCTCTGTCTCCTTTTTGGACAAAAACCTCTGACATCATGGATTAATTTTCCTGACAAGTACAAATAAAAATTACAGCCCCATACCAGATACTGTGAAGTAAATTAACTCTTCCCAAAGCCAAATCTGAAAACAGATGGCAAGGTATTACAAACACTTCAAGGGGCATTACAGGATAATATTTTGGCCCTTAAAAAGTAATTTTCCCACAGACACAATTGAAGTTTCACCAATGACAGTGGGAACTCTTCACTGATACGGATGCCTGGAGTGTTGCTGATTGCTAATGTGATAATTGCTTTTGTATTGCTTCCAAAAATGAAGGAGATATTGCAGTTTTTTCTATCAGTCTTTAATATATGCTGACTTCTTATTTTTCTTTAAATTACCTTGTTACTCTAATCATTTGATTGCCCCTGTAAGGCTTTTTGTAATATTTTTTTAAAGAGACAGTCACTAGTTAAACTCAGAGGCCCTGTAAAGAAGTTACCATATGGCAGTTTCCTTCTGCAAGGGTGTTTATGACCATGTTATAAGACCAAAATAAACAAAACCTCTCACCTGAAATGATAGAAATGTTGATGTTTGTTCTCCAGACTTTATTTATATTACACACAATCAACTCAATCCAGCCATTTGTTGATATGCTCTTTTCAGATCTTTACAGAATGATGTTCAAGTGATTAAGAAGAAAATAGACCAATGTGTTCTTGTTTAGACTATTCTTATGCTACTGGAACCTCATATATTTAGTGAATGTGAGATAGATAGGTAGGGCACATGGGCTGAGATAATGGCTGCGTGCTGGAAGTCTGGAACGAGAGCAGCACTTTAAGCTGTTGGGTGGCATAGATAAAAACCAGACAGGTCTTAGGCATTGTAGTGCTATGGAGGTATAATGTCACAGGACTTGTGCACAACTTCTGAATAACAGGACATTAAGTTATGCAGATACCTTGCATAAAGAAAAAGAAAGAAAGATGAATAGGTGAAAGGAAGCTTAAAAATAGGAAATCTGACTTTTTTTCCCCTTTCTGTATGAAAGGAAAGCTCCCTGATGCTGAGGTTATTCATTACACCAGGACAGAAGCAATTTATTCAACTACAGCTCAGGTAGTGTCAGCAGTTTCATTAAATCCACTTCTAAGAGGTCCAAAGCCTGACTGCAATAATTTTCTCAGGCCTGAAACATTTCCTTAAAGGTCTTTCCCAGTGCACCAAAAATATCATAAACTTGTGTGCAACTGTTTCTCTCATTTTCTGGTTAAAAGAAATCCATTTTAATGATAGCCCTTTGCAACATCTAGGAAGTTTCCTTCACTCATTCTTTTAAACTTGTTTTAGATGACACAAGTTTTTCCTTACTGGGTTTCCCAGTGGCTTTATTTTTTCAAGTAAAGAACACTTAGAAGCAGAAAGCTGCAGTTGAATTAATCTCTACCCTGCTTTCCACTTTTCCTCCTTTGCCACACAAGCTTAGCTTCTTGCAAGGAGGTAGTTTACAGTGATCTTTTACCTCTCTGATGTGTGTGGTCACTCAGCATCTGCTTTTAACAATTCATAAACATATGAGTTAATTTTTTAAAATAGACTGTAGTTTCCTGAGGTTAATAATCAAAATTATGCTTGCCAGCCTTACAGTATATATTGTTCTGTCTTCCATGCCACTCTTATCTCAAAGATATCCCATATGTTAACATTTAAAGCATCTAACATCTTTTTTGTATTATCCTTGCAGACCTAGAATAATTCAGAATTTTGTACATGTAGAAAAATTGAAAGATACTATTCCTAAACTTATATTGCACTTTTCTTCAATCAACAGCTTTTTTCTCTAAAATATTCCCCATACAATTTTGAAATTTGAGTTTGACACTTATGTTTAAAGAAGCATTAAACAAAGTTTTAGCATCCTCTCCGGTAACTGTGTGGTCCATGGGTTACAGCAGGTCGTTGGTTTTTAAACTGAGGGAGATTTATGCATATATTCTATTTCCCATTGGTTTGCTGAAAAGCAGACATAATACAGTGTGCAATTACACAGCATAACAGAACACTAACAAAAAGCATGCATCAGGGTAAAAAGTAGTCTTAAAAATGTTCTGTCGGCAGCAGCCAAGTGGACTATTGCTTTATCTTGCTCTAGCTCCTGTGACAGGTGAGTCCTACATTATAGTATTGTCACTTAAATTCTCTGCAGTACCTATGCCATTTCTGGTGACCTCTTCCTCTATTTTGGCCTCATATGCTTTCTTTCTATTTTCATAGCTATGTCAGCTAATGGAAATTGAGATTATGTGCATTAATGGGACACATATTTGATGATGTTAAAAGTGTAGGTATTGCTTTCTGGAACTTTAAATTAAAATTTTTTTCCACTGCAATTACTTTCAACAGATTATTACTTTAATTCGTCTAGTAGTTAAACAGATTTATACTTAATTAGTTCCCAAGAAACTCAGAATTTAGTGTGGGATTTTTCACTCAATGAAGTAAAATGGCACAGAAAAATGATGTATTTAAGCAAAGACAATCTAGTTAAAGTTACTTAAATTGTGGAACCACTCAGTATCATTTGATACTTCAGGAGAATATGCTATTCACTCTTTCATAGAAATGTAAACATTAAAATCAATTTCATCTTTACAAATATCCCATGTAGAAGTAATTGGTCATTAGCATCTCTTTATAGCATTGGACAGAGCAGAATGGTCGAGAAAAAGTTTAGATTATTTACCACAGGATTTTTACTTGAAATTAGTGTGAGATGCCTGATGTAATTAGTTTCTTCCTCTAAGAGTCACAAAACAGCAGCAAGCTGGACTGTCACACCACACATACTGAGAGATGCTGAGTGCACTGCAGTATCTTCTGAAAATGCTGACCCCAAAATGCTTTTTCAATGAATTAGATCTCTCTTCTTGTTTCAAACTCCCTGAGGCTCACACATCTCTCAAAAATTAGTTTCTTTACCTTGTAAACTGATTTTATTCTGAAAGGTCATTAAAAAGCAGTGTTGTGCCTCCTTCTGCGGTTCATAAAAATCTTATTCTGTGCCTCAGAAGCAAGCAAAACTTGTGAGCAATTAAGTCTCCCCTTCCTGTTTTTAATTGATGGTATTTTAAAATAAAACTCCAGAGGCATGAACTGTGTCAGTTGCTGATACATTGAAGGATTTGGCTGGTGTGTATATTACCTCCACTACATTAAAATCCATTTTCACTGCCAAGTATAGCATTAGAAAATTCCAGTGTGGGATCAGATTGGGATTCCTGACTTCTCCCGTCTGGGAACTGAAGGCCAGGTGCGTTTTTTTCTTTGCTTGTCTTCATAAAAGACAGCTCTTAAGAATTGTTACAAAATCATGGGTGACATATTTCTGTGATTTTCCAGGTGCTTTTAAGCAGCTACCCAGTTATTAGTAGCAAAGTGGTGTAGTTGGTAAAGTGAATACAAACGACTTTGTGAATTTCAGAAAATTCTTCAGATTCTGCTGACTTTCACTTCCCTGCTAAACCATGAACCTGTTCTGTAGTCTCCATTCATGGAGGACTTTGCCTTGGAGTGAGCTGGATTTAGTGACACAAAACACACAGCTGAAGTGACTGTCTCTCACCTCCTCTGTATATCGAAAACTTGTAAAGCTGTGAATGTCTGGTGATTTTGAAACTTTATCTTCAGTGAATGCAATCTGGGATTCAAGCTCACCAGAGAGCACAGAGGAGTCTGATTGCTTCACGTCTGCATACAACTGCTGCTCTGTGTGCAGATACTGAACTAGATTCTCTGTGTCAGTTATTTCTGTCAGCCAGTCCCAGCAGTAACTGTGTGCTGTGCTCCTTTAGGTTACCCACTTCCTCCTGGGAAAAATCTAACTCCTTTAGCTCCCTGCTCAGATGCTGGTGTACTGCTTTAACACATTCTCATGAAGCCAAAAGCAAATATTTAGCTTGTTGGGGTGTTGGCTTGTTTGTTACAAGGCAGAAGAGGGACTAGAGATTGCTGATCGTTATGCTTGGAGGAAGGGAAGCAGTGACTGCTGCCAAATTTTTATCAAGTCACAACATTTTATCGCACTGGAACATTTTATCATCTTATCCATGACAAACTTTCCATTGCCATACAAGGGCAACCCTGAACTACTGAATACATGAGTGACAACGGTCTGTTGAAATACCTTTCAGATTACTCTCTTTCTCCTCCTGTGACAGCCATCTCATTGTCTGAGTTCATTATTATAAAGGACATATGTGTCTCTAGGAAACAGTGGCATTCATCCTAATAGTTTAAATACTTGTTTTACTATATGATTTTTAAAATTTTAATAAAAATCCAGCATATGCATAAAATAGAGAAGAAAAAAAGTCTGTGTCATCATCTGTTAACATAGAAGAAAGGACTTCTGCAATTCATAGTCCAACATACTCTGACTAATAGTAATTCTGGGAATGGGAAAGGTCAACTGGAAGTCACTATCTTCATTTGTACCTCTTGAAACAGTTTACAGCTGTAAATGAGACCCATTTTTAACATTCCTTCAATTATTTCTCTACCTCATTTCCATTGTCATTTTTTGGCCTGTCATTCTGTCAATGCCTTTTCCTTCACCAACTAGTTAAAGAATGCATTAATTTAAAGTGGCCAACAGCTGGGTTAAGTAGCAATAGGCAGAAATTGTTAAGTAACAATATTACAGATGCAGACCAGAAAATGAAGAAAACATATTGTGTGTCTTGGGGTGGGAACATATCAAAATTGCCCTCATACGTGGAATAATACAATCTTACTGATTTATATAAACTTAAAACTTAGAAACTACTCCTCTTTCTCAACGTGGGGAAGATCGATAGATGTCTACCTTGGGGTGATGCAAAGAGGCCAGGGGACAGATAATGCTTGAAAAACATGACATACATGAACAACAATCTTTTTAAAGGGTCTTAATTAGTTCAAGTGATCAGTCATCTCATCTACCTGTCTGTGATGGTGGGGAACAAGAACAGCTTTAAACCCCTATTTTTTAATTTTTTTTTTGCAGATCTTTTCAACAGAAAGGCGATGGAAACTCAATTTCATTGTCTGAGAGAATTGCAGAGTCAGTATTACTAAGTACAGAAAAGCATCAAGAAGACAGAAGTCTGTCAGGGAGCAGTGGAGAGCAATTGTTCTCCACAGGAAGGTCAACCAAATGACCTCGGACCTTCCTTCCCCTCTGCCAGCATTGTTATTCCTGTGTTTCCATTGATCTTTATAAAAGCAACTTCAAAATTCAGCTTAATATATAAGGTGCTTTAGGGCCTTTGCTAGCTTCACAGCAGTTGAGAAGAAGTGCTTGTGGTCATTTTCATGCCTCATGACTGAGGAGTTCTCAGGTGACCACTGGTCAGGGGACTCCTCTCTGTCACTTGGTACTTCCTTATTTTGGCAAAAGCATTTCCTTCGTTCTTACTATGTCCTGTCTGGATCTCATCCTTCTCCTAGAAATGTGTTTGAGTTGTTTCTATGGTTGTTTCTTGGTTTTTGGGGAGATTTTTTGGGGGGTGGGTTGTTTGGTTGCTTGGTTGGTTGATTGGTTTTTTGGTCTTTTTTGTTTTGTTGTTTGTTTTCTTTTGTTTTACTTAGTTGGTTTCTTTTTTCTATAAGCCTCAGTAGAAGCATTCTTTCAACTTTAAAATGAAGGTCTTGTTTCTTGGTGCTGGTGGTTGGCTGAAGCAAATAAGAAATGTTATCTCCCTTATAGTATAACATTCATTAGCTATATGGCGGCGTTAGTAAAATAATTCCAACTAGTTCACTCTCAATAATCAATGAAGCCTAAGAATAATCAATCCAACCTAAATGAAACTAAATGACTGATAAATCAGAAATACAGGTTGCCTGGAGTGGATGATATTTTCCTCACGGTTTTATTGAACACTCTGGGATAACAGAGAGGTTGCCATACATATGCACACTGTCATCTCTGTACAGAAATTTTGCTAAATCTTCCCTATGGTGTTATTAAGCCAGTCCTGTTATTTTGGCTCCTGCAACAAATAATGACACTTTTCCGATCCTAGGGTAGTAACAGTATTGAGAATCACAAACCACTGAAAATAAGGAATTATATCTTCATAAATCATTAGTTTGATTTGTATTACAGAAATTATTTTAAAACTACTCATGATTAAAGTTTTCCTGTTGATTTTGTGATTGTTTTTTGGTCGTCATTCATGGGATTAATTTTCAAACTTTGATTTCTTATAACAAAAAAAGTACAAACTTGGCCTTTTGGTCAACTTGGCCTTTTTAATGAAGGCTGGGATTTATGCCTAATGCCAAGATTGTAGCAGCACAGATTTTAAAAGAAATAACCCGAAACACATAGCTATCACAAAAGTTGGAACATTTGTATCACTATTTTTCCCAATAAAAATATTATGATACTGTAGAGAATTCCTCTAAACAGATTTTGTGTTGGCTGAAGTTGGTATTTTTTTCCACATATTCAAGCCACATGGATCTGATTGTCATTTGTACTTAAGGCCCCCTTTAGATCTTTTGAGAGGAGTGTACAAAGGCCTGTATGTGAATAGATAATTATTTTATGATGTTTAATATTTCTTTTCTTTTTCAGGATGAGATAAAGGGTTTAAAAAAAGGATTTCAGTTCCCAAAGAAGAAAGTAAATTATTTGTAGCACTAAAATAATTTTTTAGTTGTTCCATTGGCTTGGGGAAAATGTGGAATTTGTGGGACTTCCCTGCTAGTTTTCCCTTCCAGAAATGGTTTGTCCTGAGTGGCTTTCTGGGATCTTTATTTATTTTGTTTATTTGTTTGTTTCCCAAAAGAAGAAAGCAAATCAAGATTTATCCAAACATAGAAGAGATGATTCTCCTTTTTGCTTAGATTCTCTGCATCTTCTTTTAATAGGGCTTTTGTGATTTTATTTTGTTTTAAAATTTGGATTGATTCCTGCTTTTTCTCAAAATTTTATTTTCTGTCATACTACTTTATAAATTGTATGTTGCAAGATGGACATCTGAATCAACATATCTTCTTTCCTGTTTTTTACTTTTCCATGGGAACTGGAGAAAAAATGCATGCCACATTAATTAGTAAATGTGACAGACGTGACATTTAGGATGCTTTTCTAAGTGTACATGCTTTCATTTTATGTCTTATTTTAGTCTGATTCTATTTCTGGTTTTACAGCAGAATAATTAAAGTTTCTGGATTAAAATTTTATAACTGTTAGTTTAAGCTTCTTAATAGTACCCAAACTATTTGCAGACGTTAAGATGAAAGAATTTATTATTAGTACTTTTTTTTTTTAGTTTCAGTTTAGATCGACAGAAGTTATTACATCCAGGACTAGAAAATTAGAATTTATTTCAGTTTTATCTCTTGTAAAGTTAATATTTTGAGTTTCTCAGTGTTACCTAAGCACTTCAATTTTTCTATTCCATTTTTAAATGTGTAAGTTCTGCGAAACAATGAAACACATCTCTCTTTTGGCTTTTGCTAAGGAGTTTAGAGCCCATGACACAGCGATGACTGCGGAGCTGCTTTGTCAAAGAGAGGTGACAAATTGTGTTAATTATAACAAATGTCAGTTGTTGAAGTGATTTATTGCAAGAACAAGGATAGGCTGGTTGTACACTGTGGAGTAAAGGCCGTGAAAGACTTTTTCATATGTATGTAAGCACATTCTATTCACAGTCCCAGAAACAGAGAGCTACAGTAGCTTTGCAGGCAAATTAATAAAGCAGTGTAGGTGACTAATTAAGGTACTGCAAATATAAGTACCATATTCAGGTAAAGTAAGTGGGATTCATAGTGACATATGACTGTGACCATAAATAATTTTCAGGTTTTGAATACATATGATTACTGTGCTTCATTCCAGTGCAAGAAACTGACACTTAACATGCTACGTATGTCTTAAAACCTACATATGTATATGTAAAAAGGTACTTAAAAATCAGTAAGTACATATTTAATTCTTTTATTTTTTTTTACCTTAAACTAATTTTTTTCAAATGAAAATGACTTATTTGATGGGCTTTTCAATGGTATTAATAATGTATTTTACTTAGAAAAGAGGAAAAAGTATTTAAAGTGCATTTGAAGCTATTGTCTTTACTACTGTTTGAGGTTCATCTTATTTTCTTGAAGACAAAACATGATAAAATTACATACATACAGAAAGAACTAAATGTAGCTCTGTTGTTTTGATTTGGTTTTTTTTGTGTGTATTTGGATTTTGTTGGTTTGGTTTTTGTTTTTTTCTGATTTAGCATACAGCCTTGCTAGTGAGGAAAACCAGAATTTTGATGTTGTCAAACTCTCCGAGGCCTGTCACATTTGCACCAATATCAGAGTTCCTAAAACATTTTTTAGCTATCTTTTCATTCTTAATCTCTCAGAGATGTTGTGAAAATAAATTGTGAACTAGGCAAGCAAGTTATTTCTAACAGAAGGCAAGGAATTTAGAGATTGGAAAAAAAATTAAAAGTGAGGAAAGGAAAGTAAAATGGAAATTAGGAATAAGGATGTAAGAAGAAGCAAATGTGCTTTAGCACCCAAAATTGTTTCTCAGAAAAATTGAAGAATTTTTCATTAATTTTATGCAGAACACCTGCAGAAAGGGAATGACAAATGCCCAGTTACATCCAGATGGATATTAATGCCTCATGTGATTTCGGGCATGGCATCTATAAGAAACTGACTGTTTCAATTCATTTGAACTTTCAGTACCAATATCACAGAGGTATTATGGTGTGAGATCTCTTCCATTATTTTACTAGTTAGCCAGGTGTAATTCACAGCTCCTAGTGCCTATACAAACATCAGAATGCAGGACATATATGATGCCATGGTAGCATTTATATGTATCCAGATGCTTCTCAGGAATGACATCGACCTCCTGCAGGTCCTCCATCAAATCATGGAAGATGGAAACATCAGATAGCTCTAAAATGGCACTATAGTCCTCTGGTGTGATATGTGAATGTGTCCCATAATTTCCATTCCTTCAGGAGGGTAAGTGCTGTACTGTCTTCCAGCTGGATTAGTGGCACTTTTGATTCAGCAGAGTCAGGTTTTCCATCTCCATCTTTTCTTTGATTTCTATGAGCAGCACTTTACAAGGTGAGTTGGGCATTATTTGGAGTGAAAAATGTTGTAAAATTTTTCCTTTTCTCTGAATTATAGCACCACAGGTTTTTAAATAAGCTCAGAATGACATGTTGGAGAGTATTTACTAAGTGTAAGCCTGTATATGACCTTCACCTGCAGGGTATACTTATCACTACATTTCAATCCTGAAACAGGCAACACAAGACCAGGATCTTTGTGAACTAGTTTAGGATCTTAAAAAGAGAGAAATATGATGAATAAGCTAGGGGTTTTATCCACATACTTTATTATAATGAAGCCGATTAATTTCTCTGTTCATACAAATGTAAAGGTACAGGTTCAATTACTGTGGCTGACATTAAACATGACTTTTCCCCTTTTCTTAATCTTACAGAAATCTCTTCAAACATTGTTTTGGGAGAGGAACTTGAGAGAAGAGATCAGAAAAAAAGAAATCTATCTTATTGACAGCCTGGAACATAGAGAATTTGTTTTAGTCTTGTCAGTTATGCCCTCTTTTCTTTGTGAATATTGGAGTAGACAAAGAGAGCAGGCCAGAAACTTTTGGGTTGCCAGATGGGTTACTTACAATTAATATTCACACTTGGCTGGAAGTAGTGGAAGCAAAGGAAGTTTTGACCTGAATTAAGTATTTTCTGAATATTGATGTGATTAAAAATGATCCTTATTTTTGTAGGGCTCAAGATAATACAGGGATATGATCTAGTTTTTCACTTTTTTTCACAATGCCAATGTTGACACATGAAAAATCATTTGCACCTGGTGGATTAATATAATGATTATTCTTTAAAAACCTACTGGCCTATGGATGGAACTGCACAATGCCTATTCAGTAGGAAGAAAGCAACCAGCCCAGTTCTGCCAGCTTTTACCACTTCACCAGATGGTCAGGAATGACTTTGGGATTGGCCACTTCCAGGGACCACCAAAGAGACCCTCAGGACAGAAGAACATATCGATAAAGAGGAGAGAATATATGGCAATGATTTCAGGAAAATTATTATCATACATGTGTTTATTCTGTGAAAATCAATAAACATGTATCTAAAATATAGCGTATACATTAGTGTTAAGGACTTTTCATTTTTACCAATTTTTGGTAACACCAGAAATACTTAGAATAAAGAAGTGGGAAAAAATATTGCTCCAACACTCAAATTACCAGTTGCCCTTTGTTTTAAAAAATGCTTTTAGATAGCCATTAGCATTTCATGAAACTTACCCTCTGTGCTGAGATTATTTATTTCTTATTAGAATTGTAACTCACTCTAATTAAGATAAACTGTTTCTATTTAATTGAAACCTGGCATTTTTAGACTAAATTCTAAATGTCTGCAAAGAGCACAGGAATCAGAGTCAGATAAGTGATATTGATTTTGCAAGTCTGATTTATTTTCCTGGATATGCATTACTCATATGCACATCTATGTAAAAAGGCTCCAGAAATCTATCACAAAGTGAAAAAATCACTTGCTAACTATTAGTGAAGCTGAAAACTTGGATTAGTGGGACTACACACTAAAGAGGGCTTGAACAAGCTTCAGGAAGATTAATTTTCAGTTGATGATGGTTATTTATTTGACTGTAAGAGGACATAGCTACTGTCACATACAGAAAAAAGTCACAATAAATGGATGGAGCTCATGTTGAAATAAGTTCTTACTATCTTCCCTTTGACCATTAGAAGCTTGATGTGGTAATTCAAGCTGAAGAGCATTTTTATGGTCTGCCAGGGGTGTTTATTATAACTCCAATTTATCCAAGTAATATCTCATTAGAGTGCTCTGTCCTGGAATTAAGATTCACAAACCCCAACCCCTAAAATCAACGCTCTCCAGGGCAGGGCTTGGAGAACGAGAGTTTTGTTCAGAAACTAACGGTTAATCAGTATTTACCTTGCACGTATCATCGTGACAACAAAAGGATATACAATCTTTCAAATTCTACAGCTAATCTATTTCAGACTGTGAGATGACAGTAGGGAAGGAGGGTGTCTTACTCAGGGGTACTATTTTTCTCACCAGGCAAAGTAGAGATGGGAATTAATCAGCAGCGTGCCTGTTGACTCATTCACTTTCAAAAGTTGGAAAATAAACAATAAATGCTTAGCAACCAAAGTCATGCACAGTGCCTCTGACTCATGAAAATATATACCCCAGCTGTAGCCCTCACTATTTTCCTCCCACTGCTAGTTACAGTAACCTATTCCACGTTCTTTTTCAGGAATTAATGGCTCCAACACTGCCATCAAAGATGAGTCTAGAGATATGCCTTATATGATTATAGTAACCTAGATGAAAAATGGTAGGTTTAGTGATGTTCATTAACCTAAAACACCTTACAGTGTCACTCAACACTTTTTAATCTGTATTTCTTAATATCTTTTCCCCTAGCTTACCTGGTGAACTAAAACCATCAAGCCCTCCAATAATTCAGATTGATAGGGCTAAGAAAACACAAGCAAAAAGCAAGCTTGGATTCAAAAAATCAGCCCAAATGTCATTTTCTGAAGTGAAGAGTTAAAGACAAACATTTGCCTGCTTGTGATACAGTTCCCTCTCTGGCTCTTTCCTGAGGCACACACAAGCAGCTGAATCCATGACGATATTTAAGTTCTCTTTGAACTTGGCCTCAAGTCTATAAATGCCATTTTTCTGCTGCAGTTTTGCAACCTGCCAGCAATCTGCACCATCCCTAGAAAGTAGTGAGGTGGCCAAATTGACCCTGCAGGCACCAAGGTCCCAAGGATGCTGTATGTTTGAGAATGTCCCCGGGCTTGCGTGCCTCAAGCACAGGCGGCTCTCTGGTGACATTATCCAGGGCCACAGGTCCTCCCTTATCTTCCTCCCTGCTACTCCCTGGCAGATGGGAGACAGAGAACACATAAAGAACTCCAAGAAGGGACCCAGTTCCCACAGCACAAGGGTTGCACTGTGACTGAAAAACATGCTATGGGAGTGGCTTTTGAGTGGGTTTTGTGTTGCAGCGTAGGTGGGAGGAATGTTACTCATGAGTGCTGCAATGATCTCAAAAAATGAAATAAAAAATTTGAACTCAGTCTATTTCCTAAGAAAATGATGGGTTTGTGGATGCAGTTCATAAAATAATAGGAAATCATTCTTTTTGCAGAATAGCAGGATTGGAATTGTGGGTCTGAAGGAGCCACTAAGCCCTGATGTCACAAGAGGCACTCTCTCCCAGTTCCCTTTGTTACAGAGGTTTAAGGAAAGGATATAACCATAATCTACTTCATCCACTTTAAATGAAGCTGAGCTCATGATAGCACTTAGTCTGCTGAACTCAGGACATAGCATGTGGGTTTCTTATTTTTTCCTTCTCTAAAGTATTTCTTTTTCCAAGAATGTGCTGTAGGGTCACTCATTTGGCAGAGGTCAGTTCAGCTCTTTCTCTCAGTGGAATACTTTGATTTCTTTAAGAGGTACAAAGAAATAGCTCTTTTATAAGTTAGATAAGCATGAATGAAGAAGAAACCACAGAAATCCTTGACTGAATAGAGAAGTATGTACAGTGTTTTAAGTTGTTACTACAAATAGATATGAGCTCAGTCATTCTGGTAGTTAATGTCCATTGAGATAACTATCAAAAAGAGCTGCACTTCTTTATAGAAGTTACCTTGTGAACAAAATGTATTCTGTGAGCAAAATATTAAAGAAAGGTTGCCTGAATAGTGGATTCAGTATGTAACCTCCTATTTTAAATAGCAGAATCAAATAAAGCACCACAAAGACACACAAATGCACCACAAATGCACAATGTTTCTTTAAACACGACAGATAAATAAATAATCCAAAATGTATCTGAAGGCTTATTATACACATAGCTAGGGATTACAACTCAACCATATGTAGCATAAGTTATTTATTACAAAATGGAACAAATATATATATATTTCAAATGCCAATTGACAAAGGAGATAAATATGGAGGGAATAAATTTTTATTTTGCAGAGATAACAATTCATCATGAACAGAGGTCTTCAAAACCAAAAATCAAATTCCACTGAAGAAATAAAAGATTTTCACTAATATCTCATCCTGAATACACTGTAAATATTTCATCTCATAGCTCGGAAGTGTTCCTTTTTATGGTGTATGACACATTAAGAAAAAATAAAAGAAAACAAACAAACCACAAAATGAACTTCCACTTTTTTTTTCTGGACAAATTAAATATTCCTTCTGTGGTTTCTTTATTTGTTTGATTTTGCTTTTTAACTCAAGAGTGGAAATTTTGGACTCTAAGTGAAGTGAAAACCCATCAAAACAGACTAATTCACTTAAGGATCAGGTCAGTTT
Source organism: Ammospiza caudacuta (assembly GCF_027887145.1). Classification (NCBI taxonomy): domain Eukaryota; kingdom Metazoa; phylum Chordata; class Aves; order Passeriformes; family Passerellidae; genus Ammospiza; species Ammospiza caudacuta. The sequence continues at coordinate 47,241,480 of NC_080596.1, read as the reverse complement.
CTCTTGAGTCTTCTGCAAGAGCAGCAAACTCTGCAGACTGCTAAAGGTAAGACATTTCTTGAGAAAGCTTGGAAAAATGAGACTCCAAAGAACATTTTTTTGCATCAGCTGTGCATGGGATTGGTTCGGTTAGTCAGTAATGAACTATCGGATGACTTCATGCAGGGGTGGAAGAGATTGCACGCCTTCCCTTACACCCTTGGGGCTCTTTTCCATGATGAGTAACTCCCATTTTTTTCAGATGACAAAATAGTTGCTCTTCCTCTGGTGTCCAGGGTTTGATTAACAAAAAAAACCTCTACAAAAATGGCAAATCAAAAGAGCAATTTTCAGAACTAGAACTAGACATGTTAAATTGTTGTTTACACCAAGAAAGAGTATGTTTTTCCATTAATTGTTAAAGAAAATGGAGTCAGGCCCAAGTAGAGTTGCAATTGTCCCACATATAGGATGCAGCCTGAGAGCTGATTCCTTGGACTCCCTTGGGTAACTCAGAAAGAGCACAAGAAATCTGGAATCCTCCTTTGCCCCTTGTGTTCACTGAGTTTCTGCAGGTTGAAGAAGTTACTCTGCACTATGGAAGTGGAATAACAGTATCAGACCTGAGAGGGCCCAGGGGTTCTTGTGACATGTGTGAGAGACTCAAGTTTGGTTTGTTGTCACCAGTTTAAATCAACATCAGTTAAATCCTCAGTCTTTAGAATTTTTCTGTAATTTTGTTGTAATCCTAAAACTCATTGGAGAACTTAGTAAGTGAAAGGTAACAAAAATATCATGCCAGTGTTTGAAATACAGAAATATATGTTTTGTTCTTAAAAAAGGTAATATAATCTTGTGGATTCAAAAGTATGTTTGGGTTGTAGTAGACTTTTGAATACAGGAACTCCATAATGTTAAATCCTTGTTTTAAGTCACTGTGCAGTATAAATAACTTCTTGTTTAAAATAATTATTTATTTTTAAGTGATACTTTAAATCTCAATAGCAAACATGAGCCACAGGAAAGATTTAAACTCCTACTACATTCTATGGCTTAAAAAAATATTTTTCAGTAAATGCACTAGCAATGAAATAAGCAGCTGCTTAAATTGGAACATGGAAGTACCAGTCTGTCTGAGAAACGATTGCTGTGGGAAAAAACATCCCCTTCTAAGATAAGACCTAAATTATTTCTGCCTACTATGTTTTAATCTCCTCAAGTTAAGGAGCAAATCAGTAAAAAGCAGAGGAAACACTATAATCCAAGACTAAAAGGGACAAAACATTATTGAAACACTTTTTCTTGTTTCCTGAGATGTCATAATCTAATATTTTAGACTTCAGCACTTCTAAATGTCAATTTTATCTTAATTCTTTTTTGTTAGTCAAATATCAAGCAAATGTGGGTTTTACACAATATTTTGCTAGGGTATAACACACATAATGGTAGATCAAGCCTGAAGTGCTGAAAGTAGATACCCCAAGTCTGTAGAATGCATCACTTAGAACTCCGTAAGAAGCCATTTTTCAAGTGCCTTTCTATCTCAGAAGAGTGCAAACTGTCTGAGAAATGCCATTCTTCTCCATAAGATCATGCGTATTTCTAACATTTCTGTAATAGTTTATTAATAAAAATATGTACCATAAATATATTAACCCTGACGCTGTGTAACTATGAGGATTCTGAGTATAATTTTGTGTCATTACTGTCATTTAAAACATCCATGGGAGCTGAAATTTGTTGTGTTTGCAGACCTGAAAATGACACAGGGTTCTCAAATCAGCTACAGTCACTTGGCACATCTTTAGAGGTGACTTGCTATTTTCAGTACTCAGGTGCCTGGCAGGAAACGATGACAAAAAGCACTGCCTAAAACATTTATCACTATAAACTAATCCTGAGACAGCCTTTCCAAAGGTATACTTTTATTAGTGTATGAGGGCAATAAAGAATAACCAAAAATAAAACCACAGGGATGAAAATAAAAATAGAAACTTGCAAATTCATGCTTATCATTTATTACAATTTATTTTTTTAAGATTGCTCTGTGAAAAACAGAACAAAAGGCACTTCAAGAAGGTGCCCATTCAGTAATATTTCTTTTTTTCTTAAAATTGGAGGTGTGATAGTGTTCTTTCTCAAACTTGTTGTTATTTCCAAGGAAACCTTTTAGGCATCAGACTAGCAAGGAAGAAAATCCTCCTAGACTTCTGGAGTTGTGGAAATTTGGAGTATTCTTGTGAAGTGCTCTCATGTTAGTAGTCATGCATTTTTTTCTCACTAGAATTGCTATCACCAGGAAATTGCTGGGCGCATTTCAGATGGACAAAGCGCATGTAACATTCATGTTATCAATTTCCATCATAAAAGCAACAAGCAGCAGCAGTGGGGAAGAGTTATTAATATAGAAGCTCCACTTTCGTTCCTCATGAAGGGTCAACCACAAAAAAATCTGCCAGAAACATCTTTCGCTGTTTGAGGGATACTGCCTCAGAGAATAACAAGGAATAGATTCCTTTTACATACAGCAGAAGCTGGATTTAAAAGGAAAGAATAAGGTGTCTATGGTATGCCCATCTATATACACATATTTAATTTTTATTTTGTTTTTAATGTAGGTCTGGCATGGGAAACTAAAGGGAATTTTGGCAGGCTCTCAAGTGAAATATTCAAGTGCTCTCTCTAGGTCTTCAACTGCTTTAAAATGACAGCAACCTACTCTTGTGCTCAATCCACAAAGAACATTTTTCTACTTTGGTCCAAGTTAAATTCAATGCCCCAGCTGTACATACAAAGGCAGTATACATGTATGTATATTAAAATAATTGGTAGATTTTAAAATATACACAAATCCTTGCTTTTTTCTTTAACTGGGTGAGTGCTGCATTTTTTCAAAGAATAAAGTAATTCATTTGTGTACATGTTGAATGATAATGTTAACATTTTTTCCTCAAAGAAGGCTGTTGTATATTTTTAAAACATTTTTGCCTGAGTTGTCCTCTTCCTGCATACACTTTTAATTGGAAACAAAGAATGTAAGATCTAAATTATGTAGTCAACCATTAAATCATTTATTACAAATCTGTTTTTCAACTGAGAAGAAAATAATTCCTTCATGTATCCTCTTATATAATTGATTTTCTCTATTATTAATATAATATATAGGATGATTGCAGAAAGAAATTACTGTAACAGTGTTTTAGTAGTTGTTAATATTATTTGGGAGTAGATGAAATCACACAGGTATTCGCCTAGCCTTAATAAACCCAAAATTTGAAGTAACACATCATAATCCTGATTTTTATCTCTTTTTACTTGGTCCATCAGGTTTTTATTGGACAAACAGCAAAAATAACCCACAATTACCTACACACTGTGCCCTGAAATTAAGTAATTATTTCCTAGAACAGTAAAAATAGCAGTATTCAAATTCTGTGGGTCAGTTATACTGAAATACTTGTTCAATACGAAACTAAGATTGCTTAAATGTGAGGATCAGTTTGCTGGTTATTTGCTAGTTTCAAAGTTACTATGAAAACCTCAGAAATAATGTGACCAAGTTAACAAAATTCATATGTTTGCTGTACCTGTGAACTCAGTCAGTGTGAAAACATAGTGTTAGGGACCAGAGTCCAATTGACCACTGTACAATTTAAAGTACTCTGCTAACATTTCACTTGGAAACCTAATTATTTTGTTGTGCATATGAAAAAATATTTTTCTAGTTTCTCTATGTTCATAAAACATTGGACAAACTTGTGATTTGAAAATGATACTTTATTAAATTCTTTTTCTCCTGTATAACTTTTTGATGGAGATGATTGCAGGAATTGGAAATTGCCAGGCTGAGTTTGGTATGTTCCCAGAGCTTACTGTCATTGTGATTTAAAACTGAAGTAAATCCTGCAAACTGACTTAAATCATGTATCCACAAAGTCTTAACTGTACTCTGTTCATAGTAAGCAGGTTTAACTTAATTTTATTTCAAAAAAAAATTACTGAAGTTATTTTAAATATAGACTGTATGCACATAACACATTCACTTTCTTTCTGTGATTCTTACATGTCTATTTTTGGTGAAAGAATCTTTTAAACATATTTTCCTGAACACTCACTGGTCCTTACCTGGTCTATGCAACTTGAGTGGTGGAACCACCCTGAGCAGGAATGGTGCCCCCAGGCAGTGTCTGTGCATGCTCCTCATGAAATGTGAAACAATGTTCTAGCAAAAAATTCCTATGACTACACACACATTTCTTTTCCTGAAACTCACCACCAGCTAAAGGGCCTTTCTTTGTTCTCAGCTAAAGTGATAAGTCCTCTCTCTTAGACTTACAAAAAATTTCATTTAGACTTTAATCATATTTTAGCACAATCTGAAATCAACTGGTGAACTAATGCTTGATTTTTTCTATTTTTGAGGGTAATGCACAAGAGGTGCCTGTTTTGGAGAGTCTCAGTGGGAGCACTAAACTGGGGAGTACCATCTCTAAACCATGACACTAAGCTTGTAGCAACATGAAGGTGGTTTTCTGTTAAGCACTTGTGAATCAGGAGCCCAAATAAAAAATAATCATTTTTTTCCATCTCAAAAATTTGCATCTGTGTGTGTACCTGTTACACATAATGCAAGTTGACACGTGCCAAGTCAAGAACAGACAGTTCACCTGATGCTCTGTTAACAAGAACCAGAGGGCAGTAACAGTTCAGAAACTGCAGCTTTACAAACTTTTGCCATTGTGAACTTAGAGATACAGTGTTTTGTCTGTACCACAAACTGCTAAAATTTTGTTACTGAGAATTTCTAGCTACTGAGATAAGGACCTCAGTCAGAAAAAAAACCACAGACTGGTGTTGCTGATGTGGAAAGTTGCCGACTTTGCAAGCCCGTTATTGGCTGCATTGGTGTGTCCATTGCTTTTTCACAAAGAAGCCAAGATGTATCTTCAGCACAGACTTCCTTAAAATCCTATACATTTATATGAAAGGTATTGGTTTTTCCTTCACATCTTCTCCTCCCATTCTTCAAAAAACTATTACAAATACAACACTGGAAATAAGGGTGGGGAAAAAAAATCTGTCTGTAATGGTGGTGTACTAGTTCCAGATGATTTTATTAGCATGAAAAGATAATAAATCTACTTAAAGATGGAAAAATGTTTTTCATTTTTTCTTGTTCATCTATTCCAACATAAAAAGTAAACAAGCAATTTAACAAGTCAGTCTCACATATCACTTATAATATATTTCCACTTTAGCATTTTCATCAAGCTATTCAAAAATAATGAGGAGTCTTTAATTGCCAAAACATAAAATATACAAGGTATTACTATATATATAAAATATATATAATAAATATATAATCTTTATGTACATTATATATATTAAATATTATATATATTAAATATATAATCTTCTGTAAGATGTTCTATCGCTTCAAGAATATCATATTTCTGCTATGATAAAGACTACACAGGGTCCCTAACTCATTCAGTAACTCGAACACATTGAACATTGATAATTACTTAACAGGTTTTCTGTCCTGGGACTTTTTACTGACAACCAGGTACTACTGACTGCTCCTGAATGTCCAAGCTGTTGAAGATGTAACTGCTTAATCTTAGGTCATAAATAGCTGCTGGAAAATATGTTTCTGTCACACCTTTTAAGGTACCAGACTCATTCAAACTTACTCAGCTATACAAACTAATCTGACATTGGATTTATCACAATTCTTTACTTGACATGGCTGTAGAGAGCAAGTGTAAGAAGCATGGGGGATCCAACAGCAAATAATTCTAAAGGCCCAGTAATTTGAGTGAAAAAAAATTATTTGTTTAGGTTTCAAAAAGATATGTAGTGTCCACAGTAAGTTATTATGTATATGGAAGGAAATATAGATTCATTCAAATGGAAAGAAATGAAATGCTTAAAAATTAACAGAACAATTTATTTGATAGCTTTAGAGTGACTGTTGTTAACTCATAGGAAAGTTTCTATAGAAGTTTCTTCAAACCAATTTTAAGATTAGTTTTGCATAGTATCCATGATCCTTTCATATTCATATAAGATGCTCAATAATGAAAAAATGCAAAAACCATGAACAGCCTAGATGATCTAAGAACTAGGATAAAAAAGGGCAATTACTAGTCACTTGAGAGGAAATTTGACTGTGAGAACATAGATTAAAATGGTCCTGCCTTTGTAAGAAATTATAGTTCTAGGTTTCCATAAACTGTGCCTGTTACATCTCCCAGTGTGATACCAGTGAATCTCATGTGCTGTTTACATACAGATATATCTTCCCCCTCTCCCATCACACCCTCCTCCCCAATTCTGATTGGGTGCTCTTGCTAAAAGTTTTTTAAGGGCATTTTCCTTACAGTCTGAACAGTTTTAAACATTTCTCAATTAAAAAAAAATCAAAACAAAACAACAAACATCTGCTGAAGAGCATCCTATCTCTTGATCCTCAACCTATTCAATAGTAACATTGCCCTTTTCTCCTCATAGATCACTGCCAGCCTTTTTTCTCAGCCATACACATTTTTTGACCTATGACAAAATCTGGTTTGACATATTACCCTGAGACTGATAGTTCTTCAAACTACACTTCATATGGTTATGGGGAAGACGAGAATACACTGTCTGATTCTATATCCATGAACATTTTTGCTTCATTCATTGTTTCTTTTATATTTTTATACTGTTGTAAAAAATGAGTGCATTCTTCCATGTGAATTATTTTTCTGAGAAGAGTTTTCATTACTTTTATTTGAAGTATTTTCTTAGTTGCCTGCTGGAATTACTTTTATTTTTCTGCAACAGTCTGTGCTTTCTTTTGCTTATTGTTAATACAATACTATTTTTTTAACCTAAATCTGTTTAATTTGACCCATCTTTAGGCATTTGGGATGTTTCACATTTTCCTAACAGCATGGTGCTTTACAAAATAAATCATTCAGTTTGGGGTTTTTTTCCAGAAACAGAGGGAAGACAGACATTTTTTTTTTCAATTACAAAATTAGAAGCATGAACTCTAGTTGGAGGCCAGTAACTGCCTAGCAGGGTAGCCAGGGATCCTGGTTGCCCAGAGTTCAATCCTGATCAACACTTACATTAATGTAATTTACATTAATGTAGTTTACATTTACATTAATTAATTTACATTAATTTACATTAATGAGCTGGATGATGGAGAAAAACATAGTCTCATCAGATGACACAAATCTGGAAGGAGGGATATCCCAGAGGGTCATGCTGCTATCCAGAAGAACTGCAACAAGATGAAGAAAAGGGCTGACAGGAAGCCCATGAAGTTCAACAAAGGACAGATTTAGAGTCCTGCACCTGGAGAGGAACAATCCACTGCACCAGTACCCACAGGGGCTGCCTATGCGCTGTTGACCAAGTGGCTTGGTAAAAAAGGACGTGGCAGTCCTGCCTCCCATGGCTCCAAGCAAATTGTTCCTTGTGGCCAAGGACAAGAGTATCCCTGTGCTGCATACTGGGGTACTAAATCCAGTTCCAGGCTCCACAGGATAAGAAATATTGGCATACTGAAGAGAGTCCAAAAGAGGTCATGAAGACTTTATGGGCCTAGAGCATCTCTCCTACCAGGAAAAGCCAGAAGTTTTCCTGGTAGGAGAAATGGGATGCTGGGCGCACGGGGTGATGAACTGGCTGAAGGGCAGAGCTGAAATTGTTGTGTGGAAACATCTGGCTAGTATTCTCCAGTATTCAGTTCTAGGACGAATTCTGCTCAATACTTTTATCAATTATCTGAATGCAAGAGTTGAAAGAACCATTAGCAAGTTTGGTGATGATGCCAAACTGGGAAGTGCTGACTGTATTGAGGGCCAGGGGGCCTTGCAGATTGATGTAGGTAGAGTGGAGTTTTGGGCAATGATTTCTGGGAGGAAAATGAACAAGTCAAAATGCTGGATTTTGCATATAGGATAATTTAATGCCCCACAAATATTATAAATTGGAAAATAAGTGGCTGAAGAGCAGTCTGCAGAAAGGGATCTGGGCGTGATGATTGTCAGCAGATTTGGTGTGTAGGCCTTGAAGCCAAGAGGGCAAACTGCATCTTGGGGTGCAATGAACACAGCTTAACCACTTGGTCAAAAGAAATTATTTTTCTGCTGTATTTAGTGTTAATACAGCTTCACCTTGAGTACTGTGTGAACTTCTCAGCCCCACAATTTAAGAGGGACGTGATGGCCCTTGAATTCTTCCAGAAGGAGAGCAACAAAGTTGGTGAAAGGGCTGAAGAGACTGTGCTGTGAGGAAAGGCTGAGCACTTTGGGCTTGGGTAGCTTGGAGAAAAGAGAGCCAAGTGATAGCTCTGTTGGTCTCTACAGATTCCTGAGGAAGGGATGTGGAAATGGAGATGCTTGTCCCTTTTCCCTGATATCTGCCCAGTGGTAGGAAGTGTGTGGGAATGGTTCAAAGTTGCACATAGGGAAATCTAGACTGGAAATTAGGAAGCATTTCTTTATTGATGAGGTGGGCAAGCACTGAAACAGGCTTTTAGAGAGGTAGCCTAGGTTCGAAGCCTATTAGTGTTTAGGAAGCATTTGGACTATGCCCTTGAATAACATGTTTAAACTTTTCGTCAGACCTGAAGAGGTCAAGTAGCTAGACTAGAGGTGATTGTAGGTGACTATGTGCATTTTAAATGAAAAATTCTATTATATCTGTTTTATTCTTTAGTCATTTTACTACTTTGGTTTTGGAGTCATGAGTGTGTTCACATGCTTCACATAGTCTCCTGATGCCACAAAGAGGAGGCTTTTTTGTGTACCCATTTCCATTGAAGACACATACAAGCTTGCTTTCATTTACAGAACTTTCTTTTGAAATTTCACTCCCTTCCCACCTAGCTCTTTTCTTTTGCACCATACCCTATAAATTCATAAAATCAGCTTTCTGTTGGTGTCACCTCAGGAGAAGGGAGCTCTGTCATATGATTCCATTGACTATAAAGCCTAATTTTATCCACTGATATCTCATGCACGCAGGCAAAGGTAATTAAGGTGACACAGATAGTATCCAATGACTCCTCAAACTCTTATAAAATAGCAGGATTTTTCAAAACAAATTTGAACGCTAGTTCCAGTTCCTGTGTTTACACTCTAAAACCTGCTTTTTTTCCTTAATTTGTCCTTTGTTTTGCTTTATTCTTAGTTTAAGTTCTACCTGCCACTCAGTATTGGAGGAAGAAAATTTTTCATTCTGAGAGGTCACATCAACACTCCAGTAATATTAAATAGGTCAAAATCACACTCAGGTTAAATTGATGTAGCCTAGCAAAACAAGGCAAGATTCTGATTGCCTAGAAGCAAAAAATAAATTAGCCTTTAGAGGTTTAACTATCCTAACTACACTAAACAGTAGTAGTTTTTGAAGGTTAATACAACTGACTAAAGTGATTAGGAAAACTACCTGACCTTATAGAGAAGGGAGCACAGAGCCACTTTAAAGCCTTTTATGTTTCAGTGTGTCAAAACCCTATAAAACTACACTATGTTTTATCTTACATCAGTAGTAATTAGGGAAAAAGATTATACTCTTACCTGCAGAGTCTTGAAAGATGACAGAGCTGTCTTGGTTTCATGTAAGCTGCTAGGCTCCTCAGACAGATGAAGGAATGTAAAGCATCTGCTGAAAATAATTTTAAAAATTATTGGTTTAAAAAGTTATCTCCTTGCTGCAGTTCCTCGGCAGAAATTACACGGCACTTTGTAAACACAGGATCTGAATTTCTGATGAGGAGGAGAAACAATTTTTTTAATGTATGTATATCCAAAAAAGTTAGCAGATTGTTTTCTTTTTTTGCATTTCAAAAGAAAGAAATTCTTTCTTCTAGCAAAATCAAACAGAAAAGAAAATGCATTTTGATAATTATGGTGGTGCAATGAAAACTGTGATTTTTCTACCTTTTTTTTTACTTATAAATACCTGCTGTTATTTTTTAAACTTAGATGTAATTGCCTCTGATCACAAAGGTCTAGAAGGCTTGACTGTATGTTCAGGGTAATTGCTTACCACTTCATCTGAAATATTTAGACTACTTTATGTTATTATTATTCATAACAACAATAATAATAGCTCAGTTAAGAAAGAGATTCTGTACCTACCAATTGCAGTCTTTGCCAGTTTTCAGGTGTTTCAAGGATGATTGTGTACTGTATGTAGGTGCAAGAGGAGAGAAATCGACATGAAGGTAACATTTCTACAAGAATACATTTGTCACCATAAAATTAAGAAATTAATTAGGGCTTCTAACTAATTGTCTAATCTGGAGGAGCTGTGAGTTACCTGTTGCCTGTGCTCAGGCAGAATAAATAACATGCAAAATTTCATGGAATGTCCTTGGAAATGCATATAATTACAAAAACCTTTTTAGTTCCATTTTTCTTCATCTAATTTTTCAAGACAGTTTTCATTTTTTTTAAGTTAAGCACAGTCTAGAACTTCTAGTAGGGAATTTATATTTTGCTGTACAAAGTGAATGAGATCATTGTTTACATAGTTTAGTAGAGCAACAAAATTTTAAACAAGTTTTACTATGGTTTTCCATGGTATGGTTATTCATTTTGATACAGGGGCTTTATTTTTATTTTATTGTCACAAATAGCTTTAAAAAAGAAGTTTGGTTTTCTTCCTCAACATCCAAATTGCAAGATCTAGACTACTAACTATATCAGGACCTAAACTGCAATTAGAGACGCTCTTAAATAACAATCCTGTTATTGCAATGGTTTTGTTTCTCTCTGATTCCAGATTTCTCCTTTTTAGCATAATTTGAAATTTAGATCTCAGTTATTGGATGTCAATGCAAGACTTGAATGACTTTAGTATTCATTAGGAAATAATTAGACTCAAATATTAAATACTTCTTATGTATAAACATAATACCTTAGTATGGCTCAACTTGGACTTGGAGGAAATTTTTGGGAGAGAACTGGTTTTTACATCCATGTGTTTTGTGATAATACTGCTACCACAAGTGCTACTTCAATGTAACACAGACGTCTGCTTCTGTGATACCTATAATCCTTGTCTTACATTAAAAGAAACAAATTGCAATTATGTGGTAATGGGAATGTTTCCTTTCCAAATCACCTTCTTCTGACAGTTTTTGCCAATCTGAAGGACATTCTGTGAACAGAATATACACAACTGAGAGTTCAAATGTATTTATTGGCCAAGAGATAGATTAAACCACCAGGACTGGCAAACTCCTCAGCTAAGCCTTATTACGTTCTCCATCCTTGATGAGTGTCTGCATGCTAGGCAGCCAGAGTCAGGAGGAATTGCCAAGGGCTCTGACCTCTTGCCTTCTGATTCTTTGACCTTATCCTTGGGATTTTTGTAAACTTTCACATCAGTGTTTCTTCTTGTGAATCGTTGCGTTGCTAATACTGTCTCAGCAATTGTACTCTTGTCTGTGCTTTTACTTGTTTTGTTTCTCTCCCTTTCACAGACTTTCTCACAACTCAACTGCTAGTAAGACTGGGTCAAAGTCACAGAACAATGTGGCACCAAACTAGGGCATAAATTACAGACATCAGAGCCCTAGGGAGGAGGGTTTCAGAAAAATGGGACAACTATGAACCAGCTTTCTGAAAAGAAACCTATTGCCAAGTCTAAGATTGCTGTGAAAATTATGGATAATTAAAAATAAGATATTCTCCAAATGTAAAAAAATGAAAATGTAATGACATAATTGTGTACAAAATTGAAAAATATTTTTATTATATTCTTAGTAGGAAAACATTTTAATTTAGAGGAAACGATTGAATATATATTTAACATAGTTACAGAGAGTGGTAAAAGCAAAAATGCAAAATTAAAATTCTATAAATCTAAAATTAATAATTTAAATACTCAACTCATTCAAAAATAAATGCATTAATATCTTGATAGCAAAAAGATCAAAATTTATGGTGTTTGTGTGGTTTTCATTAAGATGTACCAACTCGGTCAATGGTGCATAAAATCACAGAGATTGACATAAACCTCCAAATGGAAGCAAATAGGAAGCCTGACTATCGAAGGAATGACAATAGACAACATTGGTCAGCAGTTCTGGGACCTTCTGGCTGACAATAATGTTTTGCTTTTTGGTTCTTTATAACTGATTTAAAATCCTTAAAACTTACTGAGGAATTTTATTTAAAGAAAAATGAAGCTCTACAAAAACTATCAAGTCTTTGGCCAATTAAATTCCTCATTCTGGAATAGAAAAATATACATTCTTACCTTTACTCTGGACACTACTTTATTTCATCCTCGAAGAATATCAACACATTAATTATTAGTGCAGTCAGATTACTTTGTTTGCTTGTCACTTTAATTCTAAACAAGTTGTTTTCCAGAATTAAAAAGGACAAAAAGAAGAAAGATGTTGGTCATTCCCCAACTTATGTACAAAAGCAGAGAAAAGCATGGCAGTTCTGAGGGGATATTTTATACAAACTGTTCTGATAATGTGTCTTGGGGTTGTTTTTGTGGTTTTTGTGTGTTCTTTGTTTAATTGTTTTCTTTTAGTTTTGCTTTAGTTTTTTAGGGGGCTTTTTTTTCTGTTTTGGTTTTTGTTTTCTTTGCGGGTTGATTGGTTATTTCTTGTTGGTTTTTCTTTTAATACTTAACAACATAAAATTTACCCTTAAAAACTCATTTTGTGTTCTTTGGATCAGATAATTCTTTATTTGTTATTTGCCATATTTATAGACAGAGGTAGCACATTTTTGTTCCAAAAAGTGTATAATGTCATAAATATTTCATATTTACAACCTAGAAATGAGTAAAACTAGCACAGATGAACAAAGGTTCATTACAGCCTTCTGGAAAAAGGTTTTTGCCTGGCTTAATTTCTGAATATAGTGTCATCTTATTTTTTGCAGACACCAAAGACAGACTGGATGTTCAGATCTCTGCTCTTCTAAGATGTACCTTCTCCTTTTCTCAATCATACTGAATTGAGAATTTTTATTCTAGAAATACCCTACCTAAATATTGCCATCCCATAGAAACTCACCTGAGAGTTGTGCTCCACTTATCCTCAAGGTTATGCTATAAGTAGTTCATCTGAAATACCTGAAAAATTCTTTTTAAGATGGGACAAGTCTCATCTAAGGTTTACTTGTTTCTATTGCCTATGCAGAGAGATTCACATTTATAAGGTATAAATACAAACACCAAGGTAAAAACTATATATATGAACTAAGATAA